>NW_024870686.1:0-565000 GCF_019054845.1 Dipodomys spectabilis
ATCCTTTTTGTTCCTGAGCAGCATTTGTCATGGCTCAATAAACCCAATTATTTCAGATCCTTCAGCATCTTTAGTCCCTGGTTAACAATTTCATTGTCTCCAAGATTTGTCATTCAGAGCTGGGAGGAAGGCATAGTTATCTGATGAGGGAGAGACAGTATAATTGGAAATTTGTGTGTGTGTGTGTGTGTTGTCTTTTCTCTTTTGGTACTGGGATTGAACTCTTGTGGGACAAGCACATTGCCACAGAGCTACATCCTACCCAGATGCTTTTCTTTTTTCTTTTGTTGGACCCGGTGTGGGCGCTGTCCTGAGCTCTTTGGCTCAAGGATAGGGTTCTACCACTTTGAGCCACAGCGCCACTTCCCATTTTCTGGTGGTTAATTGTAGATATGAGTTTCACAGACTTTACTTCCCCGGGCTGGTTTTGAACCAAGATCATCAGATCTCAAGCCTCCTGAATAGCTAGGATTACGGGCATGAGCCGCCAGCCCTGGGCATGCTGTTCTTTTCTTCTGCCTCTCTTTCTCAAGGTTTTAGTGCCATTGAGGAGCCCAGGCCGGCCCCCTCCACCCCTTATCAAGGGAATGGGTGGAGCTAGGAAGTGTCCAGAAGTGGGCTCAGCCAATCAGACGCAGCTTCCTGGTCTAAGTGCAGGAGCCAGTGAAGTTCCTAAAGGAGAGCTTGGAGAATCCTTCCTTTCCAACAGCAGCCATTGTGACTTCTGCGATTTGCAGCTGGGCCAAGAGAGCAAGGTGAAGGCGGAGTCTGTCACATCGCCCTCTGGTGGTCCATAGTGGAATTACCACCAGATTCCTGTGGTTCAATTTTGGTGGTGCACTGCTTCCCAAAGCCAACCTCTCTGTTAATTACGTGACCTACTCAGCATCCTTTCAGTAAATTCTTCTTACATTTAAATCAGCACGAAGCAAGAATTAGAGGCTTAAATCAGTTTAAGTTCTTACCAACTTCTCTGCATACTGTTGATGCCTTCTTCATTATAACATTTTGAAGTTCTTGTATTATTCTGTCATCCTATGAATTGCTTTTACAATCATTTTCCTTCAGGCAGCTTCCAAAAATCAGAGCCTGAAACAGGGATTTGGGAGTACAGAGGCTTGGGGAAGTCATGCCCTTGACCAGGGATGTGAAGAGGATGGCTGAATAGGAATATGGCCTCACATCAAGTCCAGCCTTGACCTGATTTGGGGATGGGCTATGGAGTGTAAATCGAACTACAGAAAGACCTCCAAGACATGGAGGCTGAATTTTCAGATGACTAAATGGGGAAGTCATTGGCCCCCCCCCTGCCAAATGTAATTTTCTACATGATTTCCAGGTGAAGTGGCTGCTGCGTGCCAAGCCAGTTTCTCCTAGAAACTACACACCTAAGCCTTAGCTGCCAACATGTGGTCATTGGCTGTTGGTAGAAACAAAACCTACAGCAATCATTTAAAAATGAAAGGGATCCAAGCATTGGTGACTTACCCCTGTAATTTTAGTTACTCAGGAAGCTGAGATCTGACGATCATAGTTTGAAGCCAGTCTGGGCAGGGAAGTCCACAAGACTCATCTCCAATTAACCAGCAAAAAGCCAGAAGTGGAGCTGTAGCTCCAAGAGGTAGAGCAACAACCTTCAGTTAAGAAGCTCAGGGACAGTGCCTAGGCCTGAGTTAAAGCCCCAAAACTGGCACCAAAATCAATCAATCAATCAGTCAATCAATCAAAGGAAAGCAAGATGACAGATGAGGGTGAACTTTGCCCCTTACCCTCTGATGCTCACTGTTACTGGATGGACATCATTGAAACTGAGCAACTGGGGAGGTCTTGGTTCAAGATTACTGAAATAGGATGGATTTACTATACTGTAAATTATACTTGTTTGTTTGTTTGCCCATCTGGGGCTTGAACTCAGGGGGCCTGGGCTCTGTCCTTGAGCCATTCTGTGCTCAAGGCTAGCACTCTACCACTTGAGCTACAGTGCCACTTCCAGCCTTTTCTGTTTATGAGGTACTGAGGAATTGAACCCAGGGCTTCATGCATGCTGGGCAAACATTCTACCACTAAGCCACCTTCCCAGCTCTTTGCTGGTTTTAAATATAGGATTTAAATATAGATTTTAAATATAGAAGAAAGCAGGGCATCCTTCTGGTGATTTTCAGATCTTGTGCTCTTTGTACAGTGAAAGTAGAAGGTTCTGGAATTTATCTGAGCACCTGTAACAGGCCCTGGGTTTGATCTTCAGCACAGCAAATTAGATAGATAGATAGAATAGAATAGAATAGATAGATAGATAGATAGATAGATAGATAGATAGATAGATAGATAATAAAAGTCACTGTGATAATTATATCATATGGGATTTTTATTTTTGGCCCTTAGCAAAGTGAAAATAAAAGGTTTAAAAATATTTCCCTTATTTGGAAATGGTAGTTTATGCGTGTAATTTTACTCAGAAAGTTGAGATTCAGAACATAAGGGTTTGAGTTCAGCTGGATTGGACAAAAATGTAGCATGAATTCTATCTTAGCTAATAACTTGGTATAGAAGTGAGTGCATGTTATGTCAACAGTGAGGGAAATCATAAATAGGAGGACCTCAGACCAGGTCAGCTCCAGAGGAAAAAAGCATGAGACCCTTTTACAAAAATAATGAAAGGAAAAAGAGCTGGAGTTATGGTTCAGATGGCAGAATGCCTGCCTAGCAAGTTCAAGCCCCAGAACTACACACACACACACACACACACACACACACACACACACACACACACACACCCCTTGACTTGTGTTGCTATGTGATGTGGGATTTTTACTTATGTGAACAGAGTTCTACCTGGCTTACTGACACCTCGCTTTCCCGTGTTTTCTAAGTAGCTGTGTTTCTAAGTGGATTGGATAACTCATTGCTAGAGAAGGTAGTGAGTTAGAGAAGTGGGAATCCTGGGAATCCCAATTCCTTCCCACCTCTTCACTGCTTGCTCTCCTAAGGGATCTCTCAGGGCCATAGAATGTTCCTTCCCATGATCCCTGAGCATCACTGGCACTAGGATGGGAGTTGTAGAGTTCTGTTGCTCTGACAACTGGTTGTCTCTGTGTTGAAGCTACCGAGGTTCTGGGAGGAAGAGCAGTAGAGCAGAGTTGTAGTGTCGGCTCTACCATCATCCAGTCATGCCCAGCCTTTCTGTGTTCATGGATGTGCCTGCAGTCCAGAAAGTAGATGGCAGCTTGTTAAAGACCTACCAGCAAGATGAGGACACCAACAAGGTGTTTCTGGACTACAGAGGTAGCTTCTGGTGTTTAAGACTATATATAATATGATATATGTGTATATAGTGAAATATATATATATATATATATATATATATATATAATATGACTGCCTATAGGTGAGCAGTATTGCACCACAAGGGACTGGGGGGTGGCCCACCTCTCAGAAGGTAGAGAGGTCATTCCTTATTACCAGAATTGTCCAGCTGGGAACACTGGACAAGGTCCTAGTCATTCCATGGCCTCTCCTTTGACCTCTGGGTGCCAGGTAGTTAGTAAGAGCCACGCCCTCTTCCATAGCTCTAGGCTTTGAGGCCTTCATGGCCATCGCCCTTTCTTCAGCTGCTTCCTCTTCAGTCTTTTCCTTCTTTCTCCTCCTCATTCCTCAGTTCTTCACCTTGACTTCTCTGATACACAACCAGTCCTTGCTATTGTCAGTCAGAGTTACCATGGACAATTCTCACTTTGTATATGTGTATATAAATTTTTTTTGGGGTCTGGTCATGGGTCCTGAACTCTGGGCCTGGACACTGTCCCTCAGCTCTTCAGCTCAAGGCTAGCGCTCTACCACTTGAACCACAGCTCCACTTCTGACTTTTTCTGAGTAGTTTATTGGCAATAAGAGTCTCATGAACTTTCCTTCCTGGGCTGGCTTTGAACTACAATCCTCAGATCTCAGCCTCCTGAGTAGCTAGGATGACAGGTGGGAGCCATCAATACCTGGTGCTCTCTCTCTTTTAAGACAAAAAGAACATACCTTCTATCTATCTGTCTGTCTGTCTAATCTATCTATCTATCTACCTATCTGCTTACCTATTTATCCTCTATTTTTTTTTTTTTTTTTGTCCATCGTGGGACTTGAATTCTGGGCCTGGGCACTGCCTCTCAGCTCTTAAGCTCAAGGCTAGCACTCTATCACTTGAGCCACAGTGCCACTTCCTGTTTTTTGAGTGGTTTGTTGGAGATAAGAGTCTCATGGACTTTTCCTGCCTAAGCTGGCTTTGAACTGAGATCCTCAGATCTCAGCCCCTGAGTAGCTAGGATTATAGGCAAGAGCCACTGGCGCCCAATTTCTCTATCTATTTATTGTGTTGGTTCTTGGTCTAGAACTTGGGGCCTAAGCTTTTTTGCTCAAAGTTAGCACTGTCACTTGAGCTCTACTTCCAGCCTTTTGATGGTTAACTGGAGATACAAGTCTCACAGACTATTCTGTCCAGGCTGGCTTCATACTGGATCCTCAGATCTCAGCCTCCTGAGTAACTAGTATTACAGGTGTGAGCCACCAGCACATGGCTACTATATATAATGGATATATGTTATATATGTGTGTATGCACACACACATATATATAGCATATATGTATATATATATATATATATATTATATATATATATATGAAAAATGAAAGAAGGAAACCAAGAGTTATTCCAAACCCCAGGCAGCGTAGGATGAGGCACACTGTGGCCTGTCTGTGGAGCCTGGATTGGGAGGCTGGAGGCCAAGCATCCAGAGATCCATCTCTCTGTGCTTTCCCCACAGTCTGCATGACCAATGAAAGTGACCCCTGGGTTTCGGGTGTGGTGCACAAGATCCGCCAGCAGATTGCACAGGATCCCTCTCTGAACTACGAGTACCTGCCCTCGAAGGGAATGAAATCATTCATCCAGGCCTCTTTGGAGCTCCTCTTTGGAAAACACAGCCAAGCCATCATGGAGAACAGAGTGAGTCACACAAGGTGTAGATATTGGTGTCTCTATAACTTGAAAGTTGCAAAGGGACTGTGGAAGCACCTGGCCTTGGCACAGGCCATACCCAAACACAGGCACTCCACATGGCTTACTGGAATGATGTTTTTGTTGGTTGGCTGGTTGTTATTGGTATTGGTGGTGGTGGTGATGGTGTGTGTGTGTGTGTGTGTGTGTGTGAATTGGGGCTTGAACTCAGGGTCTGGACACTATCCCTTAGCTTTATTGCTCAAGGCTGGTGCTCTACCACTTCAGCCACAGCTCCACTTCTGGCATTTTGATGGGAAATTGGAGATAAGAGTGTCAAAGATTTTTTTGGCTTGGGCTGTTTTCTAACTAGAATCCTCACATCTCAGCCTCTTGAGTAACTAAGATTACAGGCATGAGCCATTGTTACCCAAGAAAGCTTTTTTATTTTTTAGAGATGGTCCTGGGACTTGAACTCAGGGCCTGAGCACTGTTCCTGAGTTCTTTTTGTTCAAGGCTAGTACTCTACCACTTGAGTCACAGCTCCACTTTTGGCTTTTTGTTAGTTAATTGGAGATGAGAATCTCACAGACCTTCCTGCCTGGGGTGGCTTCAAACTGTAATTCTCAGAGTTCAGCCTCCTGAGTAGCTAGGATTACAGGTGTGTGCCACCAGCGCCATCCTAAGAGCTTTTTAAAGAGGAGTATCTCAGAGGTAGGACATGAGCTGAGCATGCATGCATGAGCAAGCCTTGGATTCAAGTCTGGATACTCCTAGGTAGTAGTTATCTTTCCATGACTCTGTTAAAGTGTTACTTTTGTTACTTTTTTACTGACAGGTCGGGGGCGTGCACACTGTTGGCGATAGTGGTGCCTTCCAGCTTGGGGCCCAGTTCCTCAGGATTTGGAGCAGGGGGGCTCAGGTAGCTTGCATCATCTCGTCTCAGAAAGGTGAGTGTTAGACAAGATGGGGGAATCTGAAGAAACTTGTCCGGTTCCTAATTCCCACCGTGTTCATTCCCACCTAATTCCTCACCATGTCAGAGAAAAATGGTGGCCAGACCAGGCCAAATCTGTCTACTTCCTGCTATTGACCTACCTCAGCCCCGTTCTCCAATATGTCTGCCTTCAGTTCTCCATCTCCATGGACACAGCTAGTGGGCGGGGCTCTGTTCCCACAGAACCACATGGACTCATCTTCAAAGACCTGGACTACGAAGTTCATGAATACTCCATCTGGGATCCTGATCAGCTGTGTCTAGACCCCATCCTGTTCCTGAGCGTGGTAGAGGTACAGGACACCCCCCCACACACACATATTCTGAAACTTCTCCCCAGAAGGGACCTCCCCAGTTTTATTTCCTCCCACCTCTTGCTCCTCAGTTACCCAAAGCCTTCAGTGAGCTTAGCTTTGCTGGCCTTTCAGTAGGAATCAACATGAAGGAGGACTTATTTCTCTTTCACATGCTCTGAGGTCACTACCAAGTACCAGAGGAGGTACCTGATGAGAGTTTCTATCTGCAGCATCTCCCACAAGGCAGTATCCTTGTGATTGGAAACATTATTGACTGCAAGTTGACCCAGGTTCAGTGGGCAAAACTGATGTACACCATTAAGGTGAGCTCAGCCTCCCAATGGAACTTCCTTTGATTCCTCACCTGCTGTCTCCTCCATCTGCCACATCTGGTTTCCATCTTTCTCCTACAGAGCCGACAGATATTCCCATTTTTTGATTTTCCTTGCCAAGGCTTAAATACAGGGGACTTGGAAGAAGAAGCCATAATCTTACAGTACTTTGTGTCTCAAGGCTTGGAGTTCTTCTGCAGCCAATCTCTGTCCCAGAACTTTGGTATTTATGGTATGATATTGGGCAGAATGGAGGAGGGAATGGTAAAAATGCAGTGAAACCCATAGCGTGTGTTTATTTTATTTGTTTGTTTGTTTGTTTGTTTACTGGGGCTTGAAGTCAGGGCCTGACTGCTGTCATTTAGCTTTTTTGTTCAAGGCTGGTGGGCTAGCATTTGAACCACATCTTTACTTCTGGATTTTGGGTGGTTGATTGGCGAGATATGAGGTTCATATACTGTTCTACCCAAGCTGAGTTTGAACCATGATGCTCAGATCTCAGCTGCCTGGGCAGCTAGGAGAATAGGCATGAACCATTGGCACCTAGCTATTGATGTATTGAAGTACTGATTGATTCATATTAATTATTGTTTTTAATGTTGATATTGGGCTTGAAGTCACACTTTCAAGCTCTCATTTAGCATTTTCACTCAAGGCTGGCACTCTTTCACTTCTACTTTTTTTGTTCTCTCTCTCTCTCTCTGTATGTGTGTGTGAGCCAGTCCTGGGGCTTGAACTCAGAGCCTGGGCACTGTCCTTCAAGGCCAGTACTATAACAATCCTTTTTGGTGGTTAATTGGAGATAACAATCTCATGGACTTTCTTGTCTGGGCTAGCTTAAACTTTGATCTTCAGATCTCAGTCTTCTGAGTTTCTAGAATTACAGGTGTGAGCCACCAGCATCCAGCTAACTTCTAGCTTTTTGCTGGTTAATTGGAGATGAGTCTCACAGTTTTGTCTGCCCAGGTTGGCTTTTCACAATGATTCTCAGATCTCAACCTCTTAGATAGCTAGAATTATAGTCACAAGCCACAGGTGCCTGGCTTATGAGGGATATTTTTGACATCATTAGCTATTGAAGAGAGAAAAGAAGAGTATTGGGGAGTATTCTGGTTCTCTTCCCAAAACTCTCTGCCTCAACCTTCTCTAGTTAATCATTTCACTTTCAAGGCCTTTATTTTTCTTGTCTATGAGATGACAAGGTGGTGATTAGGGATCTTTCAAGGTCCATCCTCTGTGAAGACTCTCACTGAATGGCTACTTTTCTGGAGAGAGAGAGAGAGAGAGAAAGACAGAGACAGAGACAGAGAGAGACAGAGAGACACAGAGACAGAGAAAGAGAGAGAGAGAGAATCTAAGCAACTTTCTGAGATCTAGATCTGGCTGGGATGGCAGCTCCCTAGTTCAGTTCTGTCTTCTGCAATGTTGGAGGGAGGGGTGAAGATCCTGGTGATGAGGAGGGGACTGAGGACCAGATGTCTTCCCAATGCTGCAGATGAAGGAGTGGGGCTCCTAGTTGTGGTGACGCTCAACAACCAGCACCTTCTGTGTGTCCTCTCCCAGCTGATGAATTGCATCCAGGTGCTGTGGCTCAGCCCTCCCGCCATGGGGGCTCGAATCATCACATCTGTCCTCTGTAACCCCGCTCTGCTGGGAGAATGGTAAGGGTGAAAGGGTTGGGGCAAGGTGGGTGGAGTCCCTGGATACCTACCGACTTGCTGGTGTTCAGGATTCATCTGGTTGTTTCCTCCTGTCCATCCCATGCATTCACTAACACATTTATCACATTTTGTTCAGAGCCTGCTGTGCTCCAGTCGCTGTGACCCAACAGCCCAAGGTTGCCTAACCTTAAATAGAACATTCAGTATAGAAATGAGCAGTGATATACTTGATCACTTTCAGATTTCAGGAGGATACTGGAATGCATCAGATTTTGCTATTCCAGCAGCAAAAGTTGCCTTGAAACTTCCTTGGCATTTTAAAACTAACACAGAAAAGCCGGGCGCTGTAATCCTAGCTACTCAGGAGGCTGAGATCTGAGGATCGCGGTTCAAAGCCAGCCCGGGCAGGAGAGACCGTGAGACTCCTATCTCCAATAAACTACCAGAAAACCGGAAGTGGCGCTGTAGCTCAAGTGGTAGAGCGCTTGCCTTGAACTGAAGAGCTGAGGGACAGCGCCCAGGCCCAGAGTTCAAGCCCCACCACCAACCAAAAAAAAAAAAAAAAACTAACACAGAACCTCTATCAGTCAGCTTTTTGTTCCTGTAACACAATATCTGAGATAACCAACTTACAAAGCAAAGAATTATACTCTGGTTCATAGTTTAGAAGGTTTCAGTCCATGGTCAGTTAGCCTTGTTTTTTTTTTTAACTTCATTCATTTTTATTAGCATATATTAATTATACAAAGCAATAGGTTTCATTATGTTAGTTGGCCCTGTTACTTAAGCTTGCTAGTGAGGCAGTAAATTATGGCAGGGAGCATGTGGAAATAAACATCATGGAGGTCTAGAAGCAAAGAAAGGAAGAGAAAATAGCTGGGGTCCTAATATCTTCTTCGAAGGCCCAGCCCCAAAGACCTAACTTCCTCCCATGGGGCTCTGCCCCTTGAAGGGTCCACCCCTTTTCAATAGTGCCACAAATGACCACCATGCTCCACTGTTGTACCTGCAGACTGGAAAAACAAGGTTTACAAGCAGGAGAAGGCCTCATACTCTCCATTTTTGCTGGCCTTCTTTGGCAGGAAGCAGAGTCTAAAGGAAGCTGTAGAGGGCATGATCTTGATCAAGGAAAAGGTGAAGGAGAAGCTCCGGCTCCTGGGAACACCAGGTTCCTGGAATCACATCACTGAGCAGACTGGGACCCATGGCTATTTGGGACTCAATAGTAAGTGGGTGGGAGGAGGTGGCTCTTCCCTAATTTTGAACCAGTAGTTGAGCATTGAATTTCGCTGACTAGAAGCCCATAGTTTTGCTCCAGATTTTCATTATTGCCCTGAAAAATGGAGTTGCTTTAAAGAGGATTCTAGAAACTGAACCATGTAACTTGAGGGTAAGGGATGGGAGGGAAAGAGGAGGGAGAATGATGTGGGAGGAGGTGACATTGACCAAGAAGCATTGTAGTTATAGCCTGACTGTGGAATTGTAACCCCTTTATACAACTACATCATCATCATCATCCTAATAGATGCTTCTAAAATTCCAGAAATACTAGCACTTTCTATCCTAGATAATCCTGCCTGTCAGAAGTGCATAGAGGTGGCCACCCCAGGACCTGAGACTTTCTGGTTCTAACAGATCAACAGGTGGACTACCTGATCAAGCAGAAGCATATCTATATCCCCAGCAACAGCAGGATCAACTTCACCTGCATCAACACCCACAACATAGATTACATCACCGAGAGCATCAATGAAGCTGTGCTCTTGGCAAAGGACTCACAGAGCGGTTTCCCGAAAAGCACTCACTCTTATTTAGAATAAAAACTTTAGACTTTGTAAAAAAAAAAATCTTGTGCTAATTATTCATTACTACATTTTTTTGTGCCAGTCCTAGGGCTTGAACTCAGGGCTTGGGCCCTGTCCCTGAGCTTCATTTGTTCAAGGCTAGCACTCTACCACTTGAGCCATAGCTCCACTTCCAGGTGATTAATTGGAGATAAGAGTCTCATGGACTTCTGTGCCCAGGCTGGCTTTGAACCACAATTCTTTTTTTTGGGGGGGGGGTCCAGTCATGGGGGCCTGAACTCTGGGCCTGGGCGCTGTCCCTCAGCTCTTCAACTCAAGGCTAGCACTCTACCACTTGAGCCACAGTGCCACTTCCAGCTTTTTTCTTTTTGCTTATGGGGTGCTGAGGAACCCAGGGCCTCATGCATACAAGGCAAGCGCTCTACCACTGAGCCACCTTCCCAGCCCTGAACCACAATTCTCAGATCTCAGCCTCCTGAGTAGATAGGATTATAGGCAGGGCCAAGTGATATATATATATTTTTTTTAAATATTGGTACTGGGGTTTGATCTTAGGGCCTTACACTCTTACTTGGCTTTTATGTTTTGTTTTTTACTCAAGTCTGGTGATCTACTACTACTGTAGACATATCTCCACTTCCAGTGGCTTGCTGGAGATGAGACTCACAGATTTTTCTGCCTGGGCTGGCTTTGAATGGCAATCCTAAAATTCTCAGCTTCTTGAACAGCTAGGATTACAGGCATGAACCACCAGTGCCCAGCCCCCATCTTATATTTCTTGAGCACCTATGATATTAATTCAGGGTGCAGTTTAGCCCTTTTCCTCTAAGAAGCTTACAATTACATTGTGAGATAAGCCCTAGGCATGTTTCAAAACTGAATGTGATAAAATGTCTCAATGGATTTTATAGACACCAAGGTTTTCCAGAACACAGGTAGGCCAAAATCACTAAGGCAAATGTAATGAATGAGGAGGAGGAGGACTTGATTTGGCTATTGCTGGATGGATAGGTTCAGTAACAGAAGGAAGCTGAAGGAATATCCTAGACTTGGGGACAACTTGAACAAGTGTCTTTATCATGATAAAAATAAGCATTTACTGGGTAGCTACTAAGGTATGGAATCGTGTAAACCTCCAGGATAAAACAATGCCTAAGACACAGGTGCTGCCCCTGTGATAGCCCCTCTCTAGCTTGAGAGAAACCACTTAGATAGCTGAAAGGGAAAACTTGGTTTTCTCTCTGCTACTCCAGTCACTTCTGATACAAAAACATGGCGGTGGTAGACGTTGCTGGCTGTGGTATTCTTAACAATTCAATTCAATTCTCTACAGACACTACTTGGTGGTCCTATGATTCAATAAGTTCTGATACTATCTCCTTAGAGGCAGCACTCTTTATTGAAATTCAATAGTGTCAGCTGTGTGCAATGACCAGCACAATTTTAGAACATGCTCATCATCTCGAGAAGAATGCCATGCTCTTTAGTTGTCAATCCCCACCACCTATTTTTAGTTATACCACCATTTCTTCTCATCTTCTCCCCTCTTGCCAGCCCTAATTTAATTGTAGCCTTCATCATGTACTACAGCTTGGCCTTGAGCTTGAAATGATCTTGTTACAGTTTCCTAAATGCTGGGATTATAGGCATAAATTACCATGCCCAACTAGCTTTAACTTTTGTTCTAAAACTTCCTTGATACTCCTCTTATCAAAAGGCCAAGTCTCAGGGCTAAAGATGTAGCTCAGTGGAGAGTCTGTGCCTAGTATGTACAAAGCTCTAGGCAAATTGTTTGACTTATCCAGGGTCACTTGAGTAAGAAATGGAATGATACATTTTTTTTTATGAGTACTAGAGCTTGAACTTGAGTCCTGGGTGCTGTTTCTTAGCTTTTCACTCAAGTTTGGCACTTTTTCCACTTAAGCCACATGTCCATTTCCAGCTTTTTGGTGGTTAATTGGAGGTTAGAGTCTCTCAGACTTTCTTGCCTAGCTTTGAACTGTGATCCTTGGATCTCAGCCTCCTAAGTAGCTAGGGTTACAGAAGTGAACTATCAGCACCGGCTAAGGTCCATATACCTTTTTTTTTGTCAGTTGTGGGGTTTGAACTCTGGGCCTGGGTGCTGGGCTTGGTCCCTGAGCTCTTCAGCTCAAGGCTAGTGCTATACTACTTTGAACCACACCACTGCCTGTTTTCTGGTAGTTAATTGGAGATTAGAGTCTCACAGACTTTCCTTCCCAGGCTGGCTTTGAACCATGATCCTTAGATGTCAGCCTCTTAAGTAGCTAGGATTACAGGGTTGAGCCACTGGAGACCGGCTCCATATACTTCTACCTTGTGTTGCAGGTCCTTCAACTATATTTATTTCCTTGTATTAAAAACACCCTCTTCTAGGGGTTGGGAAGGTTGCTCAGTGGTAGAGAGCTTGCCTTGCATGCCTGAGGCTCTGGGTTCAATTCCTCAGCACCACATAAAGAAAAAAGCCAGAAGTGGCACTGTGGCTCAAGTGGTAGAGCGTTGGCCTTGAGCTGAAGAGCTGAGGGACAGCACCCAGGCCCAAAGTTCAGGCCCCACGACCAGACCCCGCCCCCCCCCCCCCAAAAACACCCACTTCTAGAAGTTGTGGTGAAGATGAGTAAGATCATTTTTGCAAAGAGATTGTCACATAAATACTTCATAATAGAAAAAGTCTTCCAGAAAATTCTATCACCAAGTTCTCCAGGAGGGAATTCAAGAAGCCATATAAGCCCAGATGGGTTATAGATGGCCGCTGTATCACCTCCTCATTTCTCTGGCCTCCTATCTGTCTGCAGATGAGGATGAGGATGTTTTTTAATCACCATGTAGCCCAGGATATCTCTGAACTGTCCATCTTCCTGCCTCAGCCTCTGAGCTGTGGCCACTGTACCTGGCATGTCAGCAGATCTGAGGGATTCTGGTCGCTCTTTACCTTTACAATGGGTCAGGGACCTGACAGAAAACAGTATCAGTCACAGGAAAAATGTCCATCCTAACATGAACATGGAATTTGCATATAGTATCAGGGGTTCTTGGGTGTAATAGGGACGGACCCCTGTAACCAAGATTCCATCTTTAGTATCTTCCTGAGAAGTCTAGCCACAGAGGCAGGAGTCCAAGCCCACTGTCCTCCCTTCTGCATTACCCAAGTCAGGAGGGAACTACTGTTTAAAGGATAAAATAAAATAAGGCTAAAATAAGGCTAAAATAAAACAAGCCAGTGCTGCTGGAGGCCGGTGGCTCACACCTGCAATCCTAGCTACTCAAGAGGCTGAGATCTAAGGATCGTAGTTTAAAGCCAGCCCAGGCAGGAAAGTCTGTGGGACTCTTATCTCCACTTAACCTGCAAAAAGCCAGAAATGGAGCCTGTGGCTCAAGTGGTAGAACACTAGTGTCAAGAGAAAAAGCCAAGCTAGAGCACAAAGCCCTAAGTTCAAGCCTGAGTACTTTCACACACACACACACACACACACACACTTCACACATTAAGCTAGTGCTTAAATACAACTATGGGAAGTAAGAAATGGCTACAGGAGAAGAACACAGTGAGCTTTGTGAGGATTCACCATAGCAGTGATAATATGTACACTGTGGACTTGGAGGGAGGTCTGGGGAAGTCAGGTGACAAAGTTGAGACCTGGAATGTTACTGGGCCTGAGCCAAAAGCTCTGGAGCTCAGCCACACAGTGAGATTGCATTTCTCACTACTGAACACTAGATGTGTAAATTTTATGTTGTGCATATTTTACCACAGTTTTATTTTTTTTCTTTTTTTCTTTTTTTAAATTTAATTTTATTTTATTTGTGAACATACTGTACAGAGGGGTTACAATTTTTACCACGGTTTTAAGGAAAGCTACTGGGTAGCATTTATTTCAGAACCCTACAAACCCTTCATATTAAGAAGTTGAGAAGCCAGTGCCAGAATTTGGGGCAGAGGAGCTATTTATCAATGGTAAGGTGGTCATAGAAAAACCATTGGGGTTCAGGTGGGAAAATGAGTAGAAAGCTATGGGAACTGGGTGGTTTTGTTGGAAAAGAAATTCAGTAAGCAGGTGCTCAGAGAGGAAAGCACTAATCTGGTTCAAAGTTTCCTCTGCCTCGTTCGGTCTGGTAGGTGGACCTGCAGGTCAAAGCTTTAAGACTCTCCAGTCTATGCTCACCAATTAGATCACTTTTAGGTCAGCAGAAGGCGCTGTTTAGCAGCTTGGGTACCAAAAAGAACAGAATATATATTTGAACTCTGGGCCTGGTGCTTTTTGTGCTTATAGACAGAGGCTATATAGCACTTAAGCACACCCAAGCATGAAATCCAAATTTCAAAATTGTCTTTAGTGGAGCGCCAGTGGCTCACGCCTGTAATCCTAGCTACTCTGCAGGCTGAGAACTCAGGATCCTTGTTTGAAGCCAACCCTGGCAGGAAAGTCAGTGAAACTCTCATCTCCAATTTATCACAGTAAAAGCTAGAACTGGCACTGTTGCTCAAGTGGTAGAGTGCTAGCCTTGAGCAAAGGAGCTCAGGGAGAGTGCCTAGGCTCTGAGTTCAAGCCCCAGGACTAGCCAAAAAGAGACAAAAATAATAATTAAAGGAATGGTGACTACCACTTGAGCCATGCCTCCAACTTCCAACTTTTTTCTGCTTAGTTGGAGTCTAGACAATTTGTCTGCTTGGGCTGGCTTTGAACCTCAGACATCAGATCTCAGCCTCTTGAATAGTTAGCTAGGATTACAGGCATGAACCTCCAGTGCTTAGCTCTTACATAAAATCAAGATCTTGGATTAAGTCTGTTTGAAGCCAACCAGGGAAGGAAAGTCCAAACAATTCTCATCTCCAATTAATCACAGAAAAAACCAGAAGTGGCACTGTGGCTCACATGGCTCAAGTGCTAGCCTTGAGTAAAAGGAGCTCAGGGACAGTGCCCAGGCCCTGATTTCAAGCCCTAGGACTGGGGCGGGGCTGGGGCAGGTGTGAAGAAAGAGCCCTTTGAAAACTAAAGCTTTCCTAGGCCCAGAGTTCAAGCCCCAGGACCAGCGAAAACTAAAATGCAATAAAAAAATCTTTAAATAGTTATTACAAAGGTGTTTTAATTCTAATATCAATTTATGAATACAATGCATCTTGATCAGTGTCAGTGTTCTCTTCAACATCCAAACATAAGCCATCCCTTCAATTTACCTGATTCTTTTGTCCACATATGTACAATTGAGTACTGTGGCTATATTTTCATCCCTCCCAATCTTTTTTTGTTCATCTGTTCCCTTTCCCTTTTTCCCCTACTCCTACCTGACAAGACATATTTCAGCTTCCCGGTATTCATTTTCTTAAATTGTATGTTAATTGCTCATAGGGTTTATACCATGGAAATACACCATTGCATGTACCATATTTCAATCAGCCTGGTCATGTCTATATGCATATTGTCCTGTATTTGTTTTCATGAATGTCTATTTTAGATCTAGCTTCCACATATGAGAGAAAACGTGCCCTTTTGTTCTCTCTGAGCCTGACTTAATTCATTCAACATATTTTTTTCCAGGTCCATCCATTTATTTGCAAAAATAGTATTCTTCTTGATAAATGAATAAAATTATATATATTAGGATATCTGGGCTCTATAATGAGTTTTTTTTTTTGTTTGTCGATTGTGGGGGCTTGAACTCTGGCCAGGGCACTGTCCCTCAGCTCTTCAGCTCAAGGCAAGTGCTCTACCACTTGAGCCACAGCGCCACTTCTGGTTTTCTGGTGGTTTATTGGAGATAAGAGTCTCATGGACTTTCCTGCCCAGGCTGGCTTTGAACCTCGATCCTCAGATCTCAGCCTCCTGAGTAGCTAGGATTACAGGCTTGAGCCACACAGGCACCTGGCCTGAGTTTTCAGTGTGAGAAGTGTCACCTACATCCTGGTACCTGGCTCCAGGAATCTTCTTCCTCCTCAGCCCACAGGGAGGAGGGAGGTTGCTGGGACCTGGGCACCTGTGTGTTTCTCACCATGTGTTGCTATCCCAAATGTCTTTGGAATGCAGCTCAGATGAAGTGCTGGGTGGTGGCCACTGAAGCCTTTCTGGATGGAGAAATTCAGAAACATCTTCACACACCCTCATCAGTGTGGGAACAAACCCTCTCTCCATTGTAGGGCAGTTCCCATGGTCCTGCCAGCTCCTCCTGGTCCAAGGATTACCACTTTTCCTTAGAAAGCTGAAACTGGGCTGGGAGTGTAGCTTGGTGGCAGAGCTCTTGTCTGGCATGATCAGGCCTTGGGTTTCATCCCCAGGACTGCCAAGAAGCCCCAAACATTGATGATGTTAAAAAAAAATCCCACTCTGGGATTCCACAGTAAAACAAGCTAAATGTTTTGTGTTTTTTTTTAATCTCCTCGGATAGTTGTTTTTTTTTTTTAATACAGGCTTTTATCCAGTAGATATGGGTTCAGAAATCATAAGCAGGGATAGTTAAAAACTGTTAGTGCACTAAATGATGGGAGAGGCCCTACCAGCTCTTCCCTGGCCTTGTCCCCACCCCTGCAGGACTCTCTGGAATGAAAATATAAGATTGGATCTATCTTCTTTCCCAGATGACTGACAGGGAATTGCTCCACCTTCCAGAGCTACCTGACTGGTAGATGCAGCAACTGTCACACAAAGCCCAGGCCAGTTGTCCGTCATTTTGGTATGCAATCCTTGTCACGGGACCTCTTCCTCACCAGGACATTCCTTATAGCATGTCTTCCTAGTATCACTTTCCAACAAGATGATGTTTTATAACTCCTAGCACCAACCTTGGCATTCAGTTTTAACTTTGTTCATCCTCATTAAAGGACAAACAGAACCTGGTGCTGGTGGCTCACACTTATAATCACTTTAGTTACCTAGGAGGCTGAGATCTGAGGATTGAGGTTCAAAGCCAACTGGGCAGGAAAGTATGTGAGAATTTTATCTTCAATTAACCAGTAAAAAGCCAGAAAGTGGAGTTTTGACTCAAGTGGTAGAGTGCCAGATTTGAGTGAAAAGCTCAGTGAGAATGCAAGGCCCTAAATTCAAGCATCAGCGCATATGCACACACACACACAGCCTTACTAACATTTAAAGTACTTCCCTCCCTTCTCTGAGTGGTTCAACCAAAGGCATCTGAGCATTTTAAAGTCATTCTGAACATCAAAGTGGATTTTTTAAAACCAGGTTTTCATTTTAATTCAGTTTCCACATTATCTATGCACACTTTGCTTACCTACCAATTCCCCAACTTTTCCATAAAGACAAAAGACTTCCTAGCAAACCGGAACTTTCTCCCACTGTGAAATACCCTCAGTCCTTATTATTAACAACAGTCCTTGTGTGGCGGGTATTTCATCGCAATTTTAGTCGTTTGTTGTGGGCATAACTTGAAAAATTACTGAGTGGCAATAGAACCAAGAATCTCACTTTTTAAAGACCCTCATAAATCTTACATACACAGAGTTACAGATTTTTTTATTTTTATTTTTAAAAATAGTTTTTTATTGAGATTAAGTGATTACATAACTTTCACAGTATTGTGGCATAGTGCTACTTGGTTGAACACACACACACATGTTTTAACCTTCTCAAGACAAATTGTCATTATCATGGTCTATAAAATTTGTGAGTTCTATAAACTTTGACAATACATTTCTTCCAAATCGGGTGATATGTACGTTTCTTTCCTTTTGCTTAGTGTAAGCTGTTCCCTTTTTCCCCCTTATTCCCTCCCTCCCGTTGCTGCCCTTGAGTTGCTTAGTTCATTTTCATCAATGTCCAATGCAGATGATGGGCCTCTTTGTTGTATATTTTCCGCTATTTCCCTCTGATTCTGTGCCTTCCTCCTAGCCTCCTTCAGATGTGCACATGTATATACCATATATGAGGTCAAGAACATGGAGTCATCTAGAAGCTATATGACAAATTATGTTTACTTTGTCATGTCTCCTTATAAGTTCTAGGAGTTTGGGAGTGGAGTTTTGGGGGTTGTTAAGGTATAATATGTCATCTGCAAATAGGGATAGTTTAATTTCTTCCTTCCCTATGTGGATCCCTTTAATGTCCTTTTCTTGCCTTATTGCTCTGGCTAAGGGTTCCAGAACTATATTGAAGGGGAGTGGAGAGTGGACATCCTTGCCTTGTTCCTGATTTTAGGAGAATTGGTTGTAGCTTTTCCCTGTTGAGTATAATATTGCCTATTAGTCTGTCATATATGGCTTTTATTGTTTTAAGAAATACCCCTTCTATTCCTATTTTCTTCAGAGCTTTTAACATGAATGGGTGTTGTATTTTATCAAAAGCCTTTCCCCCGTCAATGGAGATAATCATGTGGTTCTTGACCTTGGCTCTGTTGATGTGATGAATTACATTAATTGATTTACATATGTTAAACCAGCCCTGCATCTCTGGGATGAAGCCTACTTGATCATAATGTGGGTTTTTTTTTAAATGTGTGTCTGGATTCTGTTGGGTAAAATTTTATTGAGGAGCTTAGCTCTGTGTTCATCAAAGAGATTGGCCTGTAGTTCTCTCTCTCTCTCTCTCTTTTGGATCTTTGCCTGGTTTTGGGATGAGTGTGATATTGGCTTCATAGAATGGGTTTGGTACTTCTCCCTCTGCTTCTATTTCACAGAAGAGCTCAAGGAGTATGGGTATTAGTTCCTCTCTAAAGGTCTTATAGAATTCCTTAGGGAATCCATCTGGATTCCTTATTGGAAGATTTCTGATTGCTTCCTCTATCTCATTGTAAGTTATTGGCTTATTTAATTGATTTATTTCTTCTTGGTTTAGTTTGGGCAATTTGTATTTCTCTAAAAAATCCATCCATTTCTGCTAGGTTTTCCATCCTTAGTGAGTACAGATTCTGGAAATAATTCTTTATGATCATTTGGATGTCTTGGATGTTTGTTGTAACTTTTCCTGTGACATCCTGATCTTATTGATTTGGGTTCATTTTATTTTATTTTTTGCTTTTCTAGCAGATTTAGTTGCATCATGATATTATTTAGTTGGTCTTTCTATTTTCTTGGGGGGGTGTGCGCATGTGTGCACATGCACATGCACTGAGAGCAATAAATTTACCCCTCAAGACTGCTTTGGCCGTGTCCCATAGATTGCTTTGTGATGTTTATTCATTTCCATTGAATTGTAGGAACTTTTTAATTTCTTCTTTAATTTCTTCTGTGACCCAGGTGTTGCTCAGAAGTGTGCTGTTCAGTTTCCACTTATTTGAGTAATTTCCACGATGTGCTTTGTTATTGAGAACTAGCTTGATTGTACTATGGTCAGATAGAACACAAGAGATTATGTCAACCATCTTGTATTTGCTTAACTTCTTTGTAAGAACCACGATATGATCTATTTTGGAGATAATTCCATGGGCTGCTGAGAAGACTGTGTACTGGGTTGTTGTTGGATGGAAAACTCTGTAGATGTCAATTAAGTCCATTTGAGATATGGCATCATTTAATTCAGAGGCTTCTTTTCCAATCCTCTGATTGATAGATCTGTCCTTTGGTGAGAGTGGAGTATGAAAGTCTATTATTATTATTATTTATTATTATTATTATTTGGGTCCGGTCATGAGGCCTGAACTCTGGGCCTGGGAACTGTCCCTCAGCTCTTCAGCTCAAGGCTAGTACTCTACCACTTGAGCCACAGCGCCACTTCCAGCTTTTTTCTTTTTGCTTATGGGGTGCTAAGGAATCAAACCCAGGGCCTCATGCATGCAAGGCAAGCGCTCTATCACTGAGCCACCTTCCCAGCCCCTCCTAGTATTATTATATTTGGATATTTGGATCTATTTTTTTTCTGTAAGTCTGAGAGTATTTGCTTAACATGTTTGGGTGCACTAATGTTTTGAGAGAATAAATTGATAATGGTGATATCCTCTTCTTGGATTGTTCCCTGTATTAATATGTAGTGTCCTTCTTTGTCTTTTTGTATTGATTTTAGTGAAAAGTTTATTTTGTCAGATATCTGGATGGCAGCTTCTGCCTTCTTGCTGGGTTCATTTGCATGGTAGATCTTCCTCCATCCTTTCACTAGGAGTTTGTTTTTATCTTTGGTTGTGAGATGGGTCTCTTGAAGACAACAAATGGATGGATCTTGCTTTCTGATCCAATTGGCAGTTCTTTTTCTTTTGATTGGTGAATTGAGTCCATTAATGCTTATGGTTATTATGGAGAGATGTGTTGTGTTTGCTGTCATTTTCTTGCTTTTCCAAGTTTTTCTTCTTTCCCTTCCTCCTGTGCTAAGTTGGCCTCCTAGTGATATCTGTCAGATGTGGATCCCTGATCTTGATTATTTTCTTCAAATTGTATTCCCCTTCAATATTTTTTTCGTAGTGTTGGCTTAGTGTATATGAATTCATTCAGTTTTTCTTTACTATTAAAAATTTTAGTTTCTCGGGCTGAGAAGTTGGCCCAGTGATAGAGTGCTTGCCTTGCATGCATGAGGCCCTGGGTTCGATTCCTCAGCACCATATAAACAAAAAGAAGCCAGAATTGTGCACTATGGCTCAAGTGCCAGAGTGCTCCCTTGAGCCTTGAGCTGAAGAGCTGAGGGACAGAGCCCAGGCCCAGAGTTCAAGCTCCATGACTGACCAAAAAAAATTGTTTCTCTGTTCAGTGTGAATGCTAGCTTTGCTGGATATACCAGTCTGGTGTATTGGTTCTCAGGGCTTAGATGTTACTTTTCCAGGCTTTCATTGCATTCAGTGTCTATGTGGAGAGATGTGCAGTGATTCTGATTTTTTTCCATTGTTGTATAGCTCCTTCCTTGCTTTTGCTATGTGCAAGATCGTTTCGTTACTCAGATGTAGTGTTTTTATTATGATGTGCCTAGAAGTGTTCCTCCTAGGATCCTGTTTGCTAGGTGTTCTGTACGCTTCTGTTATATAGGTGAGATTTTCTCTTTAAGTATGGGGAAATTCTCAGCGATAATCTAATTGAATGAGTGTTGCATCCCTCCATATTAGTATTCCTCCCCTTTGTCAACCCCAATTATATGAAGATTAAATTTCTTAGCATTGCATGCTTGTTCTTGGGCTTCCCTTTGGTATATTTTGAGTGTTTTTCCATATCTGTGACTTTTTCCCAGTTGTTGCATTTTGTTTTCAGTATCTAATATTCTATTTTCCATTTCATTCACTCTATTAACTATGGATTCCATTATAGTTTGCATAGAGGAAATTGAACCATTTATGATTTCTATATTGGTTCTCAGAGTGTTAATTTCATCTGTTAAGGAGATATGTGCTGCATCTATTCTTGAGTGCATCACTTTTTTGGTTGTTTTTTTTGGGGGGGAGGGGGTCCGGTCATGGGGCCTGAGCTCTGGGCCTGGGCGCTGTCCCTCAGCTCTTCAGCTCAAGGCTAGCTCTCTACCACTTGAGCAACAGCGCCACTTCCGGCTTTTTTCTTTTTGCTTATGTGGTGCTGAGGAATCGAACCCAGGGCCTTGAGCATGCAAGGCAAGCGCTCTACCACTGAGCCACCTTCCCAGCCCTGCATCACTTTTTTGAATTCCTGGATCTCTTTTGATAATTTGTTCCTTTTTCTTTAAATTGCTGGTCCATCTGGCTTTAATTCTTGGATCATTGCCTCTATCAACTCTTGGATGGAGCATTTGTCATCCATTTCTCTTTTGCTTTCACTGGAGTTCTTCCCTGGGTGGCTGCTGGCCTTTGGGGATGGTTTGCTGTCTTGACTGTTGATGAATCTTGTATAGTTTCACTGTGATTTTCACATGAGGATTCAGGGATTTTCTGAGTCAAATCCTGAACTCTGACTGTTTTGGTTAATAGGTGACTGCCTTCGCTTGGTTCTGGGTTGGTTCCTGGGTCAGTTGTTGAAGCCTGCTCTCAACCCTGGGCTGGCTGAGAGAGACTTTGCCTGGTCATGGTTCTGTCTGGGGGAGGGGCCAAACTCCAGCTATTAGTCTGACCCACCTAGGACTCACTCTTAATAGATTCTGGTGGGCAGACACATTCCACCCGCTGCTGGGGCACGTGCACAGTTCCTGATTTCAGTCAGGGACAGATAGCTTAAGCTGCTTAGGCTCCTGCCTGGGGCACACAGGTGGGGTTCATTCAGCTGCCTGCTGGAGCCCACAGGCAGTTCCGGACTTCAGCCCAGGACTGGTAGTCTAGGCTGCTCCAGCTCCCACCCAGGTCACACAGGTGAGGCTCTTTCTGCCACCAGCTGCTGGAGCCCACAAGCCCAGTTCCAAACTTCAGGCAGGGACTGGCAGCCTAGGCTGCTCGAGCTCCCTCCCAGGGATGCTCTTGGTTGCTGGGGCGCGTGCCCAGCTTCAGTGGGACCAGCAGCCCAGGTGGGAGAGGGAAGGATCTGGGTCAAGCTCTGGGAGTCACCACCAGCTGGTCTCCTGTAGCAGGGGGCGTTTACCCCGTGGTTAAGGGCTGTCCAGAGGTGCTGTGGCAGAGCACTGTATCTGTGTGCTGTAGATCACTGGATGCCATTACACTCCAGTGTAATGATTGTGGGCTGAGCAGGGTGGTGGTGAAAGCTCCAGGTCTGGTTTCACCATACCTTTTCTTCGCTCTCTGTCTCTGTTTATACTGTCCAGGTTCGGCGCTGTGGGAGATTTCTGTGCTTGAGTTCGATGGACTGCTGTAGCTCTGAGGTCCCTGGCATCCATGGGCTGGGACACTTTCGGGGCTTGGTGTGGAACCCCACCGCAGCGAGGGGTGGGGGAAGGGTCTTCTCGCTTTTCTGTCTTTGTACAGGTTCTGAGGGGGGTTTTTTCTTTTCTGTTTTCAGTTCCTGTATTTTGCCTTTTTTTGGGGGGAGGGGGGGTCTGATCGTGGGGCCTGAACTCTGGGCCTGGGTGCTGTCCCTCAGCTCTTCAGCTCAAGGCTAGCACTCTACCACTAGAGCCACAGAGCCCTTCTGGCTTTTTTCTTTTTGCTTATGTGGTGCTGAGGAATCGAACCCAGGGCCTCATGCATACAAGGCAAGCACTCTACCACTGAGCCAACTTCCCAGCCCCGTATTTTGCCTTTTTGCTGTTGCCAATCTCTTGGGAGAACTGAGAGGTGGAACTCAAACTATTTGGCTGGAGACAGCTGTGGTGTTTCCCTATTGCTTCATCGCCATCTTGGCTCTTCCTCCCGAATTGGTTTTTGTTTGTTTTGTGCCAGTTGAACTCAGGGCCTGGGCTCTGTCTCTGTGCTTCTTTTACTCAAGGTTAGAACTCTACCAGTTGAACTAGAGCTCCAGTTCCAGCTGTTTTGGTAGTTTATTGAAGAGTCTCACAGACTTTTCTATTGGATCTAGCTTTGAACTGTGATCTGCCTCCTGGGTAGCTAGGATTACAAACATGAGGCAGCAGCACCTGATTGTCATCAGATTAGATTTTAAAAGATTTTTGAAATCACTGCATGTGCTCATACACATGCACATGCGCATGTGTGCACACGCACACACATCTACACACACAATTCATGATAAAAGAGACCACAAGAGAACATCGAATGCCATTCCTGCAGAGAAGAAAGGAGAAATTCCTGTAGAGTCCTGGACATGATTCAACACTTAACTGACAACCCCCAAGTGGGAAAGCCAGCGGAGTTAAGCCTCTCTCAGATCTTCATTTTCTCACCACCCTCCACAGGTCCCTCTTTTTTTTTTTTTGGGTCCGGTCATGGGGCCTGAACTCTGGGCCTGGGCGCTGTCCCTCAGCTCTTCAGCTCAGGGCTAGCACTCTACCACTTGAGCCACAGCGCCACTTCCGGCTTTTTTTCTTTTTGCTTATCTGGTGCTGAGGAATCGAACTCAGGGCCTCATGCATGCAAGGCAAGCGCTCTACCACTGAGCCACCTTCCCAGCCCCCACAGGTCCCTCTTTCATAGCTCAATATAAAAAGACTGAACTTCCTCTACAAAAGTAGGTTATATACATAGACACATACACATACACAATAAAACAGAATTAAGGATGAAAGTACTAGAGGAATAATAATTTGGTATGAAAATCTGAATTCTTAGTACAGGAGATAAATAAATAAATCTCAAAAAGAAGAAAAATTAGTTCTAGCCATTAAAGGCACCCCTTTCAGATGGGAGAATGAATTCAGACTAAATTTTACTCTTTAGAAGTCTGTGAAGGATAGACACATACTTAAACAATTTCATTAGAAACTGGGTACTAGTGACTCCTGCCTATAATGCTAGCTACTCAGGAGACTGAGATCTGAGGATCAGGTTTGAAGCCAGCCCAGGCAAGAAAGCCCAGGAGACTCTTATCTCCAATTAATCACCAGAAAACTGGAAGTGAAGCTGTGGCTCAAAGTGAAAGAGTGCTAGCCTTGAGCAAAAAAGCTCAAGAACAACACCCAGGCCCTGAGTTCAAGCCCCATGACCACTATCACCAACAAAATAATTCATTAGAAATAACTTTTGGTCCAGGAGTGGTATGCATGCCTGTAATCCCAGTACTTGGGAAGTTGAGATAGGAGACTTGGGAGATTCAGGTCAGTCTGGCATATATAGTGAATCTCAAAACAACAACAACAAAAAGAAATGGACAAAACAAAACAAAGAACAGGCTTCCATCTGGGATACCTGAAGATGAACATTGTCTTTGTGGAGAAACAAGACTTAACACGGAGAAAAAAATAGATGAACCCCTCTCAGAGGATGGATTTTGGGGTTATTTTTGCCAGTACTGGGGCTTGAACTCAAGGGCTGAGCATTTTGCTTTAGCAGTTTTCACTCAAGCCTAGTACTTTACTGCTTTAGCCACAGGTCCACATCCAGCTTTTTTTTTGCTGGTTAATTGGAGATAAGAGTCTCATGGACTTCCTTTTCCAGGCTGACTTTGAACTGAAATTCTTCTGTGTAACTGAGTCTTGATTTCCTTTTCTTATAAAGAAACAAGTCAGAAATGGATTCATGACCACCTTGGTAAACTTTCTAATCTAGCCAAGTGTGGTAGCAGATACAGTAATCCCAGAACTCAGACAGGAGCATGACGTGGAGAAAAGTGAGTCTCAGCTCTAAGAGGATTAATGTTAATCCTGAAGTTAAGACAAAAAATGCATGATCAACACCCTGGACAGGACTTAAATTACATATGAAGTCCAGAATTACATGTTTTCTATGTGCCTAGTATTGTGAGCTTTTCTGTCAGTACTGGAAACAGGGCATGAATTTGAGATCTGAGAAAGTAGACTATAAATAAAAGCTTGAAAAAATAACTGGAAAGGACAAAAACATCCAGAAGTGATATAAACATTGCTGGATGGCTGATGGCTCATGCCTATAATCCTAGCTGCTCAGGAAGTTGGATTGTGGTTCAAGGCCAGCACAAGAGAAATGTCTGAGAGATTCCATCTCTAACCAGCGAGAAGGTGAGCTGGAGGTATGGCTCAAGTTGTATAGTGCCATCTGCAAACATGCCAAGTGAATGTGAGGATCTGAATTCAAATCCTGGTACCATAAAAAATGTACGTACATCATGCTGTTTGTGTTCTTTAGATGTATTGGGGAAATATCAATACTGATATGTATGGATCTATCTAATAATATGTTGAATGCATCTATTTAATTTATTCAATTGAATTAACATAACACTATTTTGAAACATAACAGGAAGAATCATGTATTTTTAAAAAAGTAATATACAATGGAATTTTATTCATCTGTCAAAAAAAAATAAAATGTCATTTGCAGGGAAATGGGTGGCTCTGGGGAAAAATCATACTGAGTGAAGTAATCCAGGACCAGAAAAGCAAAGGGTTCATATTTCCTCTCATCTGCAAATCTTAGACACAAAACAGGATCATAAATATATATGTGTATACACACACAATCAAGCTGAGTAAAGTGTAGCATTTGCAGGAGTGAAACTCCATGGTGTAACTGCCCTGAGTGATTGATGGACCATTAACAAAATGAATGTCAGGAAGCTGAAACATGTATTGAATGTCAGAGAGGGCTAGCAGGATGGGGTCAGACAAATGGAAAGGGAACAGTGGGCAAATACAGTCAATAGTACTCAAAAGCAAAAAGTAACAGAAAGCAGGAAACTTCATAAGTGCAAGCCAATTACAGGTGTGGGGATGGGAGGGGGGTGTGTTTGTAGGGTACACTCTTGCTACCTACTCACATTCATGTTATTTTCTCATGGTGTGATTAAGTATTCACTAAACAAGGGTCGTAACATCTAGGATTAATTCTTCTTCTTCTTCTTTTTTTTAGTTGTGGGGCTTTAACCCTGGGCCTGGGCGCTGTCCCTCAGCTCTTCAGCTCAAGGCGAGCACTCTAGCACTTGAGCCACAGCACCATTTCCGGTTTTCTGGTGGTTTATTGGAGATAAGAGTTTTCACGGACTTTCCTGCCTAGGCTGGCTTTGATCCGAGATCCTCAGATCTCAGCCTCTTGAGTAGCTAGGATTACAGGCGTGAGCCACCGGCACCCGGCTGGGATTAATTCTTATATAACTTCCAGCTCATCTTTATATACACAAAGATATTGTATTAGTCCATTTCTTGTTGCTATAACAAAACACCAGAGGTTGGACCCTTTATAAAGAAACATTCATTTAGCTCACAATGTTAGAGGCTGAAAGCCAAGATAGGAGGATTCCACCTGTTGGGCCTCTAGTGAGGGTCCCCTTAGCCGTGCCACAGTGTGGCATCATGGTGACATGGAGCAATTACATAGTTAGATGGGGAATAAGGAGAATTGAAGGGTTAGACCCATTATAATAATTATCTATTCTCCTGGAAGCTCACTGGGGTCTCTAGAGAACTATGTTAATCCTTTCCAAAGGCATACTTCCAGTGGTCAGGTTACATCTTTCAAGGTCCCTATGCTTGAAGTTCCACCAATTTCCTTCTCCTTCCTTCCTTCCTTCCTTCCTTCCTTCCTTCCTTCCTTCCTTCCTTCCTTCCTTCCTTCCTTCCTTCCTTCCTTCTCTTTCTCCCTTTCCCTCTCCCTCTCCCTTTCCCTCTCCTTCCCCCACCTTTCTCTTTTCTGCCAGTCCTGGAACTTGAACTCAGGGCCTGGGCACTGATCCTGAGCTTTTGTGCTCAAGGCTAGTGCTCTACCACTTTGAGCCACAGCACCATGTCTAATTTTCTAGTAGTTAATTGGCAATAAAATTCTCATGGATTTTCTTGCCCAGGCTGGCCTTGAAATGTAACCCTTAGATCTTCACCTCCTGAGAAGCTAGGATTACAAGTATAAGCCACCAACACCCAGCTGTGATTAATATCACCACAATGGAAACACAGATTCTAGCATATGAACCTTTGGGGTGCAAATCACTTGCAACCCAGATACTTATGTGCTCTGTCTATCTGTCTGTCTGTCTTATCTCTTGACTCGATGAAGTAAAGATAATTTGTATTTCCAGACCAGCTCTTCTCACTGAGCTCCAAAGCCACATCCAATAGTCTATTCATTATCTCCTCTTGGGTATCTCAAACATCCTCAAAGCTCAGGCTGTCCACAATGGAACTCGATCCTTTTTCTAATGCCCAGTGTCTCACTGGCTTCATGCCAGAGCCTCAAGCCAGAAGAGAATTTCCCTAAGGGCGAAACCTGACCCATCTCATTTTGTACTGTATCTTTAAGACCAGAAAAATGCCCAGCACAAAACTGGGGCTTAACATGTCCTAGGATTTCTGCCTGATCATGCATTCATTCCTGTTAGCTGTCAGCCCAAGCTTCTGGAACCCTTTGCAGACATTACTGCAACTGCCCACCACATTTCCACCTGCCTTCCACATCTCTGCTGAGAATCCTTCTGAAACATGACTCTGATCTTCAGAAGCGTGCCCTTGCCAGGCCCTTGAGATGTGCGTGTCTGTATTCCTCCCGTCTTGCAGCCTCTCTCACATGGTGACCTCCCTTGCTCCCTAGATCCACTTAAGTTAGTTTCCTAGCACTTGTTCTTGTCCACAGGCCTTTTGTCCATCTTACACTCTCTGCTTGGGCCAGTCTCCCACTTCTTCAAGTCGGGTATATGGCTGAGACATCACAGTGAGCAAGTTAATGAGCACATGTGGGAAAATGTTCAATACTGCAAGAAATCAAAGAAATGTCAATGACATTACTTTATGGCTACAATAAAACAGAAATTAGGGCTGGAGATGTAGCTTAGAAGTAGAGTGCTTAGGGGGCTGGGAAGGTGGTTCAGTGGTAGAGCGCTTGCCTTGCATGCCTAAAGCCCTGGGTTGGATTCCTCAGCACCACATAAGCAAAAAGAAAAAAGCCAGAAGTGGCACTGTGGCTCAAGAGGTAGAGCGCTACCCTTGAGCTGAAGAGCTGAGGGACAGCGCCCAGGCCCACAGTTCAGGCCCCACGACCGGACCCCCCCCCAAAAAAAAAAGTAGAGTGCTTGCCTCTACTTGCACAAGACTGTGGGTTAATCCCTAGCAACCACACACACACACACACACACACACACACACACACGTTACCATGAATCAATCAATGAACAGAAACAACCAAGCATAATGCTTCTTTGAGGAGAGTGAAGTAGCTTTTCTAGGACATTCCTGGGGGGTGGGGAGGAGGGAGAAAGGGTGAGGGTAAGGAGAAATAAAGAGAAGGAGGGAGGAAGAGAAAGATAGATAGGGAGATAGAGAGAGATGGAAGGAGGGACAGAGCAGGAAGAAAGGAAACTGAGCTGACCAAAGGCCTTTGGCTAAAACGTTAATAGCCTTCATCCATTTTCCACAACAATCTCTGTGTTTCCAAGGAAGCAGCCATCAAAAGGTGTAGGAGGCCCCTTTTTCATTGTTGGCAGGTCTAAGGAGCCTCAGTAGGGGGAAGCATTTGTGAAAGAGATGGAGAGGAAGGAGGAAGGAGCATGAAGTAGAAGTCAGACAGTACTGTGTGTTCTGACTGATCCCCTCAGGATCAGAGATGGTTTATAAACTATGAATGGCTAGTAAAAAAGCAGAACATGCTGGGCAGTGGTGGCTCATGCCTGTCATCCTAGCTACTCGGGAGGCTGAGATCTGGGGATAACCGTTCAAAGCCAGACCAGACAGGAAAGTCCATGAGACTCTTATCTCCAATTAACCCCCCCAAAACCAGAAGTGGATCTGTGGCTCAGGTGGTAGAGAGCTTGCCTTGAGCTGAAGAGCTGAGGGACAGTGCCCAAGCCCAGAGTTCAAGCCCTACAACAACAACAACAAAAGTGGTATCATTTCCCATAGCATCAAAAGCATCAAACTCCTAAGAATAAATTCAGCAAAAGATATCCAAGACTTCTTTATAGGAAACTATAAACATGGAAAAAATAGGTAGATATCTCATAGGACTATCCCCTGTTCATTAATATAAAAATTTCAGTATTGTAAAGATGTCAAATTTCTCCAGTTTGGCTCAATCAAAATGTGAGCAGATGTTTTCCCCCTCGAGAAACAAACAAGCTCATTCTAAAATGAATATGGAAACTCAAAAGACTACAAATACCTAGGGAATCTAGGCAGAGAAAGGACAAAATTGAAGGCTTAAAATTATGACACTTAAGACAGCCCATGGCATTGATTTAAAACTAAACAGACAGATGTATGAAGCAGGATAGAGTTCAGAAACATGCCACTGAAGGGCTGGGGTGGTGACTTGCAATAAATCCCATTTGTTGGGTGGGATATTCATGTAGAAGAGGAATCTTGGATTGGAGGCATGGCTCAAGTGGTAGAATGCCCGTTGTGACCAAAAACAAAAAAACCCAGCTGAGTGAGAGTTCAAGGCCCTGAATTCAAGCCCTGGTATCACCGCAAAAAGAAGAAAGAAAGAAAAAAAGAAGGAAGGAAGGGAGAAAGGAAAGGGAAAGAAAAGACAGGAAAGACAAAGAAGATAAAGAAAAGAAGATGAAGGAAGGAAGGAAGGAAGGAAGGAAGAAGGAAGATAGTTTTGTGGGTCAGGCCAGTAATTCTAGCTACTCAGGAGGCTGAGATCTGAGAATCGTGGTTTGTAGCCAGTCCAGGGAAGACAAATCCGTGAGGCCCTCATCTTCAATGAAACAGCAAAATACTGGAAGTGGAGGTGTCTTGATTATATGGTAGGGGAACTTTTGTGCTTTGATGGAAAACTATATTATCTATAGTATACCCTCTGGTTGTCTGATTTTGACTCTATGGCAGCTATTTACAACACTGTAAATTATAGATAACTACAATGCAAAGCTTATAAAAACAAATTGTATAGCTAAGGGCTACTCTTCCCCTTCCACCATGAAAAAACCAGTTTTGTCTCAATTTGCATATTCATGTCAATATTCCTGATCTATAAATGTGTCTGTTCTCGAGGTTTACTTTTGAACAGCTTGTCACACCTTGATAGCTTTTTTAAACTAATAAATTAGATAAAATTTTAATGTGTTTATTTTTGTGTCTAAGAGTCATTTTTTTTCTTTTCCCTCTAGTGTTGAGGATTAAACTTGGGTCATTGATCATGTTAAACATACACTCTATCACTGAGGCACACTCCAAGCCTATGATTTTGTTTTTAATGTGTGTATTAGTCCTGGGACTTGAACTCAGATTCTGGGCATTGGCCCTGAGATTCTTTTGCTCAAGACTAGTGTTCTACCATTTGAGTCACAGCACCAATTCACGCTTTTCTGGTAGTTTATTGGAGATAATAGTCTCACAGTTTTTCCTGCTCAGTCTGGCTTTGAACCTTGATCTTCAGATCTCAGCCTCCTGAGTAGATAAGATTACAAGCATGAGCCATCAGCACCAAATCCTATTTTTTATTTATGCCAACTTTATACACAAAAATTAATTCCAAATGGTTTGCTAATTTAAATGGCAAATGGAATGCAGAAAGATTCCCATAATGTTATAAAGAAGAATATATTCATGACTTGGGACAGCAAATATTTCTAAAACAGGAAAAAAACATAAAAGAAAAGATTGATAATTCAGGTTTTATTAAAATTAGGTACTTTTTTTTCATGAAGTAGTGTCACTAAGAGCTATGGTAGTGCATGACTGTAATCTCAGCATTCAGGTAGCTGAGGCAGGAAGATTTCAGTTTGATGCCAGCCTAGGTTATTTGGCAAGTTCCAGTTCAACCTACATTGCCTCAAAAAAACAAAAAGCAAAGAAACTGGAGATCAGCATGTTGAGTGAGAAGTATCAAACTCAAAAAACCCAAATGCCATACATTTTCAATCACGTGGAAACTAGATCTAAAAGACATACAGATTCATAGACATGTGTGTACATACCTAAACATATACATATAGGCACATATACTTATAGAGAATCACACAGCATGTGATTCTATCTAACAGTGGGCCTATTTAGGGGGCTGAGGAGAATGGAAGTGGGGAAAGGAAAAATGGAAGGTGAGTAATTTCTGTATTTTTTGTGTTTTGTGTATTTTTTTATTTGTTTGTTTTTGTCGGTCATGGAGCTTGAACTCTGGGCCTAGGAACTGTCCCTGAGCATTTCAGCTCAAGGCTAGTGCTCTACCACTTGAGCCACAGAGCCCACTTCCAGCTTTTTCTGAGTATGTGGTGCTAAGGAATTGAACCCAGGGTCTCATGCATGCGAGGCAAGCATTCTACCTCTGTGCCACCTTCCCAGCCCTTTTATTTTTGTTTTATTTATTTATTTATTGGTCATGGGGCTTGAATACTGGGCCTGGGCACTGTCCCTCAGCTCTTCAGCTCAAGATAGCACTCTACCACTTGAGCCACAGCACTACTTCCGGTTTTATGAGTGGTTTATTGGAAATAAGAGTCTCACGGAGTTTCCTGCCCGGGCTGGCTTTGAACCATGATCCTCAGATCTTAGCCTCCTGAGTAGCTAGAATTACAGATGTGAGCCACTGGTGCCCAGCTGAAGGTGAGTAATTTCTAAACACCTTGCAACTATGGATGAAGAGGGTAGAAGGAACCTCAGTGAAAACTGTTGATCAATAGGTGCTGAGAATAGGGAAAGAGAAAGCAACAGAAAGGGTTATTGTGAGCAAAATATAGGATATGTACCTCTGAAATACCATATTCATAGTACAACTGATATCCACTAAAACAAATAATAAAGACAGAAAAGTAAAGCTGTGTTTTTGTCAGTCGTGGACCTTGAACTCTGGGCCTGGGCACTGTCCCTGAGCTCTTAAGCTCAAGGCTAGCCCTCTGCTACTTGAGCCACAGGGCCCACTTCCTTTTTCTGTGTATGTGGTGCTGAGGAGTTGAACCCAGTGCATGCTAGGTAAGCACTCTATCACTAAGCCACCTTCCTAGCCCAAGAGTATATTTCTTTTTGGACAATGTCACCCTTTCCCTCCTTCTCTCTTAGTTTTTCCCTCCCATTCCCAGTTTCAATTGTTTTCAGAAGGGGAAGGAATAAAAACAGTGATAGAAGAAGGTGAGGTTGTCCTGGATATAGCATATTCGTGTGAAAATGTCACAATAAGATCACTACAACTAATGTATGATAATAAAACACTAAATAGTAACAAATAATAAAAAGGAAATGGCGCTGAGAGTGAAAAAATCTACATTCTTCTTTTTTTAGATTTTGTGCTTTGAACTCAGGGTCTAGTTGATGTCATTTTCTCTCAAGGCTAGTGCTTTACCTCTAGAGTCACAGCTCCACTTCGGGCTATTTGGTGTGATTACTTAGAAATTATTTCCTGCTCAGGCTAGCTTTGAACTGTGATCCTCATACCTCAGCCTCCTGAGTAGCAGTGTCAGTGTACAATGCATTTTTTAACAAAGATACTCATATCCTCTAAATCAATACAAAGACAGAAGAAGAAAAAAAGACAGAAAAAAAAAGAATGAATTGGTAGATCATAAAAACAGATACAAGTACAAAAGCTATGTAGGAAAAAGCACACAATCTTATTAGTTATCAAAGAAATGTGAATGAAAACCACTGCAAAACACCAGAAGGGCAAAATATAATAGACTGGCAATACTAAGGGTTGGCACAGAAGTGGAAAAACTGGATCTCTACACACTGGTGGCAGTATAAATTGATATAGCCTCTTTGGAAAATAGTTTGGTAATTTCTCTGAGGGCTGAACATGTACTTACCCTGTGACCTAGCAATGCCATTCTTGGGTGTGGTATACTTACGTATGTGACTGAAAGATGTGGGAGACTATACAATTGTATTTCCAATAGCGCTATATTAGCTTTTTGTGACTGTTGTAACAAATTGTCACAAACATGGGGTGTTAAAATCATAGGGCTATAGTCTGTCCTTGTTTAGGATGTCAGAATCCAAAATCAAGGCGTCAGCAGGGATGGGCTCCCTTCAGAGACTCTGGAGGAAATTTGTTCCTTGTCTCTCTCAGCTCCTGGTGGCTGTGGGAATTCTCTAGTCTGTGGACACCTGTGTCAGTTTTTCACTACTGAAACAAAATGCCTGAAATAATCAGATTTAAAAGTGGAAAGGTTTATTTTGGCTCACAGTAATGAAGATTTCACTTCATTTTGTGTGTGTGTGTGTGTGTGTGTGCACGCACATGTGCATGCAGGTCCTCAGGGTTTGAACTGTCCCTGAGCTTTTTTGCTCGAGGCTAGCTCTCTATCATTTGAGCCATAACTCCAGTTCCAGCTCTTTCGGTGTTAATTGGAGATAAAAGTCTCATGGACTTTCCTGCCCAGACTGGCTTTGAACCGTGATCCTCAGATATCAGCCTCCTGAGTAGCCAGGATTACAGATGTGAGCCGTCAGTGCCTGGCAGTCCGTAGTTGTTAGTCCATTGTTTTTGGACCCATAGGCTAGGCCATACATCACATTGGGAGCATGTGGCTAGGTACAAAAGTAAGGAAGAGGTTGGTGTCCTGAACGCCCCCCTCCCCCCCCCCCCCCCCGCCCCCATTAAACCTACCTCTTAAAAAGATCCACCACTGGGAGCCAGTGGCTCACGCCTGTAACCCTAGCTACTCAGGAGGCTGAGATCTGAGGATCATGGTTCAAAGCCAGCTGGCTGGCTTTGAAAGTCTGTGAGACTCTTATCTCCAATAAACCACTAGAAAACCGGAAGTGGCACTGTGGCTCAAGCGGTAAAGCATTCGCCTTGAACTGAAGAGCTGAGGGACAGCACCCAGGTCCAAAGTTCAAGCCCCACAACCGACCAAAAAAAAAAAGTTCCACCACCTCCCTATAATACATGGAGGAAGACCAAGCCTTTAACACATGGGTATTTAGGGGGTCACTTCAGATCCAAATCATAGCAATGCCAATCAGCTTTCTTCTCGTGGGTTTCTTCCTCTCCCTCAGTCTTTTTTTTTTGGCAGTGCTGGGCATGGAACCCAGGACTGCATTCACCTTTGGATAGCACTCTACCACTGAGCTACACTCCCATACTCCCAGCCCAGCCTCACTATTTAAAGATGCTTGTCTTAAGCTCCACCCAGATAATCCAGAATGATCACCCCACCTCTAGATCCTTTACTTAATTACATCAGCAAAGACTCATATGAAGTAGTATTCTTGGGTCCAAACATTAGGACACAGAAAGTCATCATTAAGCTGGGCACTGGTGGCTCACACCTGTAATCCTAGCTACTCAGGAGGCTGAGATCTGAGGATCATGGTTCAAAGCCAGCCTGGGCAGGAAAGTCTGTGAAACTCTTATCTCCAATAAAAACCACCAGGAAACCGGAAGTGGTGCTGTGGCTCAAGTGGTAGAGTGCTAGCCTTGAGCTGAAGTGCTGAGAGACAGCGCCCAGGCCCAGAGTTCAAGCCTCATGACCAACAAAAAAAGAAAGAAAGAAAGTCACATCAAGTCAACTACAAGCCCCAAACTGAAACAAGTGTCTATCAGTCTCAGAGTGGCAAATGAATGGTGTGCAGCCCATCTTGGGCTATATAAAAAGAGTCTGTCTCAAGAAAAATAAGTGAAACTAATCTCTAGAGATAAAAGTTATAATCGTGGGCTGGGAAGGTGGCTCAGTGGTAGAGCGCTTGCCTTGCATGCATGAGGCCCTAGGTTCGATTCCTCAGCACCACATAAGCAAAAAGAAAAAAGCCGGAAGTGGTGCTGTGGCTCAAGTGGTAGAGCGCTAGCCTTGAGCTGAAGAGCTGAGGGACAGCGCCCAGGCCCAGAGTTCAGGCCCCATGACCGGACCCAAAAAAAAAAAAAAAAAAAGTTATAATCGTGGCAACCTTTGGAGAGAAGGAGCTCTAGTGACTAGGAAGGACTCGAGGGCAGATATTTATAAGTTGATATTCTTTTTATCTTTTGATCTGGATACTGGAAATTCACTAAAATTAGTGAACATTTTTCTGTACATAATATTAATAACACATTTTCCTTTTCCTTTTACTTGTGTGTGTGTGTGCCAGCACTGAGGCTTTTTTTGCTCAAGGCTGGAACTCTACCACTTAAATCATATCTCCAGTTCTGGATTTTTGCTTGTTAATTGAAGATAACCTTTTGGATTTGTCTCTTTACACTGGCTTTGAAACCGAGATCCTCAAATCACTAGTTCCTGAACCACCAGGAAGGTGTGAGCCACCAGTGCCCAGTGTTTGTTTGTGTAGATGTGCATATGTGTATGTAGATACACACATATGTATATATATATGTCTACATATATACATACATGTACACACACACACACACACACACACACACACAGTCCCAACAAATCTGGAAGAAAATTTAAAATGATGGAACCAATCAATGTACCATGGAACATTTTTTTTTTTTTTTTTTTGTCTATGACCAAGAGTCAAACTCAGTACCTGATGCTCTTACTCCTTGGCTAGCACTCTACAAACTGAGCCATGCTTCCTACACCATAGAACATTCTTTATAACTCAACCCCTAATTGTTCCATAAGGTTCAGTGCCCCTGACCTTAATTACTAAAGGTAGGTTCCCAAATGGAGTTGGGGTAGTTAGGCTGTGGGGAAAATGTTACTTAAGGGGGAATGAGGTGACCTACGAAAAGTGTTCATGCATTGTAGGAAAAGCTAGGGGAGGATTACTTGAAAGTGGTAGGGAGTCACACAGGGATTATAGGAGCAGGCAGGAAGAGCCCACCTGAAAGGAGGAAGCGTAGTGTGTATTTAAAAAGTAGGTTTTGACAATGGAGGAGGTAACAATGCTCAATAGGAAGTGTACTCATTACCTTGCTCATGCAACTATAACCCTCTGTATAGTATCTTTACAATAAAAATTTTTTTTTTAAAGTAGGTTTTGAGCTGGGGGCCTGCAGCTCACACTTGTAATACTCACTACTCAGGAGGCTGAGATCTGAGAATCATGGTTAGAGCCAGCAAAAGCCAGAAAAATTTAAGAGACTCTGATCTCCAATGAACCAGCAACAAGATCGAACTGGAGACATGACTCAAGTGGTAGAGCATCCACTGTGTGAAGAATAAGCTGAAGGGTTGGGTGCCAGGGGCTTACATCTGTATTCCTAGCTACTCAGGAGGATGAAATCTGAGAGTTTTGGTTCAAAGCCATCCCTGGAAGGAAAGCTCATTACACTCTTATCTCTAATTACCAAAAAGCTAGAAGTGAAACAATGCTCAAGTGGTAGAGTACCAGCCTTGAGCAAAAAAAGCTTAGGTCCTGAGTTCAAACCCCAGGATTGGCACAAAAAGATAAAAAAAAGAAGGAAGGAAGGGAAAAGAAAAGGAAAGAAAAAAATCGGAAGGACAGTCTGAGGACCTAAGTTAAAGCCCTAGTATTGAAAAAACAAAAATACAAAAAAAAATCAACAACAAAAACTTCTGTCTTCTATATGCCACAAAATGGCTCTGGACTGGGACTTCATCTACATAGAACACTTAATTCTTTCTAATTAGAGAAAATAAACCTTACAATTTAAAAAAGATGATTGTGAGGGTGTGGGCGTGGCGAAGATGCCGGGTCCCAGCCGGCGCCCACCGCAGCAGACCTACCGAGGAGGTGCTGCACAGACCGAAGGACAGAGCGTCAACTCCCAGTCAACCCTGGTGACCACGGCAGTGTTTCACGACGAGGTGGAGATCGAAGACTTCCAGTATGACGAGGACTCAGAAACCTATTTCTACCCTGCCCGTGTGGCGATAACTTCTCCATCACCAAAGAGGATTTGGAGAATGGGGAAGAAGTGGCAAGGTGTCCTAGCTGTTCTCTTACTATAAAAGTAATTTATGACAAAGATCAGTTTATGTGTGGAGAAACAATCCCAGCTCCTTCAGCCAACAAAGAATTAGTTAAATGCTGAAGAAACCTTCAGAATCCAAGTCCTAAAGAGTTGGCATTGAGCCAGGATGGAAATATCAAGTGCAAAGTTACTGGCTTCTTTACAGGGACATCTGTTTTATGGCTTGTCGTGAGTGTAGATCTTTTAACAACTGCCAGGTCCATCTTCAACTAGAAAAGTGAGCTGCTCATGACATGTCAGACTTGGATTTCATGCTTAGAACTTTGAAGTGTAAGTTGGAAATATACTTGATCCATTTGGATTTCAAAAAAAAAAAAAAAAGATGATTGTGTGGGGTAGTGCTAAAGGTGTGGTGTGCAGTATTAAATGACTGTATTAAATGAGGAGTTAAAAGTCAGTTATGGATGTGGTTCTCAAGATGGCGACGGGGCAGTAGGGAAACGCCACAGCTCTCTCCAACCAAAAAGAGAGTTCGAGTTCCAACCTTTAATCTCCCCAAGAGACCGACAACAACAAAAAGACGAACACTCAGAGAAAAACCAGAGGTGGAAAATAACAAAAAAAGAAAGAGAGGAAAAGAAGAATTTCAGAACAGAGAAGAGCGAAGACCCCTCCCCCAACCTTTACTGGCCGCGCGGCAGTGCGCCAAGCCGCCGGCCAGCCGGCCCGGCAGGGGCTGCCGGAGCCACAGAGACACAGGGGGCTGCTTGCAGATCACCAGGTACCGGATTGCAGAACAGCGGATCGCCAGGAACAGAGAAACCTACCAGCCGGGAGTCTCCAGGAGGATCCCACCCCACCCCTCACTCTCCACCGGAGCGGAGAGGCTCCATCCCGCCAAAGCCGCCCGGCACCAGCAGCGCCACAAAGGGACCTGTCGCGATCGCAACGACCCGGCGGGGGGCCGCCCAACCCAGCCCGCAACCACCCCAACTGAACTCGGACTGCAACAACAACTGACGGACTGCAACAACAACTGACGACCTACAGGGTGAGTACCCATCAGGGGACAGGGAATCCATCAAGGGAGACCAGAGCTGGAGGGAATCCCCAGACCCTGACCTAGACTCCCTACCCCAACACCCGGACCACAGGACCCACTAAAACTGGGAACTGTTCGAGAGCCCCACCAGCCGGTGGAGCACACTCTGCTGGCCAGGCCAGAGCAAGAGCGCCCCGGGAAGGGAGCTTAAATGCTCAAGCCAGGAACAGTGCCCCTGGGTCAAGACTACCAACAGTAGAAGAAATTTGAACTGTGTCCTCCAGGCTGCATAACCAAGGTGGTATACACATTAGCACAGGCCTAACGAGCGCGCTCCAGGCTGGGGCCGGAACCAGGCCAGGGGACCGGCGCCTGAACAAAGCAAAAAGGGTCAGAAGTGGGGCTGTGGCCCAAATGGTAGGGTGCCAGCCCTGAGCTGAAGAGCTGAGGGACAGCACCCAAACCTAGAGTTCAAGCCCACAACCAGCCCAAAACAAACAAAAACACATCAGGAGCCCATAGCAGACTCCAGTATTTGGGAGAGTGCATCCAGAGCATCTGATCTTCCCAAGAGCACCCGCAGGAGCAAACACAAGCAGTCTAGGCTGCTCAACCCTTCCAAAGGCGGGAATTGCTACAGCAGAGAGCTGAGAATCCTAAGTGAATAGCAGCTGGAAATAGGCTCCCAACAGAATCCAGATCAGACACAGACTCTCTCTACCAATAGAGAATCAGCAACCAAGCAAAGACAGACACACCAAAACAAGATTGAAGAGCAGTCTCCTGAACCCCCATGCGAAAATCACAGAGAAAAATCACAAGGTTTACCACTACCCAGGACAGCAAGCTCACCTCAAAAGCCAGCAGCCACGCAGGGGAGAGCCCCAGTGGGAGCAAAGCAGGAATGGAAGACAAAAACTACATCCAAGGGTTGCTGGAGGCAATGACTCAAGAAATAAAGCGAGAAATGGATCAGAAATTGAAAGAGCACAAGGATGAACTATCAAAAGATATACAGGATATCAAACAAAAATTGGATGCAAAAATAGAAGCTGCACAAACCTCAGTAAGAAGTGAGATAAACGCCAAATTAGAGGTAATGCATACTGATATCACCTCATTGAGAGGTGAGATCAGTACTCTGAGAACCAACATTGAATCCATAAAGGGATCCATTTCCATCATGCAAACCACAATAGAAGCCACGGTCAACAGAGTGAATGAAATGGAAGGTAGAGTGTCAGATACAGAAGACAGAATACACCAACTGGACCAAAAAGTGACAGATATGGAAAAATCACTCAAATTAAACCAAAGGGAAATTCAAGAGCAAGCAGATAATGCTAAAAAATTTAACCTTCGCATAATCGGAGTGGACGAAGGTGAGGAATTCCAGAGCAAGGGAATGCAACACCTATTTAACAAGATAGTCAATGAAAATTTTCCCCACCTCAAAAACGACCATCTTAACTACATCACAAAAGCTTATCGAACACCCAACAAGCAAGATCCCAGGAGAAACACTTCTAGGCACATAATAGTAACAATGATGGATCTGAATAATAAGGAAACAATCCTGCATGCAGCAAAAATGAAGAAGGAGCTATACTACAACGGGAAAAAAATTAGAATCACTGCAGATCTCTCCACACAAACAATGAATGCAAGAAAAGCCTGGGAAAGCACCATACGAGCCCTGAGAGCCAATAACTGCCAACCCAGACTGATATACCCGGCAAAGCTAGCATTCACATTCGATGGAGAACTGAAAACTTTTAATAGCAAAGAAAAACTAAATGAATACATAAACATTAAGCCAGCATTACAAAGAATTCTAAGAGGGGGGACACAACCTGAAGAAAGCAACCAGGAACTGGGACCTGCCCCAAACAGGCATTACTCAAAGTCTAACTGAGCAAGCACAGGAGGAAAGGAAAGAAGAAAAACTTAGGAAAACGGAATGGCAGGGACAACAATGCATCTCTCTATACTTTCTCTTAATATAAATGGGCTGAATTCGCCAATTAAAAGAAAACGAACTGAGGACTGGATCAGAAAACAAGACCCATCCATCTGTTGCCTTCAGGAGACCCACCTCTCAGCCAAACATACAAACAAACTCAGAGTGAAGGGGTGGAAAAGGATCTACCAATCAAATTCCCCCAATAAGAAAGCAGGTGTAGCTATCCTGATATCTGACAAAATAAACTTTTCATTAAAATCAGTACAGAAAGACAAGGACGGACATTACATATTAATAAAGGGAACAATCCAAGAGGAGGATATAACCATCATCAACTTATATGCCCCAAATATCGGTGCACCCAGATATGTTAAACAAATGCTCTCAAACTTACAGAATAAAATAGATCCCAATACGATAATACTAGGAGACTTTAACACGCCACTCTCACCAAAGGACAGGTCTACCAACCAGAGGATTGGCAAAGAAGCTACCGAATTAAGTGAGGCCATACTTCAAGCGGAATTAACTGACATCTACCGAGTATTTCACCCTAAAACAACACAGTACACATTCTTCTCAGCAGCTCATGGAACTTTCTCCAAAATAGACCATATCATAGTTCATTCAAGGAACTTAAGCAAATACAAAGGGATCGACATAATCCCCTGTATCCTATCTGACCACAGTGGAATCAAGCTAGCTCTCAATAACAAAGCATACCGCAGAAATTTCTCTAATACATGGAAATTGAACAGCACACTCCTTAACAAGGCCTGGGTAACAGAAGAGATCAGAGAAGAAATAAAGCATTTCCTAGAACTCAATGAAAATGAAAACACCTCACAAAGAAACTTGTGGGACACAGCAAAAGCAGTCCTGAGGGGCAAATTTATTGCCCTCAGTGCCCACATCAAGAGAATGGAGACAGACCAAGTAAATAATCTCATGTTGCAACTAAAACAGCTAGAAAAACAAGAAAAAATGGGACCTAAAGCTACTAGACGAAGCCAGATAACCAAATTGAGAGCAGAGATTAACCAATTAGAAAATCAGAAAACCATAACCAAAATAAACCAAACAAAAAGCTGGTTCTTTGAAAAAATAAACAAAATTGATGGCCCGTTGGCAAGATTAATTAAAAAAAGAAGAGAGGAAACCCATATTAATAGGATTAGGGATGCCACGGGAAACATCACAACACGTACCCAAGATATCCAAACAATTCTAACAGACTACTTTCAAAAGCTATACTCTCTAAAGGAAGAAAATCTGGCGGAAATGGATGCATTTTTAGAGAAATACAAGTTACCCAAACTGAGCAAAGAAGAAGTTAACCAATTAAATAAGCCAATATCCTATAATGAGATACAGGAAGCTATCAAAAGTCTTCCAACAAAAAAAAGCCCAGGACCAGATGGATTCACAGCAGAATTCTATAAGACCTTTAAAGAAGAACTAATACCCATACTCCTCAAGCTCTTCAGAGAAACAGAGAAGGAGGGAGCTATCCCAAACTCATTCTACGAAGCCAATATCACACTCATCCCCAAACCAGGCAAAGACCCAACCAAAAAGGAGAATTACAGGCCAATCTCCTTGATGAACACAGATGCAAAGATCCTTAACAAGATTCTAGCTAACAGAATCCAGAAACACATAAAAAAAATAATACACTATGATCAGGTAGGCTTCATCCCAGAGACACAGGGATGGTTTAACATACGTAAGTCAATAAATGTAATCCAGCATATCAACAGAGCCAAGGTCAAGAATCACATGATTATCGCCACAGATGCAGAAAAGGCCTTTGATAAAATTCAACATTCATTCATGCTAAAAGCTCTGGAGAAAATAGGAATAGAAGGAACATTTCTAAAAACAATAAAAGCCATTTATGACAGACCAATAGCCAATATTATACTTAATGGGGAAAAGCTACAACCAATCCTCCTAAAAACAGGAACAAGGCAAGGATGTCCACTGTCTCCACTCCTCTTCAACATAGTCCTAGAACCCTTAGCCAGGGCAATAAGGCAAGAAAAAGACATTAAAGGGATCCGCATAGGGAAAGAAGAAGTGAAACTATCCCTTTTTGCAGACGACATGATACTATACCTCCACGATCCCAAAAACTCCATCCCCAAACTTTTAGAAATCATAAGTCACTTCGGCAAAATAGCAGGATACAAAATAAACCCACAAAAATCAGTTGCCTTCCTATACACTGATAACGCACAGGAAGAGAGGGAAATAAAGGGAGCAACCCCATTCACAATAACCTCCCCAAAAATAAAATATTTAGGAATTAACCTAACCAAAGATGTAAAAGAACTATTTAATGAGAACTATAAAAAGTTAAAGAAAGAAATTGCAGAAGACACTAGGAAATGGAAAGACCTCCCATGCTCCTGGATAGGCCGACTTAATATAGTAAAGATGGTGATACTTCCAAAATTAATATACAAATTCAATGCAATTCCTATTAAAATCCCAATGACGTACATCACTGAAATACAGAAAACAGTCCAAAAATTTATATGGAACAACAAAAGACCTAGAATAGCCAAAACAATTCTAGGGGATAAAGACAATATGGGAGGGCTATCCATGCCGAACTTCAAACTCTACTACAGAGCTATAATCACAAAGACAGCATGGTACTGGCACAAAAACAGACCCGAAGACCAATGGAACAGAATAGAAGATCCAGATATAAATCCACAGGCCTACAGCCAGCTGATATTCGACAAAGGAGCCAAAGACATACAATGGAAGAAACACAGCCTCTTCAACCGCTGGTGCTGGGAAAACTGGGCAGCCACATGCAGAAAACTAAAAGTGGACCCCAGCCTATCACCATGCACCAACATCAACTCAAAATGGATTAAAGACCTTAACATTAAACCTGAATCTCTGAAACTACTGCAGGACAGAGTAGGAGAGACACTTGAACTAATAGGCACAGGAAGGAACTTCCTGAACAGAGTCCCAGGGTCACACCAAGTTGGAGAGAGACTCGACAAATGGGACTACCTTAAAATAAAAAGCTTCTGCACAGCTAAATCTATCGCAACTAAGCTAGAAAGACAACCAACTAATTGGGAAAAAATATTTACCAGCAATATATCAGACAAGGGGTTAACATCCTGTATATACAGGGAACTCAAGAAACTAATCCCTCCCAAACCTAACAAACCAATTACTAAATGGGCAAGGGAACTAAAGAGGGACTTCTCAAATGAAGAAATAAAAATGGCAAAGAAACACATGAGGAAATGTTCATCATCCCTGGTGGTGAAGGAAATGCAAATAAAGACAACCCTGAGATACCACCTTACCCCAGTCAGAATGTCCCACATCCACAAATCAGCCAACGACAAATGCTGGAGGGGATGTGGAGAAAGAGGAACCCTATTACACTGCTGGTGGGAATGTACACTTATACAACCACTTTGGAAAGCAGTCTGGAGGGTCCTTAGAAAGCTAAAGATTGACCTCCCTTACGACCCAGTCATACCACTTCTAGGCATCTACCCTGAACAACAGGAACCAATATACAAGGACACGTGCACCTCCATGTTTATTGCAGCACTGTTCGCAATAGCTAGGATATGGAAACAACCTAGGTGCCCCACCACAGATGAATGGATCCAAAAATTGTGGTATCTATACACAATGGAATATTATGCAGCCATTAGAAATGACAAAATAATGGCATTTGCAGGGAAATGGATGGAGCTAGAAGGAATCATGTTGAGCGAGGTAAGCCAAGAACGAAGAGACAAACGGTACATGGTCTCCCTCATAAGTGGATGCTAAATCCAAAAGGTTAGTGATACGACAAAACTAACAGGACTTAAGAAACAAAGAACTCCCGCTCATCTGGTTGAACCACTACTAAATATCCTCATGCTGCTGATCACAAATATGGTATATAACATGTGAACACTGTTATATATTACAGACTGTGGTAGACAATTTGCTCCAGGGAAGTTAGAATGAACTTGTGACTTTGAAATTATGTAATCATTTAATCACAATCAAAAAAAAAAAAAAAAAAAAAAAAAAGAACCTCGGGGAAGGGAGGGAGGGAGGGGATGGTAGGGGGAAAACAATGGAGGGGGTAACAATGTTCAAGAGGAAGTGTACTCATAACCTCACTCATGTAACTGTGACCCTCTGTATAGTAGCTTTACAATAAAAAAAAAAAAAAAAAAAAAAAAAGTCAGTTATGTCCCTTCTGCTTGAACTGCCCCTGGGAGCAAGGCATATGGGAAACCCAGAGATACTACCCTGGCATTGAGGTGCCCATTTCCTGCCTTTGAGAAATGAATAAAACAGGCACTGAATCAAAGTGCAAGAGACCAGCTAGGAATGGGACATGGTTAAGGCTTTGTGTGGGAGTGAAGAGGTAGAAACCTGTGAGTGATATAGCACTGGAGGTGTGGAGGAATCCAGGGCCTTCCCTGGGGAGACCTGACATATGGGAAAGACAATTCCTTTGTGTTATCTATACACAAAGCTTGATGGACCAGGCAGTAGTGTCAAAATGATGACAGAAAAGCCTCTCATTTGTGCAGTTCAGATGCAGTTTTGATTTCCTCTCTGCCCCAGCCACTAGACCAATAGGGAAAGAGTTGGGTGACAGAGATCTAGACCCCCCCCCACACCTTGTGACCCCACCGAGTAAGACCTGAAAGGCAGCCACAGTGAACCCGGTGGGTGGATGGCTGTGGCAGCTGGGCAGAGAAGCTAGGAGGCTGTTTACCAAGAGCCAGGTGAATGAATCACTGTGTGTGGACGTTTGTCACCACACCCGAGGTGTCTGAGGCAAAGGACAAAGACAAGCAGCCATTACCAGTCCCTTTCTGCTCCTCCCTCCAGAATAGTGCATACACCTCTCCCCATTCCACGCCTGAGTTCCTAGACATGATTTTGACCTGCATATCCCTGGAAAGGGACAGTAACAGTTTCCCTGGAGTCTCTCTTCTCCAAGAAGCCTTGTTGGCTGTCCGGCACACAGATCTCCATTCCCGATCTGATTTAACCGGCAGCAGCTCTGCAGCTCCTGCTGCCCCGGACTTCTGAGGCCCTGGGCTGGATGCCTGGTGCTGCTTTTGACGGAGGATGGGTATCTTACCTGTCCAGTCTAACCTGCCGGACACCTTGTCCACGTGCTTAGAGTGACTGAAACTCATTTCCTCTTTCAGTGGGTCTTAGAGGCGGGGCAGGGTGGGAGGAAGGGCAGTCATTCTTCAGTACCCTGACTGTGGGAGGTGAATATAAACACTCCTGGGATCCAGTGACCCTGGGAGGGTTCAGCTGACCTCCAGCTGCTGGCTGGACAGGTGGGGGCGGGGAGGGGAGGGAGGGGTAGCAAACAGGGCCCCCAGTGTGCTAACCTTGGTTTTTGTTGCCTCTGTCACTGTACCTGTGCATCTCCCCCAATCTTAGAATGTGGGGCTGTCAAACTGAGAGGAGGCAGATTGTTAGCTCTGGGTGGTTGGCTGGTCAGTCATCGGGTCTGTGGACAATGTGCTCTGGGCTGGAAGAAGGGAAGAAGCAGCCAGGAGGCCTGGGGGAGCTGCAAATGGCTCTGAGACACATGCTGTGCCCTTCTCTCTGACAAATGTCCAATTCCTATCTCCAATGACACCACGCACACACCTGGGAGCTGGTGCTGCCAGTGCTGGGTATCTGACCGGAGGACCTTCCCATCTCCTCTATCCTATCACCACTGTGTTAGCCAGTCTGGGTCTGGTAGAAACCCAAACATATGAGGTCATAGTACTTACAAGTTTTCTTCCTGTTCTCTCTCTCTCCCTCCTCTGGTCCTTGACCAGTGAAGAGCTTGTTCCTCTCAGCCTGTATGGCAGGTCAGCCAGGTATCATTCCCTGCTGTCTTCTTGGAGGAGTGTTTTGCCAGCAGCTGGGTGCTGGTGGCTCATTATTATAAATCTAGCTCCTTAACAGACTAAGATTTGAAGATTGAAGTTCAAAGCCAGCCAGAGCAGGAAAGTCTGTGAGATTCTTACCTCAACCAGCAAAAAGCCAGAAACAGAGGTGTAGTTTAAGTGGTAGAGTGCCAGCCTTGAGTGGAAAAGGAAAGATTGTGAGAGTGGAGGGAAGATCAGAGCTAAGAGCGTCTTCCCCTCAGGTTTGGGTTTGACTCCAAAGTTAGACTCGGGCTACTTCTGCTCATGCCTGTCAGGCGACCTGAGCACAGTTAAATGCTGTCCCTGCTCAAAGCCCTAACCCAGGTCTAACATTGTATTACAAGCTCTATAACTTTGTGTTTATCTCTTTATGACCTGGTCTACCTAATTGTTCTGTTTCCTCCACCTGCCCCAGGGCCCTTATAAACATCCAACATTCCAGTCACAATGGGGTAACCTGTAGCCCCTAAACATGCCATGACTTTGAGACCCTGACATCTTCGAGACCCTCACAGCTGTTTTCTTCTGTTGATACTTTGTTCTCCTATGCCTCCTTCTCTGACTATCAATCCAATATATACTCAATGCCATTACCTTCCTATAAACCTGCTTAGGAAGGTATCCTCTTGCCTCAAAAATACCTAAAGCAGCTGGGTGCTGGTGGCCCAGACCTGTAATCTTAGCTACTCAGAAGGCTAAGATCTGAAGGAAAGTCTGTGAGACTCTTATCTCCAATTAACTATCAAGAAAAGGCTCAAGTGATAGAGCACTAGCCCTGAACAAAAAAGCTCAGGAATAGAAACCAGGCCCTGAGTCCAAGCTCTGGGACCAGACCATGCACGCATGTATACACACACACACACACACACACACACACACACACACACAACCTAAAGCCGTTCAGCAACAAAATATTTCCTTTGTATTATTATAGTGCTTAGTAATATAATACTTCCTTTATATTATTATGGTGTGCTTTGAAACCGAGTCACACTCAACTTTGGACCCCTAAAGTACCTACCACATGTCTGGCACAATTTAAGATTTGTGTGTGTGCCAGTTTTGGGGCTTGAGCTCAGGGTTTAGGTACTGTCTCTGAGCTTCTTCTGCTCAAGGCTAGTGCTTTACCATTTGAATTACAGCTCCACTTCTGGCTTTTTATTTATTTATTTATTTTGCTGGTGAATTGGAGATAGGAATTTCATGAACTTTCCTGCTTGGGCAGTTTCAAACTGTGATCCTCTGCTCTCAGCCTCCTGAGTAGCTTAGGATTACAAGCAGGAGCCACTGGCACCTCGCTTACAAAGTAAGTTCTCAATAAATCTTTATGGACATGTATTAAGCCATAAGTTGAATGAAGGGAACAGTTCCTCAAGAAGGGAAGATGGTACCAAAACAATAGAATGCTGTCCTGCCCTGTCTCCCCACTTCCCACATTCAGTAAGTATGTACAACTTACTAAACAGGCTCGTCGCACACTGTTGCTGCCTTCAGTTCCAAGTCTGAGGCAAAATGCCTGTCTTCTGATTTCCTACAGTGTAAAGGAAGCAGTACTCACGACTGGCCAGCATAACCTGTAACTCTTCAAGTCAACAGCACTTCCTGAAAAACTTTGTAGCCTCAGGTTTCTGCTAGGAACTGTGAAGGACAACAGTTGTCTGGTCCCTACCCTCAAGGTAGTGAAAAAAGATCAAAAGATGGGAGACGTTTGCCGTGGGAAGGACTTGGGTAAGCAGAGCATGGCAAGAGCAAGGAAGAGGAAGGCAACAAAGTGAAGGGCCTCCTGCAGGGGACAGATTATCTAGGCTATAGCTTTGTTTGTTCAGGAGGTAAAGGTGATCTGTTAAGGTAGGCCCATGGAGGAATACCTTGAAATCTCTTAAGTGTGAAGTTAATGCTTTTGCAGGCGAGACAACATTGCAGGGCTCACCCCATCTGCCAGATGAGTGAAATTTAGCAGTGTGAGGGAGGGGAAAGTCTGGAGGTTACAGAAATGGGGCCAGCAGCAATCTAAGACTGCTGTTCTGAGGGTCTGAAGAAGCCGGTGAGTCAGTAAACTCTGGATTGGGAGTCAGTTTTAGTCCCAGCTCTGCAACAGCACCTAGAACATGTAGCTTCCCTGTTCTTCACACTTCCTTAACTGTAAAATTTTAAAACCATTCCAACAACCTTTGAAAACGGATGGCCCACTGGGAACGAGTGGAGCCTTAAACTTGAAGCTGAGAAATGAAAGGAAGTGGTCAGTCTAATAGGCCCTTAGGAGTTCAGAGGGAGCTCAGAGATGAAATTTAGGAGTGTGTGACGTGAGCCCAGCCAGATACAATGGGGAACTGCCAGGGTCAGGGACTGCCAGCTGTCCTGGTGTTTGATTTGGCAATCCCATTTCCAGTTCCCCTTTTTCTTTGCTTTTTTTTTCTGACTTAGCCTCACCGTATTTGGGGAGGGCAGGGCAAAACAGGGCACCCCCTCACCCACCTCATCCCTACTAACCTTCCCCTTTTCTGGCCCTCACAAGATCCTCTTCTTCCTCTGACTTCCCCCAGAGCTAAAGTAGAAATCAGCCTTGCATTGAGTCATCTTCATTTTCAGCCTCCCTCCTAGATAACACTGAGACCTCATGTGTTCCAGGAAAGATGCTGAAAACATGAATGCATTTTTTTTTCTTTTACAAGAATCCTAGCGGGCGATGACTATCTTACTTTATGGATGAACAGAGACTTACAGATCTTAAGTAATCTACACAAGGCCATACACCTGCCATTTGGTGATGCTTTGGGCTGTGACACCCTTAGGCAATAGATGAGAATTCTTGAGGCCTCGCCCCTGCTCACGTGACTTTACCCTTCTTTCTTTCCCCCTCCCCCCTCCCCCCCCCCCCGCCCACGGCACCGCTCCAGCCCCGCCCCTGGCGCCCCAAGCCGCCCCTGGACAACAGGTTGGGGCGGGCGGAGGGACCGGGCCGATGGGGGCGTGCCCCGGAGGGGGCGTGACCGGAAGCCTTAAAGGGGCCGGGGCGGCGGAGCTGGCTGTACCGGCAGCGGGCCTCCGTTCTCTCCTGGTGTCTGAGCTGGTCGCGGTGTCACCATGTCCCTGGCGGCCTCGGCGGGCAGGGGCCCGGGGACCCTGTGGTCCCCAACCCACGTGCAGGTGACGGTGCTGCAGGCGCGGGGTCTGCGGGCTAAGGGCCCCGGGGGAACGAGCGACGCGTACGCGGTGATCCAGGTGGGCAAGGAGAAGTACGCCACCTCGGTGTCGGAGCGCAGCCTGGGCGCGCCGGTGTGGCGGGAGGAGGCCACCTTCGAGCTGCCGCCGCTGCTGGCGTCCGGGGCCGCACCCGCGGCCGCCGCCACCCTGCAGCTCACCGTGCTGCACCGCGCGCTGCTCGGCCTCGACAAGTTCCTGGGCCGCGCCGAGGTGGACCTGCGCGAGCTGCACCGGGACCAGGGCCGCAGGAAGAAGCAGTGAGTGCGGGCCGCAGGCGAGGCGGGGGTCCCGGGACCCCGAGGGGCGAGCGGGGGGTCCCGGGCGGCGGGGAGCCAGGCCTATCGGGGGGGGGGGGACTCGCCTCAGCGAGGTGGCACCGAGCTCGCGCGTCCTTCCGAGGGCGCGCCCCGCCTCTCTCCCCGGGCCTGAACCTTCTGGGCGCCCCGACGCACGGTCCACCTGAACTGAGTTTTTGATGAATTGAAATGGTCTGTGGGCAGCAGACTGCTTAGGTATTACTCGTTTTACCATCAGGGTATTTTACAGAGCAGCACCCTTGAGCTGACGGACCCCTGACCTCGGGGAAAATGAACTGCAGGAGGGCCATCCCATGGTAATGGCCCCCAGAGTAGGGCCATTACCGTGGGGGGGCGGCTGGAGGAGGGGAGGCAGGGGAAGGTGGAAAGCCACCAGTCTGCTTGGCTAACTCCCGCCCCTACCTAAGTTTGTTCCTTCAGCAAGAATAGTTTGGTATTTGCCCCCCAGTTCCAAATTAGTAGGGATTTCACAGCCGATGGATGGCCTCAGTGCCCATCTCTGGGCTGGACTGAACTGGGTATTGGTCCTCTTGGGAGTCTGTCCTACTCTTGGTCTAGGCTGCTCTCTCAAAGTATCTCATTACACCAGAAAGCTGGGCAAAACCCAGCCAAAGCTCACAGTTAGGGATTTATTTATTCTCATTGGCAGGTGTTTGGAAAGGGCAGTGCTCTATCCCATGGAACATCTGTTTATCTAGTGTACCAAAGCTGGTCATGATTCGCCTACCTAGTTACATTGCTTGACCTAAAAGCTACCAGCTAGACATCTCACCACCTAAAACCTTGCAGGGTATTTGAAGCACACTGACTCACCCATTGTGAATTAGATAGAACACTTGTGGTGATTGGAACAGAAAAGGCTGGAGGCTTCCTAGTTACCCTGAGCCTTACTTTAGGGTGGACTTAGTTTCAGGGAGTGTGTTTGGACATGGAATATCTGATCCACTTATCTGGGCACAGATGAATAGGCATTTCTGAACTCAAATCAGATAAAAATGGAGACTCTTGTGAAGATGGAGGGATTATCTCATAGCATCACCGTACAAGTCAGAAGGCTGTTCAGTGTCTTTGCGAAGGAGCAGGTGAAGCAATGCTAATTTTCCATCAGATTAAATGACATTTTGGGGCCTTGGTTGTTGGCTATTGGCCATTCTTTATCTTGCCTCATCTTAAAATGTAAGTATGTTATTCACTTCCGTCTTTGCCATCTGTTTCTCTGTGAATATTTCATCTCTTTGACAGATAGATCACATCTCCCTACCAGAGATGGGGATTTCAGAGTCCTGAGTCTGGTGTCCTCTGTGAACCTGACTCATTGTTGGCTTGCTCAGGCTCACCTGTTTCCCTATTTCTAAATAGAGCATGTTGCCAGACTTAATTGATGTTTGTAAGATGTTTCTGCGATTCTGGACTCAGGAAGCTGGTGTTAAGATTCAAAAGGTTCTGTACTGCTTTGTGAGAGATAAAACCTTTCTAAGCTGTCTTTAAGTTAAGTCTCTACATCTCCATTTTGCTCATCTTCATGGTAATCCTAAACCTACATAGTCACTCCTGTTTCTATTACAAGAGCTGACTGCTACTTAGTCACAGTATGACTTGCTGGAAAAATAGTGCTTAGTTAATGTGTTTGGGTTTTTTTTTTTGTCACTTCAGTGGAAGGCTTCCTGCTCCTCTACGAGTAGTAGATGAAATCATAAGCTTTCCATCTACCACTTCCTGGGGCTTTCCAAAGAGTTGGTGGAACCCAGTTAAACTGAGTTGCTTTCATGCCTCAGTTTATCACTAGGGTACCCTATGTCAGCTGAGATTTGGAGAGTAAGATATGTTCTCAAAGGCAAAAGTTTTAACAGAAAGAAAACAGTTGACCTGGGAAAGTCATTCAAACTAGTTATTAATGGTTTGACTTAGACATTGCAAACCTTAGACATTGCAAACCGGAAACAGAACAAAAACTAAAATCCTGGTCTCTAGATTGTGTGTGTGTGTGTGTGTGTATGTGGGTGTGTGTGTGTTGTGTTACTCCCTAGCAAAGAAGAGTTGCTTCAACAGAGCATGACTTTTGTCATGGGTCCAGTTGCTGAAACTCAAGAGTCATTTGAGCATTAAGAGCCAACTGTGCTAATGTTCCCACTTACTTTCTTGTAAAAGCCTCCACCTATCAAATTAATTTGGAGTCAAGAGAATGTACTTTTTATATCATTTCAAGTTTGGAGTGATGACACACACCTTTAAAACACTAAGGTAACATAGCTGTGATGTATTTAATAGGGTGTGACCTTTAGGTTTGAAATTCATTGTCACATCTGGTAGAGAGTAGGGTCTCAGAGGATCTTTGTTAAATGGGAATCAGTGAAGTACCAGGACCTCAAACAAGGCTCAAGGATATTCTAAAATGTAGCTATTTGAAAGAATTGGATATTCTAAAGTGTAGATAATTGAAAGAACTGTAAGTGTACTCAGATGTTGGAGTAAGTTGACAGTTGAAAAATTGGGGTTACTAAAAAAGAAATAGGAAATTGAATTATGTAACTTGAGGGTAGGGACAGGAAAGGGAAAATGGGAAAAATGATAGAAAAGGTGGCAATGATTAAAATGTATTGTACTCATAGCCTGACTTATGGAATTGTACCCTCTTTGTACAACTATTTAGTAATAAAAATGAAGAAGAAAAGAAATAGGGCTAGGAGGTTGTTTTTCTAGGACAGATTCAGAGAAATGGCTTAGATGTCTGTAGAGATAAATAATTCCCATGATAAGCAATTGGGGTTTGTGCTTATACTTTTAGGTTTTCTCTGCTTAAATTTTTGTAACAGGTTGGAAATTTTAAGCAGTGTTCTTACTGAGTTTGTTTTGTTTTGTTTCCTTTCTTTCTTGGAATTTCTTTTAAAGATAGTATTGGGCTTTCCTGGAAGCCCTCCTACTTATCAAGCCCCACCCACTTCACTGGAGAAAACTAAGCTTGGTGCGCAAGATTGAGTGTTCTGTAGGTTCTGGGGTAAACAACCTTACCTTGCTACGACCAGTAGAGGAGAGTATGTCAAACTTGTCATTAGTTGAGGTGTGAGAAGTTCCTTGTGGTTTTTTTGATGATGATACCTAGCATTTTGTTTGCAAGACTTTCATTTAGCATGGAGGAACTTCCAACTGCTTTTTCATTTCTTTCTCATTTTTACAGTTCATTTAAATACATTTTAATACCTACTATGTATGTGGCAGGTGCTGTATATGCAGAGTAAACCAGTGCTGAACAAGGCAGGCATGGTATTTGCTTTGGAGAAGCTCAGAGCCTTGTGGGGAGTAGACTTTAAACAAATGAACATAAAAATAATCATGAATTGTGATAAGTCCAGTGGAGGAAAAGAACAGGCTATCACAAAAGAGAAGGAATGTTATGATTTGAAGAAGGAGATTATGAAGTGGGGTGTGGTGGATGAAGCCTAGAGTCTCAGTTATTCTAAAGATTGAGGAAGGGAGATTATTTGATCCCAGGAGTTCAAGCCCAGTCTGAGCAGAGGAGATTGCAAGATAGCTTTTGGCATATATCTGAGGAATAAAGAGGACTTCTTCTACTGAAGAGTAAAGCAAGTGGGCCTGGTAAGAAACCTGTGCAAAGGCTCAAAGGCTGGGGCACCTGGGAACTTAGAGGATTGTGTAGGGTGAAGCTGAACAGAAAGGGATAGCTTTATTTAAGAGGACTAGAGCCAGGCCCTAATGCTTAAGCCTGTACTTCTAGTTACTCAGGAGGCTGAAATCTGAGGATCAGGATTCAAAGCCAGCTTGGGCAAACAAATCTGAGATTTTTTTTTTTTAATCTCCAATTAACTAGCAAAAAGCCAGAAGTGGAGGTATGGATCAAGTGGTAGAGTGCCAGCTTCAAGTGAAAAAGCTAAGGAAGAGCTTGAGTTCCCGAGCTCAAGCCCCCAGTACCAGCACCAAAAAAAAAAAAAAAGGAAGAAAGATAATGTAATCCAGTTGTGGATTTCAGAAGTACTTTATGGGTTTAATTGGCCTAACTGACAGACTGAAGTGGTAGGGGGTGTGAGAGAGGAAGTAATAAGAATGAACAAGTAAAATAAAGAGAGCGTGGTGTTGAAAGTGAACCAGGAAGTGTCAGCTGCTTTCTTCCCCCAACAGTCACTTTGTTACTAGGGTGAGGTCAGCATGATTGACAACTTGGGCAGTGCCATTTGGAAGTTGCCTTTCCTATTGTAGCAAATGACTAGGACATGCCATTGAAACTAGGGTGTGTATAAGTCTCCCAGTAGTTACCATTTTAGTGCAGGCCAAGTCTTTTGTTCTGTAATCCAGAAGCAACTGTAATCTTGTTGGAGTACTCTTATGTAGCTGATGATGTCACTGCTTCAGGGACTATAGGACAGAGGAAAAGAAGTAAGATGTAACAGTAGGTGCCAGGAATTGGTGGCTCATGCCTATAATCTTCACTCCTCAAGCTGCTGAGATCCAAGGATCATGGTTCAAAGCTAGGCTGGATAGAAAGTCTGTGAGACTCTTCTCTCCTGTTAACCACCAAAAAGCAGGAAATGGAGGTGCTGTTGAAGTGATAGAGCTCCAGAGCCTTGAGTGAAAAAGCTAAGTGAAAGCTTGAGACTCTGACTTCAAGTCCCACTACTGGCTGGCACACACACATCACCCACCGTCCCCCCTCCACAAAGGATATAAACCCTTGAGTGACAAGTAAAACTCTCAAATAAATGAACCACTTAATGTCATCAACTCTAACATGTATTTTTTGGCATATCTCTTCCTCCCTTTAACCGTATCTTAGATAGCTAGTAAACTCCTAAAGTATTAGTTGCTGTGTATCCTGGAAACTCATACTTTTGAAGGAACAAGTACTCTCTCTGGCTTAGCTCTATCAGGACCTAGGAGCTCAGGCCATATAAATACAAGACTGATAGGAGGTCATCAGAGGCCTTATCTTCTTTTCAGAGCAATTCCCAGGCTGCTCTTTGGTTCTAGATCTTGGCAGGTCTCTATACCTTGAGGTTCTTTGAATTCCAACAAAACCAACACCCAGCCTTTGTGTTGGCAAATGAGTCCTGCTTCCTCTAAGGTGTTCTGTGTTGGCTTTCATGCCATATTGGACTCAGAAGACCTAGCCTGACTTTTGCCATTTTTTCCTGAGGCAGGGATCATTTCTATCTGTTCTTTGCTCTGTGACCTAATGCAGGGGCTCAGTCAATGTCTCTGGAGTGTCTGAGTGGTTGGGGGTGTCCTACAGGCCAGGTGGCAGTTTGCCTGGGTGAATTGCTCAATCTTACATTTAGCCAGTGGATTCAAGACTGGAAATGGTGGGCAAAGTCAGGGACAAAGCTCTGCCTGTTTCAGTTTCCCAGCCTGGGATTCAGGTCTGTGATTGTTTACTGCCCTTTCTTAACACTGAAGAAGCAAGTTTACCTCTGTGACCATGTGGGTAATGATGCCTTTTGCAAAAGAGTCAGTTTGACCCACTAATGAGAAGAGAAATTCTTTCCCTGCTGGGAGAGGTATGTTGATAATCTAGTAAAGAAAAATCGAGGGCTTGAGTCTCCAGGGTATCCCTGGGGGAATACTTTTAGGAATGTGCCTGTGGAGAGAAAAAAGGCAGCTGTGATGATCTGTTTTTGAATTTGGGCCCTTGAATTGCCCAGAGGAAAGGCATTTATGAGAAATATTTCCAGAGGCGTGACTGCCTCTTACATCACTTTTGTAGTGCATTTTTATGAATAAGGACATGGCTAAGCTCTAGATAAGACAATAAGGGTTCTAGATATAATGGTCTGAAAGGGCCTCTTGTCATAGAAGTCATGTCTTCTGTGTGAGCAACTGTGAGTGCAGTTCCATGTTTTGAACTTCTTCTGGGATGTGACCTCCTATAGCACCTTTCCTTTCTTGGTCAGAAAATGTGATTGGTGTACACTGCAACAAAATGAAACTTTTCATTTTACTAATAATTTATTAAAGTGAAATTAAAAATTTTTTTTTCCTGCTTTGGACTTAGTGTGATTGCAAGATAAATCACAGATTCTCTGCTCCCTTGCCAGGAACTCTCAGAAGGGAGTACGTAAGTCTGTTTATGGGGCGAGGAGAGTGAACTGAATGTTCTTTGATGTTGGTCATGCACGTTTGTTTTCTTTTGTCTTGGCCCAGAGATGTGAGTCAAACCATTGGGTTTTCTTTCCCATCCTTAAAATCTCTTCGCTTGAGAACCCCACAGTTGGCAAGCTGTTCTTTGATAGATCAAATATAATGCATCAGTGGCCCTTAGGCCTGGCCAACAGGTAAGATCCTGGATCTAATGGTAGAGTATTAACTTCTGTGTCTTTTTTGAGATATGATCAAACCTTGCAAGTAGATAATTACAGGCACAATAGGCTTACATGTTTTAAAATGAGTTAATTTTCCTAATTCTTAGAGAATCTTCAAATAGTTTTTCCTTCAGTCCACTGAAGAATCTACTGTTGGTTTCTTGGAAACATTGGTTCACATACTTTAGCAAATTTTGCCCTGGAATGTCTGAGTGAATGGGAGCCCTGTTTCTCATCTCTTTTCTTTGCTTAGAAACTGAAGGATTCTGTGAGAGTGGCTATGTATCTCTCAAGAAGTGACAGGAAATATATTCCAATCATAGTGTTTTTTTAAATCCTTATAATTTTGGAAATTATATAATACAAACCAATGTGTAGGTAAGTCTTTTCTTACTCCTTTCAAAGGAAAAATCCATTGTTACTTACATTTGATGACTAAGTTTAAATATTAGAGAGTATAGTCGGAATTATTCATACCTTAGGCTGTGGACATGGTTCAAGTGCTACATAGTGCTTGTCTAGAAAGTACCAGGCCCTAAGTTCAAACCATAGTACTACCAGTGCATACATTTGCTATCCTAAATTCTCTTTCCGCAGCAATCTTCTGAAGGGAAACTGGAATATTTGCACTTCACAGAGTATCATAGTCTTTAGACTCAATGATACCGAGACTATAAGGCAAGCACATGTCATGTGCTACAGACAAAATGACCCGTGCACATAAGTTAAGCTAAAGAATAATTATGACTACAGCTTACAGTCAGACACTGTTTCAAACACTTCTCATGTACTAAACCATCTGATCTTCATGACAGCCTCATGAGGTAGGTGTCCTGAAGCCTGTTTCAGAGAAACAGCTGAAGCCAGAGAAACAAAAATAATTTGCCTAAGGTCTCTTAGCTAATGACTGGTTAGGTCTTGGCAAGAAGAAGAAAATGTATAAAATAGTAATAGATTAGTATGGGATTCAGTGAATTAAATTTTTTCTTCATTTTTGTAAGATGTTTTGATTTAAATTTTTTAAAATTTATTTTGAAATAAGGTCTCACTATGTAGCCTGTGATGATCTTGAACTCTCTGTCTTCCTGCCTCAATCTCCTGAGTGCTGATTCAAGCCAGCACTATGATACTTGGCCATGTTTTAATTCTGAAAGAATTTCTGTACTGGGTGCTTGGTGGCTCAAGCCTATAATCCTAGCTACTCAGTAGGCTGATATTCAAGAATCATGGTTCAAAGCTAACCTAGGCAGAAAAGTCCCTGTGAGACTCTTACCTGTAATTAACCACTCAAAAACCAAAAGTGGAGCTTGGCTTGAAGTAATAGAGCACTAGCCTTGAACAAAAGAGCTCAGGGACAGTCCCCAGGCCCTGAGTTCAAGCCCCACAACTGACTGGAAAAAAAAAAAAAAGAATTTCTATAGGCCCCAGAATGTTTGAAACCTGTTTATATTCTCTTCCTTACCATGTCATTTACCTGTTCTTAGCATTTAATTTAGGTATTCTTCCAGGGCTACTGAGGTACTGTTTTAGAGACCAGGGTGAGAAATGAACATGATTTGTCCTCTGCTCTCAGGATCAACCAGTTCTTCCAGCAGTTGACCATGGGTGAGGGAAAGGTCTAGGGAGGAAAGGTTGGTTGATGGGGCTGATGGGTAATTCTATACTCAAAAGTTAGGCACTAATAGCCAGCTACTTTATTCTATAACAAAACTTGTTAAACTGCATAGCTTTGGTAAAATACACTCTGCCAAAGTTTTATAGGTTTTTTTTAATAGGTCATGTTTATACTTCTAAGCTAATAGGGGAAGAGACTAGGCATTGCAACTCAATCCAAATGGACATAGTGCTCTTTTTAGCTCCCTTTTGGGTTCTTCACACACTAACCATTTAATTAATTAATTAATTAATTCATTTTAAAACTTTATTTTGTGCATGCATTTGCATGCACCAGTGCTGAGGCTTGAACTCAGGACCTCACATTCTCATTTATCTTTATTTTACTCAAGTCTGGTGTTCTACCACTTGAACCACAGCTCCACCTTCGGCTTTTTGGTGGTTAAATGGAGATAAGGGTAGCCAAGGTAGGGTTCAACTGGTAATCTTCAGATCTCAGCCTCCTGAGTAGCTAGGTATGATCCACCAGCACCCAGCACATATTATTTATTGTTTGTTCATTTTTGTATCAGTACTAGCACTTAAACTTGATGCCTTTGAGCTCTTGCTTGACTTCTTTTGTTCATGGCTAATGTCACTTGAACCAAACCTCCAGTCCTCTGCTTTATTTCTAATCCCTGCTGCAGATGGTACCTGAACCCTTTTGTAAAGCACCTCAAGTGAGGCCTGGCACGTACTCTGTACATGAGGTACTACTCTGTTCTTCCTGCTTCTCTTCTCACCTGAGGCCACAATCCCCTGGATGTAGATCCTTCGTTACTGTGGGAATGACTCACACCTCAGGTTGTATTTGAGGTTTGGCCTAAAAAGGAAAGTAGGCAGCCCACACTGATCCTGGAGTCCAAACTGCACACATCCTGTGAGATGTACACTGACCCATCTCAAATATGGCAACCACGCGAAGAGCTGCCTGCCTCATTGGCTTTCCCTTGCCTGGAGCTTCCTAGAGTTTGTTTGAGGATTTGTAGTTATTTATTTTGCTAAATAGTCTCTAGGTAGGTGGCTCTGGTAGCCCCGTTGGGATTTAAACTAGCTGAGAACCTTATGTGCCGTGAAATTGTGTACTTGCTCAGAGTGTCTTTTCCGGTGAAATTATTTTTGTATGCTTCTCAATGACAAAAGTTGCCTTGCAATTATCCCGATGTTCAAAATGAGAAACTAGGCAGTAGTTGTATCAGTGTAGCTGATACTTTGTGATGTGCAGTAACCCACTGTGTAGTCAGTCTACCAGAAGGTAAGCTTGTATGAGCTTCTTCATCGCCGTATCTCTAGTTCCTGGCACGTAAGCATGTGTGTACTGAATCTCAGAAGCCAACGTTTCTCTATATGGGTCTGCCCTCCAGAATATTTTGAAGGAAAAACATGTTTTCTTCAGTTGCAGAAAGACATACCAGACAGCCCTTTGCCAACTAGTATGAAAATCCTATCTGTCTGCAGGGATGCATCAGGAGACTGTATTTCCCTGTCTAGGAATCACATTGCCTGGTCCAGTGAGAGGCCCCTGGATCTGCTTTTTTGTTGTTGTTGGTTGTGGGCACTATACCTGAGCTTTTGTGTTGAAGGTTAACACTATCCCTTTGAGCTACAACTCTACTTCTAGTTTTCTGGCAGTTCTTTGGAGATATTCGTCTCATGGACCTTCCTACCCAGGCTGGCTTCAAACCACAACCCTCAGATCTCAGCCTCCTGAGTAACTAGGATTATAGATTTGAACTACTAGTGTCCAGTCTGAGATCAGCTTTCTGTGTGAGATGTCGGCTGTCTGTTCTTCTGCAAATGGGCCCTAAGGATTGAGTGTTTTGGGGTCCCAGAATGACTGATAGGAGTCCTAAAAATGTTGAGCTAGCCTACTCAATAGGCATGTCCTGGGTCCAAAGCCTGTTTCTCCATGTGGACACCCAACATGTGTGTCTTTTTTACCTCTCTCTGCATTGCTTCCTTTTTTTCCTTTTATTTCTCTTCTCCTCCCCCCTCCATTGTTTTTGTTTGTTTGTTTTGTTTTTGAGACAGGGTCTCAATATGTAGAGGCTGGTCTTGAACTTAAAATATGCCTGCTTCGACCTCCTAAATTCTGGGATTACAAGTGTGGTTATTTCTCTTCTCATCCCTTTCTGAACTATGGCCTTGAGCTTGCTAGACAAGTCCTCTATCACTTGAGCTGGGCCCTATTACTCTCCCTAGTCTCTGTCCTATTACTCTCTTTGAAAGTATAAGAAAATATAAGAAATGTAAATGACTTTCTGTGTATTTTTAGCTATTGCCTTGTCTTCCCATTGCCCCCTAAATCAACACAAATGACAGCAATAGAGTAGGCCATTTGGATGACACAGTTTTGCTTGTATATGCCAAGACTGTTACTTGGGAGAATATAGAGTTGATAACAATTATCTCTGCGAAGAGGACTGAGGGGCCAAAGGAATGAATAGTTCATTCTGTGTGGTTGCAATTTTTACCCTATACCTGTTATTACTTTAACAGAAGGTTATGGGGCAGAAGGTAGGGCTCAGGGATAGAGTGTATACTCAGCTACCACTCACAGGGCCTGAGTTTCATCCCCAGCAAGACCCCAAAAAAGACATAAATCACCTGTCAATTTTGTATGTTCAAAGATCTTTATAATTTTTTTTTTTTAACTCAGGGCCTGGGTACTGTCCGTAAGCTTTTTTGTTGAAGGCCAGTGCTCTATCGAGTATGCAACAGCTCCACTTCCGGCTTTTTTTTTTTCTGGTTATTTGGAGATAAATGCATTTTTCCTGTTTAAGCTGGCTTCAAACCAGTTCAGATCTTGGTGCCCTCTTGGTGCCCTCAATAGCTAGGATTACAGGCCTAAGCCACCCATACTTGAGGAGCAAAAGGCTGGGTTTTAAGTATAAGTTAAAAAAAAATACTGATTTATAGAAAGGACCATTTAATTAGGTTTTTTTTTTTTGAGGGGGGAGGAGAGATGGATTGAAGGTTTTTTTTTTCTTTCAGATTATAGGCTTAAAAATAAACTTGTTATCTTGCGATTATACCTTTCTTTCTGTACTCTGCCCTTTGGACAGGAAAATGAACCCAGCCTTGATTTCTGAGATAAGTCAAGCTTTGTGGGTCTGTGTGAAAGGAGTGCCGGGCACGCCCATGCTGCCACCATATGCTGGGTAGCCATGCTGTGACTGCATTATTTATAAATTGCTCTTCTTATGTGAACTGGAAGACACAGAGACACTGAGAAACTGAACGGATCTTTTTTTTTTTTCTGTCGGTTTGGGGTCTGAACTGTGGGCCTGGGCCTAGGCTCTGTCCCTGAGCTGTTCAGCTCAAGGCTAGCGCTCTACCACTTGAGCCAACGTGCTACTTCCAGCTTTTCCTGCATATGTGGTGCTGAGGAATTGAACCCCGGGCCTCATGCATGTAAGGCAAGCACTCTCCCACTGAGCCACCTTCCCAGCCCCCTGAATGGATATTAATGTGAAACCTACAACCTGCTGTTGATTTGGGATTTCTAGGGTGAGACATTCATGGACAGTGGCCTACACTTGTCTTCTGCAGTTGTGTGTGTGACAGACATCTGTCACTTAGCCTATCTTTCCCTATCCATCTTTAATGAATCCAACACAGAGTTTAAGTTGAACGATTTCCTGGAATGCCTATCTGCCTATGACTCCTGGTCTGTTTTGCCATCCTTACAACCACTATAGCTATACTTGGCTGCTTGGTGTTTGGTTTTAGGTTTGCTTGGGACAATTGACAGAAAGAACTGGTTGAGTTTCTGGTTGAACCTCTTAGTGGTCCTGGAAGCTTTCTAATTTAATTTCACCTTATGGGTGAGGTTGGGAGAGATAGTAGAGAATGATGGAAGGGGTGGCATTGGTCATGATGCATTGTACTTACAAATTGAATCCCCTTGGGTCCATGCCTGTAATCCTAGCTTTTGAGGAGGTTAAGATCTAAGGATCAGTGTTCAAACCCACCCTGGCCGGGAAAGTCCATGATACTCTCCAAAAAGCTAGAAGTAGAGTTGTGGTTCAAGTTAACCTTGAGGTGAAAAAAAGAAAAGACAAGGACAGTGCCTAGGCCCTGAGTTCAAGCCCCAGTATCGGCTTGTATACACATGTATCACACACACACACACACACACACACACAGCCTCTCTCTTTCTCTCTCTCAGATAATTAAAACAAAAGAAAATAAATCCCACTTTAGTGCCCAACCAAAGCATATGGCAAAACTAGCTCCTACGCAAGATTCTGGGCTTGATGGTAGGTTTGCTCAAAAGAGACACTGGCCCTATAACTTTTAGAAAGACAGACCTGGTTCCCGAAGTGGTCAGGTGGCATTCTTAGAAGAACTGTATAGTTTCATCTCTGGGGAGAAGGGCTGGCAGAAGCCGGTGGGGAAGGGCTGGGGAAGGGCTGGTGGGGAAGCCCTGCAGCCCCTCTTCCCTGGGTGGAGGATGTGAGGCCTCTGTTCCCTGTGGCCTATCTCCTTTGCAGGGGCCTACAACTGGTGTTTACAAAAGCCAAACCCCCTTCATCACCAAGCTACTGTGAACCACATGACCACCAGAGGAGAAAAATACAAATAATCCTCTCAACATCTAAATGACAAATATGCAAAGTATTCCAGGCCAGGTCCTAGAAAACACAAGGCTGATTGGGGAGAGAAATTGGCTCCAGAGACCTTGTATCTTCTAATACTGAATACTTTTCTCTCTTTTTTCTCATAAAAGCTTCAAAATAAAAGGTTCAAAATAGTAGTTCACATCTTGGCTGTATTTCGTCACTTTACATTTATGTATGTATGTATGTCGGTATGTCGGTTGTGGGGCTTGAACTCTGGACCTGGGTGCTGTCCCTCAGTGCTTCAGCTCAAGGCAAGTACTCTACCACTTGAACCACAGTGCCACCTCTGGTTTTCTGGTAGTTAAGGATGTTCCTGCCACGTCTGGCTTTAAACCACGATTCTCAGATCTCAGCCTTCTGAGTAGGTAGGCATGAGCCACCGGTGCCCTACTTTACTTTAATTTTTTAAAGATAGTGTATTAGGCTTTATATAGTCATATGATTTATTATTGATAGCAGTTATAATGGGGTTTTCAAATTCTTTCCTTACTGGGGGCCATTTAAATTAAGCTTATAAGCTAGAGGTGGTAGAGCACTTGCCTAGCATGCTCAAGGCCCTGAATCCCATACCCTGAAGAGCAAAACAAAAATTTGAGCCATGCTCCAGTATCACAGACCTGTAATCCTAGCAACTGTGGAGGCTGAGATCTGAGTATCATGGTTCTAAGAGCTTAGCCAGCAAAGTCTGAGACTCTTATCTCCTATTAGCCACCAAAAAGACAGCTTTGAGTAAAATAGCTAAAGTTCAAGCTCCAGTAGCAGCACAAACAAAACAAAAACCATGTGAATATACACACAAATCTTAAGCTTCTTCAAAAAGAGTTGAAATTTGAGACTTCTCCCTTTTCTCTGCTACAAAAGATGGATTAGGAGAGGATTTAAAGTAGAAGCCTTGGTGGGGAGAAAGAAGAGCTTTGGAAAAATGCAGAAAGGATTTAGAATCCTAGCCGTCTTCATACTAGCCATGGGATTTTGTACCAATGAGCCACTTTGTGAGCTCTGATTTCCTCATTGGGGAAGTGGGCATAATATCCACATTGTGTTATTCTTGTGAGACTTATAGGAGGTTGTCTGTTAAGTGCATATTGTACCTGGTATGCTGTCAGTGCTGGTCAAGTGTTAGCTTTCTACTTTCCTCTGCCCCTTGCATTTCTGTATAGAACAAGCCAACTATTGGGGCCTGCAATCTGCCCTTTGAGCCTGCTGCAGCTGAAAGTGAGAGAGGAAGTTATATTCATTTGGACAAAACCATCATTTCCTTAAAGCCCATCGCCATTGGTTCTTAAATAGGTCACTGAAAAAAAAAACATCAGAATGTAGGTTCTCCATTTGCAAGGTGACCTGTGGATGGCCCTTGTTAGGCCAGGTTATTTGGTCTTGGCTGTCCCTTAATGGTTCTGTTGGCAGATAGGCCTCATGGTTCACCAAAGGTGTTGAGTTTCCAGCTGGAAAATGGATGCCAAGGAGATTGCTTTTCCTGAAGTTTTCTTGTCATCTGAGTGGGGCTGCTATAATGTCATTTACCACATCTTGAGGTAGTTTGTTAAGTGATTAAGTGAAATACTTGAATGATATTTGAAATATTCTTTTTTTTTTTATAATAGTAAGCCAAAGTGTACTACCTTCTTTCTAGTTTCTTCCCCCTCCCCCCACACCAAATTATGGTAAAATAATTTAGCCTTTTGTAGTACTGAGAATAGAACTCAAGGCCTTGTACCTAATAGACAAAAGCAATAGCACAGAGCTACACTGCTAGCCATTTTTGTTTTTGAGAAAGTGTCTTACTAACTTTTGCTGAGACCGGCCTCAAACTTGTGAATCTACTGCCTTTACCTCCCAAGTATCTAGGATTATAGTTGTGTGTCATCCTGCCCTGCCCAGCTTTTTAATATTTATTGATTTATTTATTTAGTGCAGTCTTGGGGCTTGAACTCAGAGCATGGGAGCTGTCCCTGAGCATTTTTTTTTTTTTACTTAAAAAATTGTTTTTGTGTAGTTGATATACAAAGGGGTTACAGTTGTTACAGTTACATGACTCAGGTACAATCAGTACAATTCCTTTTGAACCATTTTTCCCTTTCCGTGGCTCTCTCCCAATCCTTCCCTTCACTCCCCACCCATAAGATATCTAGTCATTTTCTACATAGTGTCTGGGTGAGTATCACTGTTGTATCTGTTCATCTTTGTTCCACCTTTTATGTGCCTTCCTTTACTCTTCCAATGCAAACCAACTCACATTACAAAAGAAGAGAATGAAAACAGCAACAATAGCAACTAAAGAGTGTCTCTTGTTTCCTTTTTTTGGAGTTCATTTCATAAACTATTATTTTATATGATCATCTGTCCATAACTATTGAACCTTTGCCTACTACTATGCTTGGCTTCCTTGGGCCTCTGAATGTGAATGATTAGGGTCCTATATAATTTATCATGTCCCAATTTTATTCATTTGTTTTGGTCATTCAGTAGATTTATAGGCACATTCTAGTTACCATAAGTAAGGGAAACCATGTAGCCTATATTTCTTTGGCTCTGGCTTACTTCACTTAATATAATTTTTTTTCCAAGTCTATTTCCTTACAAATGAATGGTACAATATTATTCTTTCTGATGGATGAGTAGAACTCTATTGTATGCACACACACACACACACACACATACAAATTTTCTTGTTCCATTTGTCCACTGAGGGCCATCTAGGTTGATTCCATATCTTGGCTATGGTGAACAATGCTGCAAGAAACATGGTTGTGCTGGTGGCTTTACTTTGGCCTGGTTTGTGATCCATTGGATAAATGTCCAGGAGTGGAATTGCCAGGTCATAGGAAAGCTCTTGTTTCCTCTTTTAAAGAACCTCCATACTGCTTTTCAGAGTGGTTGAACAAATTTACATTCATACCAACAGTGTAATAAGGTTCTCTTTTGGCCATATCCCACCAACATTTGTTATTGTTGGTTTTCCTGAAAATGGCTATTCTAACTGGAGTAAGGTGAAATCTCAATGTTGTTTTGATTTGCATATCTTTTATGGGCAGAGATGTTGAACATTTCTTCAAGTGTCTATTAGCCATTCTTTTTTCTTCTGGAGAAGTCTCTCTTTAGGTCTTTGGCCTATTTATTGACTGGATTATTGTGGTTTTGAGGGTTTATTTTGGGGGAGGGTTAATTTTTTGAGCTCTTAAGTATATTTTGGATATGAGGCCCTTGTCAGATGTATAGCTAGTGAAGCTTTTCTCCCTTTCTGTGGGCTTTCTATTTATCTTGCTAGCTATGTCCTTTGTTAAGCAGAGGCTTTTCGGTTTGATACAATCCCATGCATGCAGCCTTTCTTTGATTTGTTGTGATTCTGTGATTTTGTTCAGGAAGTTTCACTCTGCCTAGAAGCTTTAGGGTTCCCTACCTCTTCCTGTAATATTTTTTTTCTTTTCTTTTTTTTTTGGTCGGTCGTGGGACCTGAAATCTGGATCTGGGCATTGTCCCTCAGCTCTTCAGCTCAAGGCTAGTGCTCTACCACTTGAGCCACAGTGCCACTTCTGGCTTTTTCTGCTTATGTGGTGCTGAGGAATCCAACCCAACCCAGGGCCTCATGCATGCAAGGCAAGCACTCTACCACTGAGCCACCTTCCCAGCCCCTCCTATAATATCCTCACAGTATCTGATCTTACATTGAGGTCTTTGATCCATTTAGAGTTGATTCTGATGCAAGGGGATATATGGGTTTCTAGCTTCAGTTTTCTGCATGCAGATACCCAATTTTGCCAGCACCACTTGTTGAAGAGGCTGTCTTTCTTCCAACCTGTGTTTTTGGCTCCCTTATCAAATATTAGGTGGCTGTATATTTGTGAGCTTTTTTCTGGCTCTTCTATTCTGTGCCATTAGTCCTCAGGCCTATTCTTGTGCCAGTACCAAGCTACTTTTATTACTATGGCTTTGTAATAAAGCTTGAAGTTTGGTACTGGTATTCTTCTACCACTGTTCTTCCTGCTAAGGATTGTGTGGGTCTTTTATTATTATTCCATATGAATTTTTGGATTGGTTTCTGTATTTACTTGAAGAAAGTTGTTGGGATTTTTATGGGTATTGCATTGAATTTGCATATTGCTGTGGGCAGAATTGCTATTTTTACTATGTTAATTTTTCTCAAGGCTAGTGCTCTACCACTAGAGCCACAGCTGTACTTCCTACCTAGCTGATTTTGAACTGTTACCCTCAGATCTCAGCCTCCTGAGTAGTTAGAATTATAGGTGGGAGCCACTGACTCCCAGTCCAGCTTTTTATATTAATTAATTAATTAATTTTGACAAGGTCTTGCTCTGTTGCTTAGGCTGGCCTGAAATTTCTATGCTCAAGTGACCCTCTGTTTCAGAATCCAAGTTAGTTGAGATTATAAGTGTGACCCACTGTGCTCAGCTTTTTAGTTTTAGAAATAGCTTTTAATGGATCAGGATTTTAGATGATTATAAGGGCTGGAGGTATAGCTCCAGCTTAGCATGCTCAAGGCCCTGGGTTCATCACCAGCACACAAAAATCAATTAAGAAATAAAGGTACAAATTTTGCCCTCAGCACCCATTTCACCAAAGAGAAAGCCTAAAAATGCATTTGTTGAAGAGGTTGGAGGAGCAAAGAGGAGAGGCCCGTTAATGGGGATCATAAGCACTGTTGTAAACTCTTGCGCCCAAAGGTAACCTCTCAGCCTCTCTTCCCTTTAGGTGGTATACCTTAAGATCTAAGCCAGGAAAGAAGGACAAAGAGCGTGGAGAAATTGAGGTGGATATCCAGTTCATGAGAAACAACATGACTGCTAGCATGTTTGACCTCTCAATGAAAGACAAACCTCGGAACCCATTTGGAAAACTGAAAGACAAGATCAAAGGGAAGAATAAGGATAGTATGTCTGATACGGCCTCTGCCATTGTCCCCAGTGTGACACCCTCCATAGACAGTGATGATGAATCTTTTTCAAAAGACAAGAAAAAGAAATCAAAGATCAAGACTTTGTTTTCCAAATCGAATTTGCAGAAAACACCGCTTTCCCAGTCTATGTCTGTCCTGCCTACTTCAAAGCCAGACAAAGTGCTACTTCGGCCTGGAGACTTCCAGTCTCAGTGGGAGGATGATGACAATGAAGACGAGTCCTCCTCCGCCTCAGACAGTAAGTCCCTGCTGCTGCTTCTCATTTGGCTTCTCTTTTCATTTCCACCTTGGCCTCCCTTGCAGTATCAGATGTGCAGAGAAAAGACTTTAACTCAGCATTTTAGTTCCTGCACTGATAGTGGTGGTGTTGGTGGTGGTAGTAATAGAGATGGCGGTGATGTCAGTTTTGGTTGAGAGCCATCTTTATTTCTAAGTACTGTGGTTTCTAAGAATGTGTAAATGCCTTCTCCAAAATATCTGGCTCTGCATCAGTTTGGAGCTCATAGAATGAGTTCTTTATGTTCAGGTTTTACTTTTTTTTTTTTTTATGTTGTTTTGTTTTTAAGGTAAAGCCATAGAGCCACCAGTGCTGGTGGCTCATACCTATAATCCTACCTACATAGGAAGTAGAGATCTGAGGATCCCAGTTTGAAACCAGCCTGAATAGATAAATCTGAGACTATTATCTCCAGTTAGCCAGTTAAAGGCCAGAAGTGGAGGTTCAAGTAGTAGAGTGACACCTGTGAGCTAAAAGAGAAGTGAGAGTAAGAGGCCCAAATTCAAGCCAAGAAAAAAACAACCAAAGACCTGGGCATTAGTAGCTCACACCTGTAATCTTAGCTTCTCAGAAGGCTGAGATCTGAGGATCATGGTTTGAAGCCAATTTGGGCAGAAAAGTGTATGAGACTCAAATCTCTGCTAGACTTGAACAAAAGGGCTAAGGGACAACACTCAGGCCCTGAGTTCAAACCCCAGGACCAGCACACATACATGCACATGTGCATGTGTGCGCTAAACAAATGAAAAAACAAAATATGGAAACTTGTAATTCTATTTCATTAATTCATTCAGTAGTTACTGAGCTCTGTTATGGGCTTAAAACGCTGAGATACATCCCTAATGGAAGCTCAGGAAATCCTGTTCCCTTAACACAAAATTAATTGTGTATTTTTGAACTTTAACTTATTTTAATATTCATATTTGCATTTTGTTTTTGAATTTCAATTTCTTGAACTAATTAATTGTTTTTCTTTTCTGTGTGTGTGTGTGTGTGTGTGTGTGTGTGTGTGTGTGTGTGTGTGTGTGTGTGTGTGTGTGTGTGTGTGTGTGTGTGTGTGTGTGTCTCCTAGGACTTAAAACTCAGGGTCTGCCTTTTTGCTCAAGGCTAGTACTCTACTACTTGAGTCACAGATCTACTTCTGGCTTTTTTGTTTTTGTCAGCTGTAGGGCTTGAACTCAAGGCCTGGATGCTGTTTCTGAACTTTTTTTTTTGGGCGGGGGAGGGGATCCAGTCGTGGGACCTGAACTCTGGGCCTGGGCGCTGTCCCTCAGCTCTTCAGCTCAAGGATAGAGCTCTACTACTTGAGCCACAGCACTACTTCCAGCTTTTTTCCTTTTTTTTTTTTGCTTATGTGGTGCTGAGGAATCGAACCCAGGGCCTCATGCATGCAAGGCAAGCGCTCTACCGCTGAGCCACCTTCCCGCCTCATGTTTCTGAGCTTTTTTTACTCAACTCTGGTGCTCTACCACTTTGAGCCACAGCGCCACTTCTCGTTTTCTGGTGGTTAATTGGAGATAACCGAGTCTCACAGACTTCCCTGCTCAGGCTAGCTTTGTACTATAATCCTTAGATCTCAGTCTCCTAAGTAGCTAGGATTATAGGCGTGAGCCACTAGCACCTGGATACTAGTGACTTTTTGATGATTAAATGGAGATAAGACTCTCCCAGACTTTCCCGTCCAGGCTGGCTTCAAACTATGATCCTCAGATCTCAGCCTCCTGAGTTGCTAGGATTATAGGTGTCAACCACCAGCACCCAGCTTAACTTATTTTGGGGACCAGGTCTCCCTGTAAAGTCCAGACTGGCCTCAAAGTCATAATTCTACTGGAATTACCATTATACTTGGCCTTGAACTTTAATTTCAATGGCTAAATTTCTGCTGTTTGAAAAAGGCTGCCCTTTTTCATTTTTTAACAAAACTGTATCCAGCAACTGACAAACGTCTGCCCATTGTAAATCACTCATTTTATTCTTTTATTCACCCTTTCCTTTTTTACTGGGACTCAAACCCAAGGCTTTAGGTATCCTAGGCAAGGACTTTACCAATGTGCCACCTCTTCAGTCCCCAATCATTTAATTCTCTGTCCCCTCTCTGCATTCCTTCCTAGTCATGTCCCAAAAGAGAGCAGTGAGTGCGGATCCGAAACAACTGAACCAAATCAACTTCAGCCTTCCCAAGAAAGAAGGGTTGTCCTTTCTTGGGGGCCTTCGGTCCAAGAACGACTTCCTTTCCCGCTCTAACATCTGTATCAATGGGAACCATGTTTACCTGGAGCAACCAGAGGCCAAGAGTGAAACCAAGGACAGTAGTCCATCTAATTCCCCATCACCCCAGGGCTTCCGGAAGAAGCATTTGTTCTCCTCCACTGAAAACCTTGCCATACGGTCTTGGAAGGAGGCTGGGGAAGGTGACAGCACCTCTTCAGACAGGCGGCTGTCTGAGACCTCCACCAAGGGCTCTCCAAAGTCCACGGACTCGCTGAAGTCCATGTCTCTGCCATCCTACCGTCCTCTGGCCAGTGGGGACATTAGGGAAAACATGGCTCCAGTGAACTTGGAGGTTGTCAGAGAAACCAAAGATAGCAAAAAACCAGAGAGCAAGAAATCCTCTTTGCTTTCTCTGGTGACAGGAAAGAAGGATGTAGTGAAGGGCAGTGAAAGTGAAAGCCCTCATGCTGTCCCCTCCAAGGAGAAGGAAGGCATGCTTGTAGAAGCCCAGCCCAAGGAGGAAGACCCGGTGAGAAGGTCGGAGAAAGATGCTGCAGATGTTGCCTCCAGACAGGGCAATTCCCTCAACCCCTTTGAAGACGTGCAGATCTCAGAGCCAGAAGTGGGACAGGAGACCACGTGTGAACCAAAGCCACCCATTCCTTCTGCGAGGGCTCCGCAGACCAAAGCTGTGAAGCCTCGGTGAGTCTTGACTCCTCTCACACCGGGCTTGCCCCTTTTCTCTGTGGGACTTAGAGGAAGGCCTCTTTCTACTAGAGCAAACCTGGCCTGTCCCATGATGGCACAAAGATTTGCCAAAGGTTTGCTGTCTGTTTTCCCTAGTCCCTACTGAGGACCAGCCTGGGCTTGCCTAGGCTGCATGAAGGCAGCATGTTTCCCAGCGCAAAGCTACCACCCAGTAGGTGTGGCCTGTTCTCAGTAAGCCAATAAGAGCCAATGCTGAATTAGAATGCAAGGCTGGGGTTGTGGGGTACACAAACTGTGTTTATTAAGTTTTTATTGAGCGTTTCCCTTGAGGAAGATGCTGTCTTTGATTGTACAGTGTCATTGCTTTGCTGGCATGAATGACCTTTGAGTGTGCCTGTGACAGCTTTCTGTGTCTCCTCTGTGCCCGGATCTCAAAACCTTTGTGAGCCTGGATAGCCTTCTGCTTTCTCACGTGACACGTTCATGCTCAGTGTTTCTGTAGTCTGGGAAATCCAACCTTTTTTTGGAGATCTACTTTCCTTGGACACACACGCATGCACACATGTCCTTTCTCTTTGAAATCCAGACCTGTTGCCTTCTGTTACATTTCTTACTGAACTTTTTAGATGAACTTTAAATTTATAAAAATTTTTCATTTTTAGGGCTGGGAAGGTGGCTCAGTGGTAGAGCGCTTGCCTTGCATGCATGAGGCCCTGGGTTCGATTCCTCAGCACCACATAAGCAGAAAAATTTTTTTTTTTCATTTTTAGTATCTTTATTGTAAAAGTGATGAACAGGGGCTTGCAGTTACATAAGTAGGTAATGAGTACATTTCTTTTTAAAAACTATTACTCTTCTCATTTTCTCCTGTTTACCCCTCCCTACTCCCTTCTCCCCCAACTTGTATAGTTCATTTCCAACATAGTGTCAAGTGAGTATCATTGTTGCATTAGTTCATCTTTTGCCCTGCTGTTTCTGTGATTCCCTTTCCCTTCCACGGATTGAATAAATTTATATATAAGACAAAAGGTACAGCCAGGCGCCGGTGGCTCATGCCTGTAATCCTAGCTACTCAGGAGGCTGAGATCTGAGGATCACAGTTCAAAGCCAGACTGGGCAGGAAAATCGTTGAGATTCTTATCTCCAATTAACTACTAGAAAACCAGAAGTGGCGCTGTGGCTCAAGTGGTAGGTGCTAGCCTTGAACTAAAGAGCTGAGGGACAGCACCCAGGCCCAGAGTTCATGCTCCACAACCAAAACCAAAACAAAAATCAAATAAAACAAAACAAAAAGAGCCAAGACAAGAGTACAGAAAATTAAAACAGAAAAAAAAATAGAAATAACTGCATACAGGACATAATAAGAACCTCCTGTTTTCAATTCTTGGAGTTCATGTTGATACACTTAGATGAACTTTTTTTGTCCTGCCATAATCAAGTAGTAATCTGGAATTATTGGCTGTTACCTTGGCTGGATTTTTCCATTCCTACTGCAGTAGATGTTGGTGTGGCAAATGTGCTTGGTGATAAAGGTACCTTTTATGTATGCTGGGAGCATATAAAGCTCAGTTGCAGAGTGTGTGCTTAGCATGTGTGAGGCCCTATGGAAATGAAAAGTACATTTTTTGTATGGGGTGGGTATTCCCTAACTTTCTAACATAACCCCAAGTATATATTAAAAATCTCTCCCTCGTAGAAAAATTTTAATTTTACATGTTTTTTTGTCTCTCACAATGCATCTGCAACTGACCGGCAGATTTTATTTTGTCCTTTTTGCAGACTGGAAGTGTCTCCAGAGGCTCAATCTAAAGCCAGGTTTCCTTCTTCCCCCAACTCTCCTCTTCTTTCCTCTGCTCTTCTTCCCAGCTCTGGTCAGACACTTGACCTTTCTGAATTAGGACATGGTTCAGAGACAGACTCCTCTGAAAGTCCCTCTGTCTCCTCATCTTTCTCATCCCCCATTACAGCTCCTATTTCTACATCCACTCCAATTGAACACTGGGCCCCCACGGGCGAGGGCCAGATCAGTTCTGAAGAACCACCTTTGCTCCTTAAGGCAGGCTGGCAAAAGGAGAGTTCAGCACCAGTTCCAAACACTGGCTCCTCTGCGTTGGGATCACTTTGCAAACAGACACCCATCGCAGTGTGGGAAAAGACAGGAGATTCTCCAAGGAGCAGGAACAGTGAGTCTGACCTGGTAAGGGAAGCTAGCAGTGATGAATCAGGAAATCATCTTCAGGAGCAGCAAGAGGCTCTGAGGGTTTCCTGTCAAGAACAAGAGGACTGTGTCCACTGCCCTGAAGAGGCTCACAGAGCACCATTTGCTGTTTTCCTCAGCAGTGGCACAATCACAGGTCTTTCCCAGAAGTCTGTAGCTGAGGGAGATATAGACGTTGGAAATCAGTCTAGATCTTTGAGGGAGAACAGAGTTAGGGGTGGTGGATTGACTCCTATAGTCAAAGAATTAGCATCTCCCCTTCAGGTGGAAGAAGTAGCCCTCCCATTGGACACCATGACACAGAAACATGAAGAGATGGATCTGAACACCAGTGAGGCTCCAAAGAAAGTAAAAAAGCGTGTGTCCTTTTCTGAGCAGCTCTTTACACAAGAGGAGGTGGAGAAACCCACAGGATTAGGAGCAGAAGACAAAAGGCATCCCCAGAAGTTGGCCTGTGAGGAGGCTGTCCCGGGAACCACATCTAGTATGGAGTCCCTCAGCCTTCCTCACACAGATGATACAGAGAAGGAGCCTGTGGACACAGAAGATCAGCTCCTCATCCCCTCTCATGAGGAGAGCTCCCAAGACCCCACGAGTGAAGCAAGCTCAGTAAAAGGCAGCCTACTTTTCCAGATAGAAGGGGATAATACCCTCACAGCTCAGTATCAGAGCAAAGCCAGCGATCACGAAGGCCTATTGTCTGATCCCCTGAGTGGTCTTCCATCTGCCTCTGATGTGAAACCTCCCCCTATGGCTGATCTGAACTTGTCCCTTCCTTCCATTCCTGAAGTGGCCTCAGATGATGAAAGAGTAGATGAGGTTGAAGGTATGAGGGAGACAGCAAAGCCAAGAGTGCCAGAAGTAGAAGCTCCATACTTCGGTGGGTCTCCTCCCTTTCCTGCGGAGGCAGGGGGGCTGAATGGTGGGGTGTCTGGGTCTTCTTCCAAAGAGAATCTGCTTGTCCTAAGGCTACAAGCCTCCAAAGCAGACAGCAGACTGTCTGTAGAGCAGACAGTAGCTTTGGGAATTCATAAATCACATCTTGACATAGATGAGCAGCTGCCAGGCCCTGATACTTGTGAAGAAACAAAGGCCAAGGAAAGTGGGATGCCGAGTCAGCCTGCTGGCTCATCTCTGGACTCTCCTGTACTCAGCCCCTCCCTCTCTGAGACCTTTCCTGCTACACATTCTTTCCCCAGCTCTCCACATTCCCACACTCACCACACCATTGCAGCAGAATCTCAAAAACAAGCAACAGCAGAGGGCTCCGCTGCTAAAGTTGACAATTTTGGCAAGAGGAAGCCGCTTCTTCAGGCCTGGGTCTCACCCTCAGAAACACATCCAGTCTCAGCTCAGCCAAGCACAGGAACGGGGGCAGCCAAGCACAGGTGAGAGATGGGGAGACTGTAACTCTTTGCTTTTATCTGCAGTGGTCTTGGCTTCCAACCACCGAGCTCCTGAGCCCCCAATGTGCCTACCTGGCTGAGAGGGCCTGTCTTACAAAAGCTGTGGCTTGTGGTGGGAATACCTGAAGACCATCGCATGAGTAGCAAGATCATGGTAGGAGTTCTCAAAAATAGCTTAGGAATCCTGCAGAGTCAGGAGCCAGGAATCAGATTCTGGAGCCCTCCATCTGTAGAAATGTTCCTTGAAGAGGGTCAGGAAGAAGCCAAGATGGAGCAGTAGAATCACATGGTGTTGAAGTCTGTCCAAAGAGCAGCTGTTGTGCTTGTTCTGAATTGTAAGCCCATTGGAGTCTTAGTGACAGGATATAGTTACCTTCACATATAAGAGACTTTCTGAGGTCCTTTTAGGTAGATGTGTTTGGGATTGAACCCAAGACCCATGTGTGCTTGGTACTTGCCTTGCCACTGAGTTTCACCCCAGGCCGTAAAGTCTGTCTTTAATCCCTCCTGATTGTCTTAACCTGGCAAAAAGCTAATGAGAACATCAAGATACCTGGCCCAGGATGTGCTTTGCTGGCTTGTGTGTGGCAGCCTTGTCCTGTCTGCTTTCGATTCCACAGGAGCTGAAACATTGGAATGGATCCTGGACGACAGATGTGAACAAAGTGTATTCTACTCTCTCCTCTCTCATCTGTTTTGCCAGCTGCCATCTTTGAGATGGGCAGTTCTCAATTTTGTGGTTACAGGAAGGTTTCAGAATCTTCTTTCCCTTTTCTTTAGACTCCAGCCTGTGAAACCAATGAATACAACAGCCACCAAGATCACCAACTCCAGTTTGGGAACTGCCACCATCATCAGTGAGAACCTCATCAATGAAGCAATGATGAAGGTATGGCATGTTGGCATGTTACAGACCTATAGCTATCATGTGTAAAGTCATCATTATAGCTTAGCATGGCAGTTCAGGCCTATAATTCTAGCTACCTTGGAGGCTAAAGGGAGAGAATTACTTGACTCTATTAGTTTGTGACTAATCTAGGCAACACAGCAAGATCCCATCTCAAAAGGAAAAATGAGCCAGGTACTAGTGGCTCATGCTTGTAATCTTAGCTTCATGGGAGGCTGAGATCTGAGGATCAAGTTTGAAGCCAGCCTGGGCAGAAAAGTTTATGAAACTTATCTCCAACTAACTATCCAAAAAGCCAAAAGTAGATCTGTGGCTCAAGTGGTAGAGTGCTGGCCGTGAGCAAAAAAAAAGCTCAGGGACAGTGCCCAGACCATGTTCAAACTCCTGGACTGGCTCCCTCCCCCCCCCCCCCCCCCCACACACACACACACAAAGTGCTTGCTAGCATACATGGACAATGCCTTGGGCTTAAATCCTAGCACCAAAAGTCACCATTGAAGACATCTCTTTGAACACCAGGCAGTGGCAGGAGTTACCTAATAATACCAGCTGATGGCTTTGGGACTTTGGGGTAATTTCTGGGAGCTCCTAGACTTTCCATTGGATGAATAATTGCTTATTCTTATATTGTTATCTATTGCTTTTCTTTGTGTGTCAAGCTGATGCTGGAAATCTTGTTCATCCATTCATTTGGTCATTCATTTTATCTTTTTTGAGCCACCCTCCCAGGCCCTGGTACTTCTTTTTATTCAGAAGAAAAACCTGGCCTGTTCATGTCAGATGCTTTCTTTCTTCCTGTTTCCTTTTTATCTCTCATGGGAAATGTAAAATTCTTGAATTGTAATTTATTCCATAGATGACTTGTTTTGTAACTTTGTCTTGAAATTATTTCAAACATAACAAAAGTTGCAAGAACAGTACAAAGAATCCTTGTAAACATTTCCTCCGGATTCACCAACTGTTCACATTTGACCAGGTTTGCGTTATCTCTCCCCCTTTCAACTTCCTCTCCCTCCCCTGCTCTCTGTGTATACAGACAGCCATGCGCTTGTCTTTTTCTCCCTGAATTATTAGAAAGTAAGTTGTATAAATACAGGACATTCATCAAAATCTGGAAATTTAACCTAGACATAGCACCAATTTGTCATCTGCAGTCATATTTAGGCTTTTGCCAGTTGCCCCAGTAGTTTTTTTCAGTTCTGTTTTTTTCAGTCCAAGAACCAATTTAGGACCCCTCAGTAATCATAAGAAATAATTGCTGAAAACAAGTTAGCATCATCTAGCCCCTTTGCTCTCTTGATGAACATGCTAATAGGGCAAGTGGTAAGCATTGTTCTCAAAAATATTAGCCACTGCCAAAACTATGTACCTACTACATTAGCCTAGAAATTTATCCTTACTATAAGTCTATCCCCTGGGCTTTGGTGTCTCTGTAGTCATCGCAGGTAGAAACATCAACACTATCTTCCTAGAATTAATAACATTTATCAGGAAATGAGGCCAAAGAGCATCACCAAGGTGGTGATAATGGAAGACGGTCATTTACCAGCCTCCCATCCTCCCTTTTACGTGGAATGCTTTGTGGTCCTTTCTGATTATATTTTTACTTTTTTTTTTTTTTTTTTTTTGATGCTGGGATTAAACCCAGAGAGAAACAAACACCTCTTTTCCGGGAAATTAGCAAGACTCTTGGCTCCCATTTTATTTAGTCTGTAAATTGCATTTAAACCAGGGGCTTATCTCCTAGAACAGATAAAGAGAATAATTTACCTCCAAAAGTAAGGCAACTCTGCTTATTCTTGCTTATGATTTGTAAGCCTGGCAGCTACCCCTCCACCTTCCACAAATCTCTTAGTCCTAGATCCTCCCTAAGAAATGTTCTGGAAAGTTCCCTGGGGACTGTTTGTGGCTTTTTTTGTATAATGGGTACTTTGTACTAAACCTAAAACAGTACTTAGAAAAATAACTACTCTTCAGAATGTTGCAAAATAAGGGAGAGGCTGGAGAAAGAAATTGCATAGGTAAAGTTATGGAAAGCTACCTGGATCATTGCTACCATGATTTCTCCCCCAAGCCCTTGAGCTATTGTTTTAGGATCCCATTTTTCATATCTGGTTTATTTTTTACCCAGGTGGTTTTTCATATCTGGTTTATTTTTTACCATATTATTTACCCAGGTGGCATTAAGACTTCAATTATGAAACAGGAAAGCCAAGTAGATCCAAACATTTTCAGTTTTATTGAAAAAGTTGGACACTCATTTTAAATGTATGTCATTATTGCAACTATGTAAAAAGTAAAATTCAGTGTAAAAAATCCTGGTAAGAAGTGCATGACAGTGAACACCAACCTTTCTTGCATTGGTGAATATTTTCTCTGTGCTTTAGTTTCTCCATAGCCCTCTTATTTTCTATAAGGCTGGATTGTTTTACATATTTTAAAAAACCCATAACTAGGGTCTTCTAATGATTTTGAAGTCCTGTATATCTTCTTTCCTCTTTGCTTACAAATTCCACGGTGAGTAGTCCACCTCAGTTGGTTGACAGTTTGTATGCGGTGACTTAATATGTTTGCCTTTTCAATCCTAGGTATTTATCTTAGAGAAATATTTAGAGATATGACCAAAGTGTTTTGTTCATGTTCTTTTTTTGTGTGTGCCAGTTTGGGGGCTTGAACTCAGAGCCTGAGCACTGTCCCTGAACTTTTTGCTCAAGGCTAGTGCTCTACCTCTTGAGCCATAGCTCCACTTCTAGCTTTTTTTTTTTTTGGTAGTTAATTGGAAATGAGAGTCTCATGGACTTTGCTGCCCAGGCTGGCTTTGAACCGCAATCCTCAGATCTCAGCCTTCTGAGTAGTTAGGATTATAGGTGTGAGCCACCAGCATCTATCTCTGCTCATGCTTTTTTTTTTTTTTTTTTTTGGTCTGTCCTGGGGCTTGAACTCTTGGCCTGGGTGCTGACCCTGCATTCTTCAGCTCAAGGCAAGTGCTCTACTGCTTGAACCACAGAACCACTTCCAGTTTTCTAGTGGTTACTTGGAGTTAAGAGTCTCACAGACTTTTCTGCCAGGGCTGGCTTTAAACTGTGATCCTCAGATCTCAGCCTCCTCAGTAGCTATTACAGGCATGAGCCACCGGCACCTGGCTCTGCTCATGCATTTTAATAAGGCTATTTTACTTATAGAGGTTGAAAACAACTGAAATATTTAGCAATATGTTGAAATCTAATGGCATTATAAGTAGTAAAACAATTTTAACTGAAATTTAATGATGGAAAAATACAAACTAATAGTAATTTTCAAAAATTATCAAACTCTTTATCTCCAATAAACCACTCAGAAAACTGGAAGTGGCTCAGTGGCTCAAGTAGAGCACTAGCCTTGAGCTGAAGAGCTGAAGGACAGCACCCTAGGGCCCAGAGTTCAAGCCCCATGACCGACAAAAAAAAAAAAATCAAACTCTATTATATTTGATACTGTTTTACCTTGTGAAATATACTATAAAGAAACCCAAGGTATGAAAAGAGAAGCTTCTGTGACTGGTTAGAATTCTGGGGTAGAAGCATGCTGGAACCATGGTATTTGATACATTCTGACTCCTGAAAAGATTTACAGCCTAAAAAAGGTGTTATTCCATAAGTCTGGCCTTTAGTTGGTGAAGATACAGTTTAAGAGTACTTGGGGCGGGCTGAGAAGGTGGCTCAGTGGTAAAGCGCTTGCCTTGCATGCATAAGGCCCTGGGTTCAATTCCTCAGCACCACATAAGCAGAAAAAGCCAGAAGTGGTGCAAAAAACAAAAAAGTACTTGAGGAAAATAAAAGTAATATTTCTTTTTGTTTTGTCAGTTGTGGGGTTTGAATTCTGGGTCTGGGTGCTATCCCTGAGTTTGCACTGAAGAGTGAAAGGCTAGTGCTCTACCACTTGAGCCACAATGCCACTTCCAGTTTTCTGGTGGTTAATTGGAGATAAGAGTCTCTCGGACTTAACTGCCAGGGCTGGCTTTGAACTGCAATCCTCAGATCTCAGCCTTCTGAGTAGCTAGGATTACAGGCATGAGCCACTGGTACCTGGCTAAAATTACTATTTCTAAGGGGAAAAAAAAGAAACCCATGAAAAATAAGAAAGGGACTCACACAGTATTTGTTGGAATTATGGATAGTAGTTTTGTCCTTCTGTATTTGAGATTTTTCACCATGAACAATACTTTTCTTTTTCTTCTCTTTTCTTCTTTTCTTTTTTCCTCCTGCCCTCTCTCCTCTCTTTCTTCTGTCTTCCCTTTCCCTCCCTCCCTCCCTCCCTTCCTTCCTTCCTTCCTTCCTTCCTCCACAGGGTCCCACTTTGCTAAATGTAAGATTCTTTAGCCTCAGCTTCCCAAGCGCTGGATTATATGCATGCTGTGTCATGGTTAAATATTCCTTTTATAGTTAAAAAAATGTTTTTGGAGGAGAAATGAACCTTATTTATTTTGAAGTTTGAGAGATTGAACCCAAAATCTCACACATGCTAGCCAAGTGCTCTACTACTGAGCTAAACCCCAATTCATTGTCAGAGTCTGGTTCAGACAGCACTTCTTTGAACTTGTCTTGGGCACCTGGGGAGCAGTGATGTTGCTTGTCTAGGCTTCTAGAGCACATTACACTGCCTGGACTCTTACCTCTGACCCTGTATTACAGTCATTCGGTGCCTGAGTATCCCAGACAGTGCTTCCTCATCTCTCTGCCTCTAAATTCCCTCTGTAAACTAGCTTGTGCTTTTTTTTCCTTTTGTTTTTTCCTTTTTTCTTTCCTTTTTTTTTTTTTGGTTGGCTGTGGGACTTGAACTCTGGGCCTGGGTGCTGTCCCTAAGCTCTTCAGCTCAGGCTAGCACTCTACCACTTGAGTCACTCATCACTTCCTGTTTTCTGGTGGTTTATGGAGATAAGAATCTCACAGAAGGGGCTGGGAAGGTGGCTCAGTGGTAGAGAGCTTGCCTTGAACTGAAGAGCTGAGGGACAGTGCCCAGGCCCAGAGTTCAGGCCCCACAACCGGACCCAAAAAATAAAAAAATTAAAAAAAAGAATCTCACAGACTTTCCTGCCTGGGCTGGCTTTGAATTGCAATCCTCAGATCTCAGCCTCCTGAGTAGCTAGGATTACAAGCATGAGCCACTGGCACCCAGCTTTTTCTTTCTTTTAAGAAATAATGCCAGGGGCTGGGAAGGTGGCTCAGTGGTAGAGCGCTTGCCTTGCATGCATGAGGCCCTGGGTTCGATTCCTCAGCACCCCATAAACAAAAAGAAAAAAGCCAGAAGTGGTGCTGTGGCTCAAGTGGTAGAGTGCTAGCCTTGAGCTGAAGAGCTGAGGGACAGCGCCAGGCCCAGAGTTCAAGCCCCATGACTGAGGCAGGGAGGGTGGGGGGAGAGAAGCTCTGGCATTATTTCGTGTGTGTGTGTGTGTGTGTGTGTGTGTGTGTGTGTGTGTGTGTGTGTGTGTGTGTGTGTGTGTGTGTGTGTGTGTGTGTGTGTGTGTTTTGGGCCTGGGCGCTGTCCCTCAGCTCTTCAGCTCAAAGCTAGCACTCTACCACTTGAGCCACAGCGTCACTTCAGGATTTTTCTGCTTATGCGGTGCTGAGGAATCGAACCTAGGGCCTCATGCATGCAAGGCAAGCACTCTACCACTGAGCCACCTTCCCAGCCCCCAATATCAGAGCTTTAACCCAAAGCCTCACACATGAAAACTATGTGCTCCATCACTAAACTACATGCTCAGTCCCTAATAAACATTTTTGGATATATACAATCCTTATAGAGTAGAGGTGTAGTCTAAAAAACATTGAGGGCTAGGCATGGTGGTATACACCTATAATCCCATCACTCAGGAGTCTGAGGCAGGAGCATCTCAAGTTCAAAGTCATCCTAGGCTACATAGGGAGATCTTGTCTCAACCAAAACCACCAATCGAAACAATAACAACAATAAAAACTCCTTGAAATATTCTTGGCCTTTATTGGCAAAAATGTTTTTTTCTTGATATGAAATATAATTAGACATGCAATCTGCTATAATTAATATATGAAATATAATGAGACATGCAGTTACATGTACTGTAATTTTTATTACGGTAAAATGTAATACAAAAATGTACCATTTAAGTTTTCTAGAGCTATTGTGCGGCCAGTCTCCAGAACTCTGCATGCATGCAACTTTTTGGTTGTATCTAGTTTCAGAAGTCACAAATAGAGTGGGCTAAGGACGTAGTTCAGTGGTATATCACTTGCCTAGCCTGCACAAGACCTGAGTTTGATTGCCAGCATGCCAGAAAAAGAAAACAGTAAGTGAGGTTCAAAGGATATACCCTGTGAATGTATGCTTTCAACAAATTTAAAAGGGAGACAAAGGAAAAGCAGTTTTGAAGCAAGTAGTCCAACATCTCACCTACTTATGTACACCCTGATTTGGGTTCAGACCCCAGTCAGATGAAAATACCAATGTGTGTTTCCAAGATAGCATTGTCATCATTGAGCTTTTTCTTTTTCTTTTCTTTTTGTGCTAGTTGTGGGGCTTGAACTCTGCCTGAGCACTGTCCCTGGGCTTTTATGCTCAAGGCTAGTGCTCTACCACTTGAGCCACAGTTTCACTTCTGGCTTTTTGGCGGTTAATTGGAGATAAGAGTCTCATTGGCTTTCCTGCTTGTGCTGGCTTCAAACCAGGACCCTCAGATTTCAGCCTCCTGAATAGCCCAGATTACAGGTCTGAGCTACTGATACCTGGTGAAATCATTGAGCGTTTATTCCTGGCTGCAATGGGAGGATGAAACTCCTTTCCCTGATTTCTGGATTGTATGCAGGCAGTTTGCGTCAGTGACTGGGACAGGGCCTCCCATCATGCTCTTGAACGGTGATTCTGCCCTTGACTGACCTGCTTAGAGAAGGTCTCTCATTGACCCTTGGGTCAGTGAAACTGATACTCCCTTTGAGTTCTGAGGCAAAACCCATTTATAGTTTCTTTAAATCTTATTTCTTTCAATTTGCAAATCTCACAAACAACAGGTTATCAGAAATTTTTCTTCTTATTTCTTCCTGGAGTCCTGATACAGAATGTTACTTCTAAAACAGATTATCAGAAATTTCACTTATTCCTTCCAGGAGACTTGATACACCATGTTACTTCTTCAACAGAGTATCAGAAAATTTACTTATTCCTTCCTGGAGACTTGATACAGCATGTTACTTCTTGTTGTGTTTCCTTTCATGGTTCAGCTCTCTTTGGCTTGCAGTAGGACTCATATCATCCCATCATCCCAGATTATAAGTGTTGGTTAAAAATTACTGTTCAGGGTGCTTGCTCTCATCTGAAGAAGGAACACTCAGTTCCAGGACGGGCCACTGTGTACCCAAAGAATGTCCTTGGTAGCTGTCAGAGATGATAGACCTGGTAGCGCTTGGCTTTGACTCTGCAAGTTTTTGCCCATATGAAATGAATTTTTTGGAGAGGTGTCTCTGAGTGGTCACTCCATTCATCTGATCACCAGATTCTTCTGCGGTGGTTTTCTCTGTCTCTCTCTCTCATTCTTGCTATGTCTCCCAGCTGGTTTCTTATGCCACAGCCTCCCAAGTAGCTAATGTAGCAGATATGTAGCACCATGCCTGGCTGATTACATTTCTTTTTTTTTTTTTTTTGTCAGTCGTGGGGCTTGAACTCTGGGCCTGGGCGCTGTCCCTCAGCTCTTCAGCTCAAGGCGAGCGCTCTACCACTTGAGCTACAGCTCCACTTCCTGATTACATTTCTTTTTCTCTTTCTTATCTAGTTTTTGGTGGCACTGGGAATTGAACTCAGGGCCTCATGCATACTGCCATCGAACTACATTCCAGCCCTTGATTTTTATACTTTTGAAGGATCATAAAACAAAATAAAGAAGTACATACAAACCTGGTTGTTGGTGGCTCACACCTGTGATCCTAGCTACTCAGAAGGCTGAGATAGGAGGATGAAGGTTTGAAGCCAGCCTGGGCAGAAAGTCCATGAGACTTTTTTTTTTCCCCAGTCCTGGGGCTTGAACCTAGCACCTGGGTACTGTCCCTGAGCTTCTTTCGCTCAAGGCTAGCACTCTACCACTTGAGCCACAGCACCACTTCTGGCTTTATATCTTTATGTGGTACTGAGGAATCAAACCCAGGGCTTCATGCATGCATGCTAGGCAAGCACTCTACCATTAAGCCACATTCCCAGCCCCAACTCATGAGACTCTTATCTCCAACTAACCACCATGCCCAAAAACAAAGTGGAGCTGTGGCTCAAGTGGTAGAGTGCTAGACTTGAGGGAAAAAAAAAAAAACACAATGCACAAAACAGCTCAGGGATAGTGCCCAAGCCCTGAGTTCAAGCCCTAGGATTTGCACACACACACACACACACACACACACACACACACACACAAAACAGACAAAGAAGTACATACAACAGGAGCTAGAGGTGGTTTTCAAAGTCTGAAATATTTGCTCTCTGACCCTATATAGAAGCTTCATAAGAGTCAGCCATCAATGACTCGTTTCTGTAATCCTAGCTACTCAGGAGGCTGAGATATAAGGATGAAGATTTGAAGCCAGCATGGGCAGAAAAGTCCGTAAGACCCTTACCTCCAATTAGCAACCAAAAAGCCAGAAGTGGAGGCATAAGTGGTAGAGCCTTCCATGATTCGGGGAGGGGAGGGGGGCGGGAAAAGCCTGGCAAGAGCTGAAGGCTTTGATTTGAAGCCCTAGTACTAGAATAACAAGAAGAGAAAAGAGAATTCCCAAGAAACTCAGATTACTAATAATATTTTCCTCTTTTGTTTTTGTTTTAGGTAGTTGTGTCTATGCTAACTTTATAACCATTTTCCCCCTTTCTTCTCTCTCCAAAGAAATACAACCCTTCAGACCCTGCCTTTGCCTATGCACAGCTGACTCATGAAGAGCTGATCCAGCTGGTCCTCAAACAGAAGGAAACCATAAGTAAGAAGGAGTTCCAGGTCCGAGAGCTGGAAGACTACATTGACAATCTGCTAGTCCGGGTCATGGAAGAAACTCCTAACATCCTTCGCGTTCCGGCTCAGGTTGGCAAAAAAGCAGGAAAAATTTGAATCACCAGAACCAAACACCTAGATGGTTTTGTGAGCCTGTTTCTACCAGCACTTGATATCAGGCCTTGGACTGTCTCATAACCAGCCAACAGACAGCCTACCAGTCACCATCTCCCTTGCATCTTATCTGGAGAGAGTTAATTCTACCAGCTGAAGTCAGATTAATTGTTACAACAAATCTTTTATTGTATATTCCCAGGGTTTTAGTTTTAAATGCCACTGTGCCTTTAATTGGGTTAGAAGTACTTTATGCCCACCAGAGATATAGTCAATAAGAACTGATCCTGAGCCAGAGGTTCGGATGGTACCAGAAGTACTGATATTTTAACACTGAAGTGATTATTCTTCCATAATGAAACTTTTTGAATACTAATCTCCAGCCATTAAAATTTAGAATGAAATGAGAAAGTGCCCCTGAATTTGGTGCTGAGTTTTGCCTACTTTCTTGTTCTTTGAGCAGCTCAAGTATGTGACTTTTCTGCTGTAGATTTAAATTTTTGATACCAAATAAATTGACTAGGCTTCTCAGAATTTTTTGGGGGGGGCTAGGAAGGGACTGGAAAAGAACTTCTGTGTGTGTGCCTCTTTCAAACATCAGTAGCCATCATTCTCTAGCCTTAACATATGAACCACAGGATCTTCTCCTAGATACTTAGAGAAGAATAAGGCATTAAAGAATTGCTTTCACTCGGTTGGGGGGGAATTCAGTGAAAGCTCTCCTCTGGTGACAGGTGAGTATCTGCTGGCTCCACTGGCCTGTTTAGTGCCTTCACCCTCATAAGGGATGGGTAAGCCTACTAAGACAGTTCTAGGTTATAGAGAACTATTTCAATAAGTCCCTTTAGCTATTTCCATTAGTGTTTTTGCTTGGCCCGAGCAGCATTTCCTGGAGGGCAGCGGGGCCCATTGACTCCTCTAGATGAAGGGTGGGCCAGGCTGAGGAGGTGGCTCAGTAGTAGAGAGCTTGGCCAGTATGTGTGAGGCCCTGGGTTCCATCCCCATCATCACATATCTTGCCTCCTGAGTACCTTGCTTGAAAGGAAATCCAAGTTATGTCTTGGATATAGAAGAAGTTACAATGAAGGATTTAATATAGTTAGTAAAATTTAAAAGGCAGTAGAGAACAGAAATGCCTCAGCTTTTAAATGGTTGCATCTTTTTAGATAATAGATTCACAGATATTTTACTCTGGTTAGAGGAGCAGGGCTGGGGTATAGCTCAGCTTACTTATAATGGCGTGAAATGCTGGATTTCTCCCTAGCACCATAAAAATCATAAAAAAAATTACAAGTAGCAAGAAGATGATACTTATTTTTCAATTGCTACTTTTTGTTTTGAGTCAAAGATTTACTATTAGGCCAGGCTAGCCTCAATGGATGCTCCTGCCTCGGCTTCCCAAGTGCTGGAATTACAGGTGTATGTCATACACTTGGTGGGTTGCTATATTTTACAAACTAGGTTAATATACATGTATATTTTTAACTAGGGCACTGGGCCCTTTCTTAATAGCACCGCATCAGATTTTTAAGATAATAATTTCACTACTGGTCACCTCATGCTTGAATTAGAAAGTTTTGTTTTGTTAATTTTTTTTCCCTCCTGGTTGTGATAGAATCTCAAGTCTTGACAATTCTCTTGGGAGAAAAATTATGTCAGACCAGTGTCGAGGGCAGGCTTTAGAGTAAATTTAGAATCTCTTCTGGAATGCTCTTGTCATGTAGAGGGTAGAAAGCAAGATGGCTGGCAGCCTAAACCCTTTTCAGGATTGTGCTTGCCATGACATTGTTTAGATTGGAGCACTTTAACATGAAGGTGACACTGTATGTTCATCTAGCTTACTGGCTTTTAATGACACACAGCTATTTAATTTAACTTAATTCTCTCCTACAGTACCAGGGAAACACTGTAAACTTCTCAGATGACTTGTATTTTTATAGTGCTATGAAAATTATTGATAAGCCTGTAATGAAAATTGTATACTCGCTTGAACTCTGAAAATGTACATGGATATGTATCTGTTCTGCATCCTGTTTTTTGTTTTTTTTTTTACTTGATATAAATATATTTGACTGTGACAACCCAAGGGCACTGGGGAGCAGGTGTGCTTAGCTTCTCTTCCTTGGAACAGATGAGGTATGGACCTGCCTTGTTCATTAGGAGCTCAGAGATACCTGCTGCTAGGATCTGAGTATGTGGAGAGTCATCTAGCTGGAGGAGTGAATTCCTGTGCTCTGAAATGCCACTTGGGAACTCTGAAGAATGAAGGACAATTTACTTCATGGGTGTCTGGCTTCTGCCAGAGCTGGAAGAAATTCGTTAATAGCATTCCTGTTACCATATAACATAGATAACCTGGAGTTGCTAACTGTTGATTCATTGTGGGCCCTGGGGAAGGGGCTTATCTAAGAGAAGCTGTACCTTGCTCTGCTAGCAGCAGAGGTCTGTGAATTGGAGTGTTGGAGCTCCTGGATCTGGCATATGCCAGTGAGCTTCATTTGGATGTCATCTTCAAGAAAAATGTCACCTATGGCCCACTTGTTTCATAGCATCTTATTCCTTAGCAGATGTCCTGTTCTCCCCTTTTGGTTTTTTTTTTTTGGGGGTCCGGTCGTGGGGCCTGAACTCTGGGTCTGGGCGCTGTCCCTCAGCTCTTCAGTTCAAGGCTAGCCCTCTACCACTTGAGCCACGGCGCCACTTCCGGCTTTTTTCTTTTTGCTTATGTGGTGCTGAGGAATCGAACCCAGGGCCTCAGGCATGCAAGGCAAGAGCTCTACCACTGAGCCACCTTCCCAGCCCTCCCCTTTTGTTTTCTTTCTCTTTCTCTCACCCTCCCTTCAGTTCTGGAGCTTGAACTTGGGGCTTTGTGCTGTTCCTTGGCTTTTTTTGTTCAAGGCTAGTGCTGTACCGCTTGAGCCACAGCTCTGCTTCTGGCTTTTTGCAGGTTAATGCGAGATAAGAGTCTCATTGATTTTCCTGCCCACGCTGGTTCTGAACTGTGATCTTCAGATCTCACCATCTCCTAGTAGCCAGGATTAGAGGCATAAGCCTCTAGCTCCTGGCTCCCTCTCCTTCTTAATGTGGTCATCTTAATGAGGTGATGTGCTCAGTAGCTGTGGACCAATAGAGGGCTGTTCATGTGCACCTGTGTGAATGAGGTGAGCTATCTGCCTCCCAGCCGGAAGTACAGCACTGCAGAGAAAGAGTCCATGATGCTTTACCACATATTGTATTGAGTCAAAGACCTGTTAATGTTGAAATAACATAAGATCTTTCTTCCTTGCATCCCTTCTCCCAGCCAGCCTTTTCCCTCTTTCCTTTCCCTCTGGGAGTTGAACCCAGGGCTCTGTGTAAGCTTAAGCACATGCTATACCACTGAGCTACACCTTAGCTCCAATGTCTGTTTGTTTTTCTTCTATAAGGATCCCCAATGCTGAAAAATTGTTTTAGATGGAGAACTCAGTCTCCTAGTATCTGTACCATTCTCAATTCTGGATTCTCCTATTTACTATGTAAGTTACTAAATTGACTTTCCCTTCCCTACATTTGAAGGATTGCCCAGTGTTTTTGGATTATAGGATTATTATTTTCTGCTTTATTACTTTGGGAGGTTTGAATTTCTTTTTTTTTTTTTTTGGTCGGTCGTGGGCCTTGAATCCTGGGCCTGAGTGCTGTCCCTCAGCTCTTCAGCTCAAGGCTAGCCCTCTACCACTTGAGCTACAGCACCACTTCCGGCTTTCTGGTGGTTTATTGGAGATAAGAGTTTCACGGGCTTTCCTGCCCGGGCTGGCTTTGAACCGTGATCCTCAGATCTCAGCCTCCTGAGTAGCTAGGATTACAGGCGTGAGCCACCGGCACCCCGCGTGAGGTTTGTATTTCTTTGGTTGTGTTTGTAAGAAGTAACCTAAAGTTTCCTATAACACTAAATAAAATGGTACTACCTTTCGAAGATCTGTGTTTGCATTTTAGTGTATGTGTGATGTTTCTTCTGCCTTGCTGGAAAACTTCTTGGAGTGATGTGTGACAAGTTTCTCATCCCATGGGGATCTGTCACTTGAGCTGCTTCTACTTTGTACCAGGGTACCTCCACCTCCCACCCTCCAACTCAACTGTTTGTTTTGGTTTGGGGGTGTTTTGGTGCTGAGATTGAACCCAGGGTCTTTTGCATACTAAGTAAGTGAAAAGGTAAAGACAAAGTAAAGAAAGACATAGATACCTGTAGAGTTTTCTAAGTAACATCATAACATGTTCTTGGAAAAGAGAATGAACAACAAAACTTGAGAGGTGCTACTCCCATCTCTCACCAAGGCCAAAGGGTCAGCAGTACAGTCATCCTTAGCCCTTGAGTCCAAGCCCAGTATCTAAACAAAAGATCAGGCACCATCTTTTGGGCCTGGGAGTCTTGCTTTCTGATAGGGCTCCAGCCATCACTTCCAACTCAAGACTGGCTTTCTTGGCCCTGTGAGGCTACCATCTCCCAAGCCCCAAAATTCTTGAGGCCAATGTCCTCAGCCTTTTGACTCTCCACTATTTTACACAGAAACCTGTTTATTGAGCCCTGCGAAGTGTTTCCTTGGTAACACAGACAGGCTCTCACAGTGTTGTGGAAAGGCTGCCTTTATCCATATGTATCAAATATTCTCTTTAGGTTAAGCCTTGACTGCAACAGGAAGACTAGAAGGCCAATATGACTTCTTGCCATTTGCTTAGCACCTAACTACTATTTCTAATACTTGTCATGATAAATGATGATCCATTAGGCATATAAGAAAACTGAGAAGGTTAACTCTGAATGTTAGTTGGTTGAAGCACACCAGAGCAGTTAAGTAAGGATTTAGCATGCTGTGTGTCTGTGTGTGTGGTCTAGGAGGGGAAGATCAGGATAAATGATTCATAAAAATAATTCAGAAGGAACTATGAGGACAGTAAACACAATATAAGAAATCCTGGGGCTGGGAAGGTGGCTCAGTGGTAGAGCGCTTGCCTTGCATGCATGAGGCCCTGGGTTCAATTCCTCAGCACCACACAAGCAAAAAGAAAAAAAGCCGGAAGTGGTGCTGTGGCTCAAGTGGTAGAGCGCTAGCCTTGAGCTGAAGAGCTGAGGGACAGTGCCCAGGCCCAGAGTTGAGGCCCCATGACTGGACCCAAAAAAAAAAGAAAAAGAAAAAGAAATCCTGGTCACGTACTATGATTCCACACCTAGTTAGTGTTGGGAAGAATGAGTGTCACCGAAGAGCCAAGGTGGTGGGAAGGAAATCTAGTGAGAGGCTCCAAGGCCTGCCACAACCACCAGGCTCAGGGTAACAATGAGAAAGTTTATTCCGTGCTCAGAGTGAAACTGGGTTAGTCACAGTTTCAGTCAAGTGAGCTGGGAGGAAGTCAGAGGTGGTGCCTGGTTACAACCCTTGAGGATAGCCAGGCTCAGTCTCAGAGATTACCTACTCTAGATTAGAATGATCCTACCCCTTAAGAATTCCATCAATTTGGTGCTTCCACCTAAGACAGGTTTTCACCAGAGTGGAACATTCTTTTGAATTCTGGCCTTCCCCATGATGAGAAACCCAGGGAGGTCCCACACAAAGACTTGCAGATGAGAACATCAGCCAGGCCAACAACTCAGTGGAATATATACACACCTCACCAGTGGAGGCTGGGCAAAGCTTCCTTCGGGTGGTAGTCCACCCTCCTTCAGTGCCTCCCTTTCTAGTCTTCACTCCAGAAAGTCCTGACTTCAAGGCCAACATTGCACATCTGCCTGTTTGGACTTTGGCAACAACCCTTCTTGAATTCTGGGCCTCAAGCTTTTGCTTGGCTTATTTTGCTCAAGGCTGGAACACTAAACACTTGAGCCATATCTCCACTTGGGAGATTAACTGGACATAAGAGTCTCAAACTTCTGGGCTAGCTTCAAACCTTTATCCTCAGATCTCAGCCTCCTGGGTAGCTAGGATTACAGGCCTGAGCTATGGGCACTTGAGGCACTAGTACTTGTGCCTGGAAAAGATAATTGTTCTTCGAATCTTTAAAGTTGTTGGTAGGAGGATCATAAAATTGCTATTCCACCTTATAATAGAAAGAGTAGAACGACTACAATGTAAAAATCCTGGATTTTGCATGCCAATTCTAGGACTCAAACTCAGGGTCTTGACAAGGTTCTTGAACTTTTTTGCTCAAGGCTAGCTCCCTACCAGTTGAGCGATAGCTCCACTTCCAGCTTTTTGGTGGTTAATTGGAGAGAAGAGTCTCATGGTTTTTCCTGCCTTGGCTGGCTTTGCATTGTCATTCTTATATCTCAGCCTCCTGAAAAGCTACAATTAACAGGCATGAGCCACTGGCACCTGGCAATCCTGGTCTGTAATTTTTTTTCTTGATATTCAAGATGTACACATGAAAATCACACCAAAGAAAGCATCACAGTGTTCTGCTGCTATTCTGTGGAACAATGTAAAGAAATACTTCCTGTGCTAATTACATTGTTTTTAGGGACATGTTTCTCCTCCCCAGTAAGAATGTTGAGCTTGCTAAAATGAATGGATGTCCCTGAGGGGTGATATGTCTTAATACTGACCTGCTAGACAACCAGCTATCAATCATCATCCATAGCAAGATCCATCCATGGGGCTGGGAAAGTGGCTTAGTGGTAGAATGCTTGCCTAGCATGCATGAAGCCCTGGATTCAATTCCTCAGTACCTCATAAACAGAAAAGGCCGGAAGTGGCGCTGTGGCTCAAGTGGTAGAGTGCTAGCCTTGAGCAAAAGAAGCTCAGGGACAGTTCAAGCCCCAGGACTGGCCAAAAGAAAAAAGAAAAAAAAAAATATATCCATCCAAGGCTACTGTGCCGAAGCCCCTTTATAGTGTGGACAACTGATTCAAATTTAGGGAAGGTTTGTCGGGGATTACTGTATCCCTCAGCCAGTTGGAGGGAAAAGGAGCCTCCCATGCAGTCAAGCTCCATGACAGTGGGTGAGAGTTCTCTTAAAAGGAGTGATTCTCACAATGAGTAAGCAATCTCTTGGGAAGGAAGTATGGATGTAGACTAGAAGGGATATGTTTTAAAATTTTCTTTTCTAGGTTTGTTTTGTTTTTGAGACAAGGTTTTGTTATATAGCCCAGCTTGGCCTCCTATCTTTCTACCTCAGCCTCCCAAGTGCTAGGATTATCATGCTTGGTATTGGTGTTTGTTTTGGTTTTTCATGTGTTCCTCTTCAACTGTGAAGACTATCTTCTGAAATGTTTTGTCTTAGAAATACTTTTCAACAACATTCTTCTACGTTATGCTTCTCAACCCTTCATCAAAGGCTGTTAGCAATCTCACATAATCCTTATATGGAAAATTTAATGATGTCAGTTTAAATGCTTTGTGTTCATGGGTCAACAGAGAACATCCAGTACATGAATTTAGGACCACATACAACACATTTGAATTTTTTTTTTTTATAGTAGGTCGTGGGGCCTGAACTCTGGGCCTAAGGCTAGTGCTCTACCACTTAAGCCAAAGCACCACTTCCGGCTTTTTCTGCTTATGTGGTGTTGAGGAATCAAACCCGGGGCCTCATGGATGCAAGGCAAGCACTCTACCACTGAGCCACCTTCCCAGCCCAAAAGATTGTGTTTTTTTTGTTTTTGTTTTTGTCAGTTGTGGGGCTTGAACTCTGAGCCTGGGCGCTGTCCCTCAGCTCTTCAGCTCAAGGCTAGTGCTCTACCACTTGAGCCACAGCACCACTTCAGGTTTTCTAGTGGTTTATTGGTGATAAGAGTCTCATGGACTTTCCTGCCCGGGCTGGCTTTGAACTGCAATCCTCAGATCTCAGCCTCCTGAGTAGCTAGGATTATAGGCATGAGCCACCGGCATCTGGCTAAGATTGGTTTTTATTGGAGGCTTTGTGGTGTACTATAGTAACTTTGGAATTACAATCTTGGAACATCTTGTTTGTAGTGGTTTGGCAGTCCTGGACTTTGAACTCAGGGCTTTACATTTGCTAAACCAGTATTCTACTCCTTGAGCCAGGCCTCCAGCTCCCCCTTTTTTGGCTAGTTCCTGGGGCTTGAATTCTGGTCCTAGGCTCTGTCCATGAGCTTCTTTTGCTCAAGACTAGCGTTCTACCTCTTGAGCCACAGCACCACTTCTGGCTTTTTCTGAGTAGTTTATTGAAGATAGGAGTCTCACAGACGTTCCTACCCAGGTGCCTCCAGCCCTTTTTGCTCTCATTATTTTTGAGATATAGTCTTGATTTTTGCTTGGCCAACCTAGAACCACAATCTTATTTATGCTTCACATGTAGCAGGAATGAAAGATGAGCAACACTGTGCCCTTTTGCTAGGTTGGGATGAGAGTCTTGTGAACTTTGCTTCCTGGGCTGGCTTCAAACCACAGTCCTATCAATCTCAATGTCCCAAAAGGCTAGGATTCTAGATTATTATGTGAGTCATCACACCAGATTGGATTTTGGATAGTCTTAAAGCTCAAAGTTTTAAATGCATCTGAATAAATCTGCTTGCACCCTCCATTTTGCCAAAAGCCTAACTACACCAAATTATTTCACTTCAAAGTCCATTTAGGCATTCCCTTCCTGGCCTCTGAGGCCATCTTGAATTTGCCACTCCAGATTCTAATTCAATTCCCTCAATTTACAGTTGAGAAAAACAGACATTTAAGAACAGAAGATGAGCCGGTGGCTCCGGCCTGTAATCCTAACTATTCAGGAGGCTGAGATCAGAGGATCCAGGTTCAAAACGAGCCCGTGCAGGAAAGTCTGTTGGACTCTTATCTGCAATTAAGCACCAGAAAACCAGAAGTGTCGTTGTGGCTCATGTGCTCACCTGGTGCTGAAGAGTTTAGGGATTAGCGCCCCAGGCACAGAGTTCAAGCCCCACCATCCACATAAAAAGAAAAGAAAACAGACAAAAAATGGAAGAAGCTGGGTGCTAGTGGTTTACTGAAATTTGGGGATCATGTTCGAAGCCAACTTGGGCAGGAAAGTTCGTAAGACTTTAATCTCTAATTAGCTATCAAAAAGCCAGAGGTCAAGCGGAGCTGTGGCTCAAGTGGTATCGTATTAGACTTGAGTGAAAAACTGGAGGACAGCGCTCGGGCCCCAGAGTTCAAACCCCAGGACCGGCAGGAAGGAAGGAAGGAAGGAAGGAGGGAAGGGGGGAAGGAGGGAAGGAGGGAAGGAGGGAAGGGAGGGAGGAAGGGAGGGAAAGGTAGAAAGGAACTTACCTATGCAAACAGCTCGGGAAAACAGAGCACAATTTCTCTTACTACCGCACTCTACTTTTAGCGATTTCCTACTAAGACCAAAATCAACATTTGTTACCACAGACAATTGAAAACCTGCGATTCCACTAGCGCTTAAAAAAAAGAAAGTGTGTCAGGAATGTCAACAATTTCCTGTAGGTGCCTCTAGTCCAAGTAGGTAGAAAGTTTATCCAAATTCCAGCCCCAGGGCGATGCCTCAAACTACTGAGGGCCGAGAACCTGACACGCAGCTCAGGACGGGAACCTCCTTTCCTAGCTCCGGTTTCTCTCCGAGTCCTCAGACGCGTAAGACCGGAAGTGGCGCGCGCAAGCGCGGGGCGGGGCGAACGCTCGCGTTCTCGCTCGGGCCGGAAGCGTTGCCGCCTCTCTCGGGGTCTTCCCTGGTTCCTGTCGTCGCGCGGTTCCTGTTGGGGAAGTAGGAGTGGGCGAGCGGGGGCTTCCGGGGCGCTGGGCAGGTAGGAGCGATGCCGAAGGGCGGCCGCTGCCCGGACTGTGGCTCCGCTGAACTCGTGGAAGACTCGCACTACTCGCAGAGCCAGCTCGTGTGCTCCGCCTGCGGCTGCGTGGTCACCGAGGGGACCCTAACCACTACCTATACCGATGAGGGCAACCTTCGAGGTACCTACCCGTGCCCCCATTTCCGGGCCTGGGGCCGTGGAGCCACTAGCCCCAGATTCCCCATTCTATCCCCTTCGAGACCCTGAAACGCAGTCAACCCCCCTCCCCTAGAACAAATCTGCAGCCGGGAAAATTGCCTAGCTTGGATGATTGGGAATTTAGATAGACTGGAGCTGTTGGAGTTCGTTCACTGTGGAACTAAACCTTCACTTTGTGGATTTGGTACTGCCCTGAACTCAGAAAACCAGACGGGCCTTTTCCTGTGCATCCTTGAGCATCTTATATGAGACAGACAGCAGATGCACACTGATTTGAATTCTACTTTCTGACCTTGTGTAGTGGGAGAGCATAGGACTAAATGTACTATTGGTTGTTCATTACTTTTACAGAAATACTGGTTTTTTTTTTTTCAGAAATAACATATTCTTTTTTTTTACAGAAATAACATATTCTCGAAGCACCGGGGAAAATGAGCAAATTAGTCGCAGCCAGCAACGAGGTGAGAGTCAACTTTTTACAATACAGTAGTAACTTTAAAGAAATGATCCTGAAGCCAGGGGCTACTGGCTTATGACTGTCATCCTAGCTACTCACGAGGCTGAGATTTGAGGATCTCAGTTCAAAGCCAGCCCAGGCAGGAAAGGCCATGAGACTTTTATCTCCAGTTAACCACCAGAAAACCCAAAGTGGAGCTGTGACTCAAAGTGGTAGAGTGCTAGCCTTGAGTGGAAAAAGCTCAGGGACAGTTCCCTGGGCCTTGAGTTCTAGCCCCATGGCCACAACCACCACCACCAAAAATCCTGATGGTCTTTTCTATCTTAGTGCATTTCCTGGTGTGAGGTGGATTAGAAGAGAATAGTAATTAGAAATAAAGATTTGGTAGCACGAGTAAATCTGAGAACATTGTATCCATATGTGGATATGTTGAAATGAAATTCCCTTTGAGCAACTAAATGATGCTTTAAAAAAAAAAACGTAAAGAGAAAGCTGGGTGCCAGAGGCTTATGTCTGTAACCCTAGCTACTCAGGAGACTGAGATCCGAGGATCTTGATTTGAAGCCAGCTAAGGCAGGAAAGTCCATGGGATTCCTATCTCTAATTAGCCCCAAAAAGCCAGAAGTGGAGCTGTGACTCGAGTAGTAGAATGCTAGCCTTGAGCAAAAAAGCTCAGGGACAGTGCACAGTGCCCAAGCCCTGAGTGCAGGTCCTAGGACTGGCACACATACAGGCACACAAAAAAGGAAAAAGAAAAAAATTGGAGTATCTTGGCACTGTGGTACATTCCTATAATCCCAGCACTTGGAAGTCTGGAGCAGGAGCAAGAACCTCAGGTTTGATTCTAAACAAACAGTAACAAAAACCATAACATTAGAAAAGAGAAAGAGGCAGGCACTGGTGGCTTACACCTTTAGCTACTTGGGGCTGGGATCTGAGGATCATGGTTTGAAGCCATTCCAGACAGGAAAGTCCAAGAGACTCTTATCTTCAATTAATTACAAAAAAAGCCTGAAGTAGTGCTGTAGTTCAAGTGATAAAATGCTGGTCTTAAGCAAAAGGAGGTAAGATACAGCACCCAGGACAGGGTTCAAGGCCTAGGACCAGCAAAAAAAAAAAAAAGTAAAAAAGCAAAGCAGAAAGAAAGAATGGGGGATGGTTCTAAGAGCTGTGGTAATCAAGTATAGGATGTTTGTGGTAGCCTCAGGAGCTTGGCTAAAAGTTTGCTAGGGCTGTTGCTTACTGGTAGATGGTGTGCCTAGCATGAATCCCCAACGCCTAAAAGTGGATCAGCTACAAATAAAACCAGCCTCCGAAAAATGGTGGGTTGAATATGACTTCTCTTTCCCCAAATATTTCTGTACCAGTGAGAGCTAGAATGTAGCTATCTTGGTGGTAGTGAGCTTGTATAGCATGCATGTGGTTCTGGGTTCCACTATCACCCAAGGGGAAAAAATAAAACCATTAAAAAAAGAACTGGCCGGGCGCCGGTGGCTCACGCCTGTAATCCTAGCTACTCAGGAGGCTGAGATCTGAGAATCGCGGTTCAAAGCCAGCCTGGGCAGAAAAGACCGTGAGACTCCTATCTCCAATAAACCACTAGAAAACCGGAAGTGGCGCTGTAGCTCAAGTGGTAGAGCGCTCGCCTTGAGCTGAAGAACTGAGGGACAGCACCCAGGCCCAGAGTTCAAGCCCCATGACCGACAAAAAAAAAAAAAAAAAGAACTGCAGAAAGTGTTCTCCAGTCCTCCAAAAAGATATGTTATTTACACATCTTGTATCTGCTAGCAGCACTAATTTGATTCACAGCAGAATTTGCTAATAGGTATTTACTAGTTCCTTTGACCTTAGTGTGTGTGTGTGTGCGCGTGCGTGTGTGTGTGTGTGTGCGCGCGCGTGCGTGTGTGTGTGCGCGCGCACGCGTGCGTGCTGGATCTGCAGTCTGAACTCAGGGCCTGAGTACTGAGTCTCACAGACTCTCCTATCCAGGCTGGCTTTGAATTGTGACCCTCAGATCTCCCCATTCTGAGTAGCTAGGGTTACGGGGTGAGCCACCAGCATCCAACTTGACCTCTGTCTTAACTCTTGCTATGGGTTTTCTTAGGTCTTCGCCGAGTGAGAGACCTTTGTCGAGTGCTCCAATTACCACCAACGTTTGAGGACACAGCAATTGCCTATTACCAAAAGGCATACAGGCACTCTGGCATCCGTGCTGCCAGGCTCCAGAAGAAGGAGGTGTTGGTGGGCTGCTGTGTTTTAATCACCTGCCGGCAGCATAATTGGCCCCTTACCATGGGAACCATTTGCACCCTGTTATATGCAGACCTGGATATGTTTTCTGGCACCTACATGCAGATAGTGAAGCTTCTGGGGTTAGATGTGCCATCTCTGTGCTTGGCAGACTTGGTGAAGACTTACTGCAGCAGGTACCTGTCTAGGAGGCCACCGTGGGATGGGATGTGTCTTTTGCTTATGGCTGCCTGTGACCAGAGTCTATGTGATAGGATCTAGTGCTTACCACTAATGAGGTTAACTGGTATACTTTCCTAGAGTGCTGCAATTTTAAATACGTTTGTCACCTTAGCAACCTGGTGATGTAGGAAGAAGTTTCATGCTGTGGCTCAGGGTTGCTGAGTTGCACTGCTCGTACATCAGTGTGCCTTCTGAATTGCAGGCCTGTGGCATGGACACGTGTGACTGTGTGTACTTGGGAACACAGCCAAATAGGATAGTAGTTGATGGTAGAACTGAGGTTAGAAGCTATGTTCTTTTGTTTGTTTTTAAGTAACCATAGTCTTTCTTATTTAAAAAAAAATCAATTACTGCAGATGACAAAGGCTTTTAAAAATGTTACTATTGGCCAGATGTGGTGGAACACATCTGTAATTCTGGCAGAAGCTGAGGCAGGGGCTGGGAAGGTGGCTCAGGGTAGAGTGCTTGCCTTGCATGCATGAGGCCCTGGGTTCCATTCCTCAGCACCACATAAGCAGAAAAAAAGCTGGAAGTGGCTCTGTGGCTCAAGTGGTAGAGCTACGCTAGCCTTGAGCTGAAGAGCTGAGGGACAGTGCCCAGGCCCAGAGTGCAGGCCCACGACCAGACCAAAAAAAAAAAGCTGAGGCAAAAGATGAGCACAAGTGGCTTACATATTTAATTCTAGCCTCTAGGGAGGCTAAGGTTTAAGGATCCAGGTTTGAAGCCAGCCCAAGCAAAAAGTCTGTGACTCTTACCTCCAGTTAACCATCAAAAAGCCAGAAGGGGAGCTGTAGTTTGAGTGGTAGAATGTTAGCTTTGAGCAAAAAAGCTGAGGGACTGTACCAGGCCCTGAGTTCAAGGACTTGCAGGCACACAGAAAAGAAGCAGCAGCTGAGGAAGGGGGTTCAGGACTAGCCTGGGCTACATCATAAGACCGAGTCTCAAAATAATAAACAAATAGTTGATATTTGGTTACTTTTTAGCTGGATACCGGGGCAAGTTTTTTCCAACTCTATACATAGCAGAGTACATTTCTCTTTTTTCTTTTCTTTCTTTTTTTTTTTTTTTGAGTACTGGGGTTTGAACTCAAAGCCTTGTGCTTACCAGGCAAGAGTTACCATTTAAACTACTTGCCTAATCCTTAATAGGGTACAGGGCTAACAGGAAGGTTCTGCTCCTTGCTGCTTTCTTCTGCCTGTCCCTTGGCAAGGGGAACCTACATGCAGTTTTCTTTCTCTACCTCTATGAACCTGCTACCCAGTGAGTATTTCTGCTGCCTGCCCAGTTCTGTCCCAAGAGGACAGGGGACAGAACTACCTCCCTGTCTTGAGTAGAGTGTCCTTCTGTAGATCAGGGCCCCTCCACCCCACCCTGTCATTACTGAGACCTGATCCTCATTTTGTTTTATTTCAGCTTCAAACTGTTCCAAGCCTCATCTATGCCAGCCAAATATGTAGAAGACAAAGACAAGATGCTGTCTCGGACACTGCAGCTGGTAGAGCTGGCCAATGAAACATGGCTGGTGACTGGTCGGCATCCTTTGCCTATCATCACTGCAGCTGCTTTTCTAGCATGGCAGTCTCTGCAGCCTTCACATCGGCTAACGTGTTCCCTTGCCCGATTTTGTAAACTGGCAAATGTGGACCTGCCCTACCCTGCTGCCTCCCGCTTGCAGGAACTGCTGGCCGTGCTGCTGCAGATGGCTGAGCAGCTGGCCTGGTTGCAGATTCTGAAACTTGACAAGCGATCTGTGGTTAAGCACATTGATGACCTTCTCCAGCACCGACAGCTGCTAATCCGCATGGCCTTTCGAGATGGGACAGCAGAAGTGGAGTCCCAGGAGGAGGTGCAGGGACAACAGCAAGAACAGGAAGAAGTGGAGGACAATTCCTTAGATATGCCCAGAGGGAAGCGACCCGCCAGTCCTGCCCTTCTCCTCCCACCCTGCATGTTGAAGCCCCCAAAACGGATCCGTAGCACATCCCCTGTCTCCACAGTGACTGGAGATGAAAACATTTCTGATAGTGAGATAGAGCAATACTTGCGGACCCCTCAGGAAGTAAGGGACTTTCAGAGAGCTCAAGCTGCTAGCCAGGCTGCCATGGGTGCCCCTAACCCTCCTTGATGCTCTCCATTTGGGGGTACTTTGTCTTATTGTGAGCAGCATGATAATAGGCCTGTCATGGCACGGGAAGTAAGTGGACTTGAATAGTATCTTGTTTGAAGGAACCAAGGGTGTCCAGTCAGCTGGTCCTGAGGTCCTGGAGTAGGAGCTGGGAGGAACAAGTTACAAATGTTTTGCATTCTGTGGGGTGGTTTTTTCCCTAAAACACTTCTGGAAAATGCCAGACTCTCCTGCCTCAGTTTGAATTCTTCACTGCTCTTGTGGAGCAGCTGGCATTCCCAGTGGTACCAACCTTAGGAGAAACAGTAGCTGGGGAAATCTTGGCTCTGTCCATTCTAGGCACCACATGTATGGTGTTAAAAGATCCTCTATCTCATTAAGAAATGACTGGGTGGATTGCAGCTATAACTCAAAGGGCTTTGCAAAACTTTAATATATTAAAACAAGAGGCATCTTCTAGAAAACATTTCTATTGTATAAAACCCAAGCTTTTTAAAAACATGTTTTCTTTGGCACTTTTCATTCCCTCCCTCCCCTTTCCCCAGCGTATTGCAAAAAGCTCTCCAGTGCTAAGGCATAGGCGGGGTATGTAAACAGCAGCCAGCATATGTGGAAGAATAATACAAAGCATTTTTTCTTCTAATATCGTCTGTGCAGCAAGCATAAATAACAGGGCTGATCTCGAAGAACATGGTTTCTCCCCTCCCTGCAGCTCTCTTCCACCTGACCACGTGAGGGTGACATGAAGATTGAGAGGGACCCGGGCCAGATTTGGGCTCCCCGTTGCTCTTCAGAGGCCCAAGGTTCCCTGTACTTCCATGCAGCCCTATAGTGAAAGTCTGGGGATTGCTTTTAGATAGGGAAAAATACTGGTTGGTGCTGGGGTTTTAGAGTAGTGAAGACAGAGGCCTCTTGGTGAGCAGCAGGAACCCTAGCTGTTGGCCTAGGGCTTAGCTTGGGCTCTGTGAGCTGGAAGTCTGGTTTGACATGTTGACGTTTTCTCCCTACAGTGGAGTTAGATCAGATTATAGGGTTGCTTCTATATGGCCTCACGGAGGCAAGGAGGTGCTCTTCCTTGGTCCCTTGGGAGTTGGGAGGCTGAGACCAGATGGCAGATGGCTCTTAAAATTGAGCATTTAAGTGCCTTTCCAAACCCTACCTGCCATTAGGGTAGAGCCACTCTTCCAGAATGTTGTTTTCAGGTACTGCCCAGATCCAAGTCCCAGCTCCTTCGGCTTGTCAGGCACCTGGCTCGGCAGCTTCTCAGGTGTGGGTTTGGGCTTTGTCGCGAGGCCCATCTCAGTTGCAAGGAAGGTTTTTGTCCCGCTTCCCGGGAGTGGTGCCCTTAACTGCGCCCTTCCCACAGGACCAGTTCTCCAGAGCTGCCTCTCTTGCCGCCCCACCCCACTCTCCTTGCATGGTTAATCTGAAAAGCAGCACCTGTTACTCCCCTGGGCCTGACACCTGGCTCACCTGCCAGGACCGTAAGGAGAGAGGGCAGTCCCGGCTCCCCTTAAGGCAGTGTGGACCAGAGTGCGGGGAGCACTGAGGGAGGAGTCCGCCCTGCCTGGGCTGGCTCTTCCGCTCTGTTTGTGGGCCACTCCGCAGTCAGGACTTCTCCTCTCCTTGGGAGGACACCGGAGAAGTTGGCGGTCGGATGTGGATCTTGCGTGTTTCTGGATTGCCTGTCGCTGCCTCCGGGTCGGCGCGCCTGGCACGTGGCAGCCCCTGCCCCTGCCCCACAGCCGGTGGCGGGCGGGCGGGGTGCGGCCTCCGCCGTGCCTTACCGGGACGGCGCTCGTCTCCGCCGGCGCCGCGGAGGAGCGGCCGGCCTGCCCCACTGCGTCGCCCGCCCACCCTGCCCTAGACGGTGGTCTCGCTCTTCCAGAGGCCGGTCTTCATGCAGCCGCCCCCGGCAGCCTCGGCGGCCCCGGGGTCGTCGTACTTGCCCCCCTTCGGGGCGCCGTTGAGCGGGTACGAGCGGCGCTTGCTGTCCTTGTCGGGCGCGCCGCCCCGGAGGTTGTCGCGGCTGGCGCAGCGGCGCTGGCCCGGCCGCGCGGCCTCGGGGAGCGGCGCGCTCGTGTCGCTGCCCTCCGACGGCGTGAGCATGGGCTCGGCCTCCAGCGGGAGGCTGCCGCCCGGGCCGCTGTCGGACGGACTGTGGCGCAGGCTGCTGCTCTCGCTGGACGGCGGCTCGGGCGCCCCGGGCGCCGCGCCCGCGCGCAAGGCCTTCAGCCGGCTCCGGCCGCCGACCTCCCCCGCGCGGTGCCCCTTGGCCCGGCTCTTGTGCGCGCGGCGCCCGTGGTGCACGTTGTTGGGGTGTCGGGGAGCCAGGCTCCCCCGCGGGCCGGGGGGCTCCGGCTCCGCCGCGCCGCGGGCCGCCAGCCCCGCGTCGCACCCCTGACTCTGGGCCAGCTGCAGGTTGGTGAGTTTGCAGGGACCCGGCGCCGGCGTAGGGCCTCCGCTGCCGCTCGGGGAGGACTTGAGGGAAGCCGGCCCGTCCCCCAACACTGGGGAGCCGTCCTCGTGGGCGGTGGGCAGGGCCCGGCCCGGGGCGTGCGAGCCCGAGGCTGAGGCCGGGGGACAGCAGGCGCGCCAGGAGGCCCTCACGTCCCTGCGCCTGGCACAGTGATGCGTGAAGACGAAGAGACCCAGCGCGGAGGCCGCCACCCCGTACAGACAGCTGCACACCACGCGGGGCAGCCAGCGCTGGGACACGGCCAGGGCCCCGCAGGCCCACATAGCCAGGTACAGGAAATGCGTGGTCATCAGCGCCCCCAGCTGGACCCCTGGGGAATAGAGGCTGTCGCCGTCCTCTGGGGGCCCGGGAGTCACCACTCCAGCACTCCCCGCAGCCAGGAGGGAACCCGAGTCACTCAGCAGGGCGCCGCTGCTCCTGAGCCTGGTGGGACCTCTCGGCTCCTCCCCCGGCTCCAAGGAGAGCCGGCTGTTGCCCGCCTTCGGGCTCTGCGCCAGAGGACCCCGTAGGTGCAGCCCAGCACACAGAAAGTAGATCCAGGTGATCAGCAGAATCAAAGCCACCGGGATGTAGAAGGCACCCAGGCTCGGCCGCCACACCAGCCAGCAGCTGAGGGGAGATAGAGAGGTGGTGGATAAGTAGGGCTCACAGGTTGGGTGGTCCATAAGCTGGATATGAATGGGGAGGCAGAACCCAGTGTGCTTAGCATGACTGGGTTAGGGGAGGGTCCCTTGCTAGATAGGCACTGGCAGGTGCCCTCGCCAGTGGAGGGGAAGGTACGGGGAGGGGTGGCAGGCAGGCAACGGGAACAAAAGTGATGCTCACTAGGGACTGTGGTCTCGGTAGTTGTGGATATTGACAGCAGCTGTGATGCCACAGATGATGAGTGGGATTCCTCCAGCGATCAAATAAAACCTGGAGGGGGATAGGGTTTGGAGGTCAGAGAAACGAGAGAAGGAAGAAGCAGGTGCTCAGAATCCTTGCCTTGGTGTCTCTGTTTCTTTTTTCCTCCCCTGTCAATCTGTCGCAACAGGGTTTTTTTTATTGTTGTTGTTTGTTGTTTTGGTTGGGTTTTTTGCTTTGTTTTTGCCAGGGATGCAAGGCCCATAAGGGCAGGCCTGACAGGTCCTTCCAGGATTTGGTCAAGACTATTCTAAGAAAGACCTTGAGAGCTGCAGAAGCCAGGGAATGCTGCTCAGCTGCTCTGGATCTCCTGTCGCCTCTGGCCCTCAAAGCCAGCAGGACACGCCCACTCCACAGCCTGACATCACCTGGCTGCTCCAAGGTCTCTGAGTGATCCCAAGGAACCTTTGGTTTACCCTTCATTCACCCCAGATCCCAAGGCAAAGCTGGCAGGTGAACATACGAACCGGAGCATGGGGCGGGGAGCAGGCAGGGTGGAGTCCCCTTCTTGCGGAGGAGGTACCCTCCAGGTCAGCTCCTTGTGCAGGACTCGAGCCTTCACCCCCATCCACAGCAGTGTGGACAAGGAAGAGTAGTGCAGAGTAATGCCCACCTAGGGGGTGAGGCACGGAGGCTGAGGGCCTGGGCTATGCCACCTGAGCCATCCTGGAGCCTCAGTGGCTGGGATGCTCCCCATCCTCCCATGTTTCCAGCACCCTCACCCACAACGTCCTCTTGACCCAGTCCAATCCCATGGTACCCATTAAGCTTGTCCCTGCTGCTGTCCTTTCTATTTCCATCTAGCTTCTCTCCTAGCAGAGATTCTCCAGAACCCAGCCATTGCTGCCTCCCTCACCCCTAACCTCTCCTCCATTACTGTTCTCCCTCTCCATTTTGAAGCTCAGTCTCCAATTTTCTCTGGCCTGGTTCTCCATATCACCTCTTCTCCCCTACCCCTTTCAGATGGGCACAGAGAACAGTGGAGCTGGGGCCTGTTCCCATGAGTCTATTCTTGCCGCGCATCTCCCTACTGTCATCACTCATCTTGTAGTTCCTTCTGCTTACCGCCTGGCAGACCATCTGGTAGTTGGTAAGTGTGATGCCCCCCGCAAAGACAGCAGAGGTCATGGCCATGTGGAAACATAGGTTCAGCAGCATGTGCCAGCCCTTCCGGGACACGTGGATGGAGCTGCCCCAAAAGAATGTCGTTCATTAATAGGCTGCCCAACCCATAGGATCTGAGGCTACTATGATAGTCACAAAGGGGAAGGTATATCTATGTATGTGCTTGCATGTGTGTGAATGCAACCCCTGGCACCAGGAGGAAGTTCTTAATTCACAAAAAGTATTCTCCAAGCCCAGAAGATTCAGATATAAGCAAAGCAAGAACCTGGGCAGATCACATGGACCTCCCTAAGAAACACCTGCCAGTCCTTGATGAGACCTGCTGTCTTGCTCCCCACCTTCCTTCCCTGAAGAACAGCTCCCACCTGTGGTTGAGAATGTAGGTGATGATGGTGGAGAAGAGGCAGAGCAGCAGCAGGGCGGTGCAGGGATAAACGACAGGATGCAGGCTGGCCCCAGAGCCCCCTGCTTCCCTGGGGAAAGCATTCAGCTCCTGGAAGAGAGAAGTAAAACTACAGAGCTGCCCCACTCTGGCCAATTACCTTCTTCCTAAGCCCCATAAGCTTTGGACTACCCCTTGGTGCTTAGTCTGTCCAGGTAGACGTGTGGACATCCACTCAGGACAAGCAGCCTTAGGGAACAATGACAGTGACCTGCTTTACTTTCTTCCTCATAGTATCTTGCCTTTATGAGGATGTTTTAGAAATGAGGAAAGAGCTGAAGAAGTTTGTCTGTGACACAGCTGCATACCTGCTCAGTGGGTGGAAAAACGGGATATGAAATGTGATAGGGTTGGGAATGATCAGAAAGAGGAGAAATGATCCCAGATTGCTTTTCGATTTTAAGAATTCAGGTCTCAGAAAGTACAGTACAGCTGGGTGCCTGTGGCTCACACCTGTAATACTAACTACTCAAGAGGCTCAGATCTGAGGACCATGGCCAGCCTGGGCAGGAAAGGCCATGAGACTCTGATCTCCAACTAACTTCCCCCCAAAATCCAAGAGTGGAGCTGTGGCTCAAGTGCTTGTCTGCTAGTCTTGCATTAAAAAAAAAAAAAAAAGCTCAGGGATAGCACCCTGAGTTCAAGCCCCAAAACTGGCACAGGGGGGGAAAAAGTACAATATATAAAGACTAAGCTAGGTAGTTCTAGATTTATCTCTCTCTAGACATGAGAATGGAGGCAGGCTTTCCCTGTCTGCAGGAAGAGGGAGAGGTGTGGGAGACCGCTGGGCTATTTCCCACAAGTTGTGACAGTTTGAAGGCTGTTGTCCTGATGAAGATGCACTGTGTACATAAATGGACATGTTAAAAATGAAATTTACTTGTATGACTAATTGGTGCTAACAACAACAGTAATAACAATAAAGAAAGCTGCTGTTCTCCTTCTATGTCTCTGTGGCCCCAGATGACCAGAATACCCAATCCTTGCTCTCATGCTTTGTTCCCTCACCTTTCCACCAGACCACCTACCATGAGCACAGCCATGTTGCCCAAGTGCTGGCAGTGCAGGGAGCTGACATTGGGCTGGCTGGAGCGGAGCTGGCAGCCTTCAGAACTCCAGCCCCCAGACCCCTCCTGGCTCCACCAGGCTGCCATGGGGTCAGCCCCCTCGGCCCAGTGCCGCAGTGAAACAGCCACTGGCTCTGTCAGGTTTCCCACGCCACAGCCACCTACAGGAGAGGAAAGTCCATGTGAATACACAGAAGGCTGTCAGGAAAGCTGGCTGGGCCACTAAGCAGCTGCTGCAGCAGCCAGAGTATGCATGAAACCTGCTGGACTGGTCTGGTGTTGGATGCCAAGCACAGGCCTCAGTCTACCTGGGGAGACTGCATGGGGGAGAGTGGAGGGAAAATCAAGGTGCACGTGCTAGGAGACATAGACCATTTTAGGTAAGAGGTGATGAGATGCTCAAAAAAACAACAACAACAAAATCCAACGACTTGAACTGTGGTACTCATGACAGGAAGAAAGGCGTGAATGTGGGAATAGCAAAAGACCAGGTGAAGGTGGCCATCAGGAAGGGCACTCTATCAGGAAGGTGGGATGGAAGGGAGCAGGAGGAAGAGCAGAGCTGAGAGGGAATGTGCTGGGACACGTGCGACCCCCAAGAATCCACCTCTCCCCTCGCACTTCACATTCATTTCCACACATGGCTGCTAGCACTTTGACCCTTCAGGTAACTTATCCATCAAGTCTTGGGGGAAGTCTCCGTGTTCAGGAAAGGTCTTCCTGGCCCCTAACAGGGTTCAGCTATTGTTGGCAATGCTCTGCACACTTCGCACTGCTGCTCACTTCACTGCCTGTCTTCTCTGCTAAAGTGTGCACTCTTTAAGGACAAGGACATAGCTGGCTGTGCACACGTGTTTCCCAACCTCAGCAGCCTGGCACCTGCAAGGCACTCAGTGAGTGTTTATACAGAAAATGGAAAGGTGCAGGTCCCTTCTAGAAACAGGAAGGGATCCTGGTGTAGTGACAGCAACACCTGGGAATGGGAGAGGCCTAGAGTCATGTCACAAAGGACCCTAGAGAGCATGTGGAAGAAGATAGGTATTCTGATGATGGGGACCACAGAAGCCTTGAAGGTTTGGGGCTCAGATGTTTCTAGAAGGTGAGTCTGGTGACAGTGTAGCAGACAGTCAATGGAAAAGTGTGAGCAAAGGTGGACTCAGGGCTAGGAATGTGGCTTACTGGTAGAGTGCTGCTTAGCATGCATCAAGCCCTGGGTTCAATCCCTCAGTACCACATAAACAGAAAAAGCCAGAAGTAGTGCTGTGGCTCAAGTGGTAGAATGCTAGCCTTGAGCAAAATAAGCTCAGGGACAGTGCCCAAGCCCTGAGTTCAAGCCCCAAGACTGGCAAAAAAAAGTACAAAGGTGGAATCACAGGAAGAAAAAGAGCATGGGCCAGCTGAGGCTGGAGCTACAGACAATCCACGTAGTTCCTGGGTGCCAGAACTCAGTTCACTGTCCCCAGTGTTTCTGGTTCAAGCAGCAACCTCCAAGGATATTTTCATCCTTATAACAACAGCAAAGGTAGTGCTGAGCTTTCGGTAGGCACTCATGCAGTGTTGCTTGTCTGCCTGGGACCTGTGTGGCCAGTGGGTTGAGGTCTATGCTTACAGCTCTTTTGAAATGTAATACACCTGGGGTATAAAATCCATGTTGGGGATGGGAATGTAGCTCAGTGGCAAGTTCTTCAGCACCATCCCTAGTGCCCTTCCCCTCCCCCCATGAGAGTATAGTGGCATTCAAATCCTACATTTGCCTTGGTCTGGCTTATAAAGTCCTGAACCTTGCCTCCACCAATCCCTTCCTGCACAGACCATGTCTGCCTCCTCCATCCTTAGGAAATGAGGGACCCATCATCCTCTGCCAAGTTTACCAGGGCAATCGGTACTGTAGGGAGTGTGGGTACAGGAAGGGCAGGGTGAAGGGCACAGGGAAGATGGACATTCAGGAGTTCAATCCCTTACTGGTTCCTGCAAAGATCACAGGTGTGGCCACTCCGCGCCTCTTGCCAGGCCCAGTGGCTCCGGGGCGAGAGGTGTTGCCATGGCTTCGGAAGAGGCGGCCATTTCGGAAGACAAGCAGTTGCAGGGTGCAGTCTGGGGGAACTGGGGGAGCCAGGGCAGCCGGAAGGGATGAGAATAGGCTGGGGGGCAGCTGGATGGAACCCAGAGCCACACTGTTCTGGGGGGTGAGGGACACAGGAACTCCTCAGAGACACTCAGAACCCATGAAATCACATTTCCTGTCCCTTCCTGGCTTCACTTTGCCCCATCTGCCCTCCTCCCACTCTCCAGACCCCACCTTCTCTCATACCTACCCCCCCCCACCACACACCCATCCTCACACCCCTTCCTCTGTGCCCACCTTGATGTGGAAAGATGACAGAGAAATGTTGGGTCTCCCCGTGGTGCAGCGGAAGCGCAGCTGCTGGTCAGCTGGGGGCTCAGGCTCAGGTGGGGCATTCTGGCCAGGGCTGCCCAGCTGTACGCCTGACATGCCTGCCTCCTTCCTTTGGAAGGCTGTGCAGGTCAGGCCCACATAGCTGTGTGGCTTGATGAGGTAGGCCTCTAGGGCCACATTTCTCGAGTTCTGGGGACAGGGAAATTGTTACTCCACTGTTTGAGACTTTCTCTAGAAAGCAGCTCAGGCTGCAGCCCCACCCCAGTCCTACCATCTTTTCAAAGTATGGCCAGTCTTGTGTGTGCTGTGGGAGTCTCCACACCACACATGGCCATAGGCATTCTCCTTCCTCTGAAGGGCCAAGTGCTCTTGTGTGTACCACATCTTACCTTGCTCACACCCTCACTCCGTCTACTAATTCTATTGTCCCAACTCAACTGAAGTGCCTAGACAATATCTTGAATGTATTTCTACTAGAGTTTTTTTTGTATGTATACCAGTCGTGGGGATTGAACTCAGGGCTTGGGTGCTGTCCTTGAGCTTTCATACTCAAGGCTAGCACTCTACCACTTGAGCCACAGCTTTGTTTCTTTTAATTTTTGGTGATTCACTGGAGATAAAAGTCTTATAGACTTCCCTGCCTGGGCTGGCCTTGAACCACTATCCTCGGATCTCAGCCTCCTGAGTAGCTAGGATTACAGATATGAGCCACTGGTACCTGGCTCTATCAAACCAACCAAATTAGAAAGATCACCCTCCCCTCATGGCACCTCATCATTCCTTTTCTATGAGTGCTGTCAGCTGGAGATCAAGCCCTCCTCCTGTTCCCTCTACTCCTTCTCAGCTTCCTCTGATTTATGTCCAGCAGGCTGGACATTCCGCTCAGCTCCCTCCAACTCAAGCCCTCCAACTCATGTATGACTTCTTCGTCACTGGCCCCTCTCCTTTGTAAGCCCTGTTTGCTGTTTTTGACAGCTGGTGCCTGGCAGGTACACTAGAGAGAGAGAGAGGGAAGTGTTCTTTCTATAGATCATGCAGGCTTGGCCCTAGTCAACTTCAGGTCCTTCCCAGTGCTCCCTGTCCCATCCTGATCCACATTACCACAGAGATGTGCTGAGCATGGGGGCTGAGAGCAGCACTCCCAATGCGCTCCAGGGCACCCACAATGCCACTGCAGGCCTTGTCTTCACGCTGGGCCAGCCAGAGCAGGTGCTCGTCCACCAGCATCAGGTTGCTGGCCATGTCCACCATCACCTCCACCAGCTGTGGCGAGGGCAAGAGAGGAGAGTCACAGGGAAGGAAGGAGTGGAGTTTAGGATCTAGGGGCTGGGCTGTGGGAGAGGCCCAAGGTAGTGGGAGGGTGACTCTCAGGGACCCAAGACTCGTTGAATCTTACCTCTTTGATTTGGTCTACGTAACCCAAAAATTTCTGAATCATCTGAGCCACATAGACCACATCCATCATGTCTGAAAAGCTGGCAGCCTCAGCTGTGTATACTCTCAGTTGGTGGGCCAGGGTTAGTGCATTGGAGGCATTGATGGGCATCTGGGGGTGTTGGGAGGGAAAAGGATCACTCCATCTTCTTCCTTCTGCCCCAGAACTACCCTAAGGAGCCCTTGTCCTTGGTACTGGTGCTCAGAGCTATAGAAGCCTGTACCACCTACTATAGAGAGGACCCTGCTCATCACAGTGCAAGGCTGCCCACTTGCAGCATCTCTGGGTAAGGACAATGACAGTATGTCCCAATGCGGAAGGATAATGAGGACCCGAAGTAGCTCTGTGGGCATGAATCCCCTGCAAGAGGACAGCAGCTATGGAGAGGAATGGAGTACCCCCTCAGAGCAACCTTGGGCTGGGCTCCCTGCCCCCATGGGGCCTCAGTCTTCAACCCCAAACCAGAGCTGGAGGGGTGCCCCACCCTTCCTCTCCTAGCCTCACCAGCACAAAGGTGTAGAGCACTCGGGTGATGTCATTGGTGTACAAACAATGGGAGTAGTCCCCTGGCTCCCAACGGCCAGCTCGGTCACACCGGCGAGAGGCTCGGGTACCTGGGGCACCCCCACTCAGGGGCACTGAGGTGAAGGGATACTGTAGGCAGGACTGGTAGGCTGTAATACCAGCTAGAGTTCGAGGCCACCTGTGGACAGAGGGGGAAGGTAATGTGAGCCAGGCTCCTCAGGACCATTAGCTCCCGCCCTTTGAATTGTGATGCCAAACCCTTGGGTGTGTGGGTACAGATGACCCTCAAGTTCTACTCTGTAAAGTTTTCTCTGACAGTGCTATCCCAAGTGATATAGGGGTGCACTCAGAGTTCTGAGTTCAAGTCTAATTCTGCCACTTAATAGCTACAGCCTTAGGCAAGCCACTATGCTTTCCGGTGTTTAGTATCCTTAACTATAGAATGGGGAAAACAATACTGACCCTGACATTCATAAGGGGTCACAGTGATACTAATATTAAAATATGACGGTACCAGTGGCTCACGCCTGTAATCCTAGCTACTCAGGAGGCTGAGATCTGAGGGTTATTCTTCAAAGCCAGTCCAGGCAGAAAAGTCTTCTCTCCAATTATCTACCAAGTGAAAAAAGCTGGAAGTAGTACTGTGGCTCAAGTGGTAGAGCCTAACCTTGAGCAAGAAAAGCTCAGGGAGCTGGGTTCACTGGCTCCTGTAATCCTACCTCCTCATGAGGCTGATATCTGAGGACTGTAGTTTAAGCCAGCTCAGGCAGGAAAGTCCATGAGATTCTCATCTCCAATTAACCACCAGAAAACTGGAAATGGAGCTGTGGCTCAAAGTGGTAGAGTGCTAGTCTTGAGCACAAAAGCTCAGTGCCCAGGCCCTGAGTTCAAGCCCCAGGACTGGCACAAAAATCAAAATCATGTTTGGAGGAGACCTTTACAAACTACTAATGTGAGGAAGCAATTTAAGCCTTTGTGGTCTGTGCAGCACATCTCACATGATGACTGTACCCCTGAATGTAAGTTCTCTTGAAACACAAGGATAAGACTTTGGACTGAAGGAAAGAGTAGACAGGGAGCTTCTGGTCATCTTTGCTCTCAGGTACAAGAGCAGGGATGAAGGGCAGGGACTGCATGGGGTGGGACCATAGTCAGATCTCTGGTGCAGCCCTCTGCAGAGCAGAACAACAGAACCTGAAGTCCCCGCGGTTGTTGGCCACACGCTCAGCTGGGCAGTAGGAGGCGGAGGTCTCCAGCACCACAATCTCCACCTTCTTGCTGGTGTTGCCCTGGGCCGTGGACACCAAGCATTCCCATTCTCCTGAGGCCCAGACGCTGATGTGAGACAAGGTCAGCTCGCTGCAGACAGGGGTGGGGGCTGGCTCATTAGGATGCTCCAGGACCAGCTCCACACTACCACAGTGGTCCTGGCCATCCCCTGTCCCCCTGAAAACACAGGCTCCTGCCCTGGAGTAATACCATCAGGACCTTTTTCTCTATTGGAAGGAAGGATACAGGTGTACACTTTTTTAGTTTGACTGGCCTTATGGTATTGTTTTCTGAGTTTTAATTTCTCTGTCTTTATAATGGAGACAATCACTTCTCTTATAGATCTACTGTAGAGATCAAACTAGACAATACAGGTGAAGGCCTCTTAGACATGATAAGCATGAGAAAAAGCTGGGTGTCAGTGGTTCATGCCTGTAATCCTAGCTACTCAAGTGGCTGAGATCTTAGGTCAGTGATTTGAAGCAGCCTGGGCAAGAAAGTGTGAGAGACTCTTATCTTCAAATAAACACCAAGAAGCCAGAAGTGGAGCTGTGACTCCAGTGGTAAAAGCACCAGCCTTGAGTAAAAAAGTTAAAGGAGAGTGCCTAGGCTCTGAGTTTAAGCCCCAGTATGGGCACAAAAACAACAGACATACACACAAGAAAAACCCTGGAAATGGCACTGTGGCTCAAATGGTAGAGCACTTGCCTTGAGCTAAAGAGCTGAGGGACAGTGCCTAGGCCCAGAGCTCAAGTCCCATGACCAACAACAACCAAAAAAATCAAAATCAAAACAAAACACAGTCAGCCGGTTGCAGAATCTACTCTTAACTACCTGTGATGGAGATAATGGCCTTTTGCTGGGCACCTGTGGCTCATGCCTGTAATCCTAGTTACTCAGGTAATACTCGGGAGGCTGAGATATGAGGATCATGGTTCACAGCCAGCCAGGGCAGTAAAGTTCATGAGACTCTTTTTTTTGGGGGGGGGGGTCCGGTCGTGGGGCCTGAACTCTGGGCCTGGGTACTGTCCCTCAGCTCTTCAGCTCAAGGCTAGCGCTCTACCACTTGAGCCATAGAGCCACTTCTGGCTTTTTTCTTTTTGCTTATGTGGTACTGAGGAATCGAACCCAGGGACTCATGCATGCAAGGCAAGCGCTCTACCACTGAGCTACCTTCCCAGCCCCAAAGTTCATGAGGCTCTTATCTCCAATAAACCACCAGAAACTGCAAGTGGCACTGTGGCTCAAGTGGTAAAAGAAAACCTCACTAGAGAAATGTCAAATGTCATTTATTTTTCTTTTTTCCTTCCTTCCTTCCTTCTTTCCTTCCTTCCTTCCTTGCTTGCTTCCTTCCTTCCTTCCTTTCTTTTTTTTTTCTTTTGGTCAGTTGTGGGGCTTGAACTCTGGGCCTGGGCGCTGTCCTTCAGCTCTTCAGCTCAAGGCTAGAGCTCTACCACTTGAGCCACAGCATCACTTCCGGCTTTTTCTGCTTATGTGGTGCTGAGGAATCGAACCCATGGCCTCATGCATGCAAGGCAAGCGCTCCACCACTGAGCCACCTTCCCACCCCTGTCACTCGTTTTTCTATCAGATGTTAATTTCTAATCTCTGTTCAGGCTATTTATGGTTGTCTTAGCTTTCTAGAAATTCACATGTAGCTACACATAAATGCATGCACACACGCACACACACACACACGCACACACACATCACACATACACACACATTTCCAGGAGAAAGTCTGGGCCTGGCTGTTTGGTGTATGAAATGGAAACCATGGCTAAGGAGCAGCAGGGCCTACCTGGTGATGAAGGTGCAGTCATGGATAAGGCTCTGGGCTAGGACGATGCCTGCCTGCTCATCCCCCTCCACTGGGGCCCGATTGTGGTACCAGCGAATGCGTGTGTCATTGCCCAGGTAGCTGGCAGAGCACTGGAAGGGCAGCCGGTCACCTTGGAACACCACTTGTCGCAGCGATGGAATGAGATGGTGTGTGTGCAGCTCCAGCGCCCCCTCTGTGGAGGAAATGGCTCTGTGAGGCTTGACTACACAAGGAGAGAGAATCCAGCAGGGAAAGGCAGCCCTCTGTCTGCAGCCTGCTCAGGCTGGCAAGGAAAAGGGTCACTAGAAAGCCTCCAAGATTAGAGAGGAGGAGAGGGGCAGGCATGTGGCTGTATCCTGGGATGTGGGACCAGATAAAAACAGAAATAAATAAGCAAGTAGTCTTGAAGGAGGCTTAGAAGAGCTGAGAATATCACTCACTAGTAGAGATTTGCCTAATTGTTGACCAAGGGCTGCCCCCCCAGTGGAACAGAGGGAAAGATCCAGAGGACACACCCATCACACCAACCACACAAACACTTGGGGGCCTTAAGCCTCTGGGTGTGGATGAAGGGCAGGGCTCTGTGCCTGGGCCTGGAGTCAGGCAGGTGGTCCTTGGTGGATATACAGACCCAGGGTTTGCTCACCACAGCACAGCTGGGACTCCTGAAGGCTACCCAGGGCCTGGGCATGCAGGGAGCTGGGGTAGGCACAGAGTGTGTGCTCTGACAGCTGCAGGGAGTGATTCCGAGCCCAGGGAAGCAGCCAGCGCAGGTGACAGTCACAGGTCAGGAACTCAGTGCCCAAGTCCCTGTGGGGCCAGCAGAGGGGTCATGGAGTAGAGCAGAGGTAGTGGGAGTTTCTGGGGGTGGGGATGGGACTGAGCCTGGCAGGGCTGCAGGGGGCAGCCTTGGCACGTGTGTTCCCCACCCCAGATACTGTGAATCTGGCAGTGTCTGGTTGCCTGCACAGCAGGCCGCCCATTGTGGCTATGATCTTAGCTGTCTGTCTCCTCCAGAGCCAAGGGCTGCTCCTGGCTAGGAAAGATACTCACACCACTTTAAGGGCTGGTAGTTCATCAAAGACCCCAGGTTGCAGACTGGAGAAGATGTTTCCAGATATATTTCTGCAGGGGGCAGGGAACAGTGGGTCAGGATTTTAGGGTCTCTCTGGGGCAGAGGGGAGGGGTGGGAAGAGAGAATAACAAGTCCTGTAAGGGTCTGCATTGCTTCTCCCTCCTGGACCTTCGGTCCAGTCCGTGCTTCCCTCTCCCACCTCTCACCCTTCCTCCCACATTACCCTGTCACTCACAGTCTCAGAAGCCTGGGGAGGCCTAGGAAGGTCTCGGAGGTGAGACAGCCAATCCGGTTGTTGGAGAGATCTCTAGAGAGACACACTCAGGAAGTTGGTTACATGGTAACACAAGGATTCACTTGTGAGGAGCACACGTGGGTGGCTGGGGCTCATGGGGGGGGCTTGGAACGAGGGCCAAAGTGGGCCCAGGAATGCCCACACATTTGGCCCCACAAATGTCCTGAGTGAAAGTTGGTAGGCTGAGAAGGAACAAGGGGTAGGGGGGGTAGGCAGGATGGGTGGATGCTCATGGGATCTGGGTCTTTCTCCGGGGGGAGGGGTTTTGGGGGGGGAAGGCTAGGTTTGGTGGGGGGCCATGCCACTCACAAGCGCTTCAGTTCCCCCAGGCCTAAGAAGGCTCCAGGCTGCACCATACTGATGACATTGTTCCTCAGGTCCCTGTGGGAGACAGTGGGGAGGCTCTCACCCCTCTCACCATCTGGGGGCCACTGGATGCTTCCTGGGCGACCATTGTCACCACAGGTATTAGCTTTCTTTGGGACTTTGTTTCCTTCTAAACCTCTGTTCTCAAAGGCTGGATCCTATTGGCCCTGTAATCTTTGCTACTCAGGACTTTGAAACCTGAAGGTCAAAGTTCAAAGCCAGTCAGGGTAGGAAATTCTGTGAGACTCCAATTAACCAGCAAAAAAAAAAGCAGGAAGTGAAGGTGTACTAGAGTGTCAGCCTTGAGCAAAAAAACTAAGAGACAGCACCTAGGCTGAGTTCAAGCCCCAGTATCAAAACACATGTGCGCACACGCGCACGTGCACACACACACACACACACACACACACACACACACACACACACAAAGTAATAAACCTCTGCTTCTCCTTAGATAGATCTCTTCAGCCTGCCTGATTACCACCAAGGGTCAGAATAATGTTAGGGATGGTGGAAGAGCTTGAGAGGTGGGATGAGAAGGGCGTGGAGGAAGGAGGAACTCTGGAAATGGAGTGGACAGAGCTCTGGGCTGGGAGCTGGGAGCCGGGAGCCTTTACCTCCCATGTGGGTCTACCTCAGGCCTCTCCGTGGACCCTGGAAGGAAACAGGTCAACTGGCTTGTAGCTAGGCAACTGGAATCTGCCCAATCTAAGCTCCAGGCAGGGTTGAGATCATCAGTCCAGCCTCCTCACTCTTCAGATGAAGCCCAGAGGGCTATTGCTTAGCCAAGCTCCTTAGCCCTACCTTTTCCAGTCGGGTTCTTCGAAGCCCAGAGCTAAAAGAAGGGAACAAGGAAGGTGCCTGAAGACTGAGCAGGTCACAGGACAGAAATGGCCCTGGGTGCCAAACTCCATCTGCATGGAGGGCTGAATTGCAAGCAAATACTCACAGCAGCCTCTGCCTTAATCTGGTCTCTCAAACTCTCTGCTCTAGACAGTTTCTGACTACTGGCACCTATTAACTGAGAAGGCCCACCCTACCACTTGACACACAGTCCTCTGGGCTCTTAAGCGGACCACTGAGAGCCCATCCAGCTTCTGTACTGCATCCTCCATGCTGGGCATAGCCAGGAAGAGAGGTGCTTAGAGAGTACCATCACTCAAGGGCCACCCTGGCTTTCCCAGGCCCCACAGGGCACTTCCCAGGGGCTCACTGCTCAATGGGCATCTTTTCTGCCCCACTTAAGTGCCTTGGAGAGAAGGCAGAAGGCAAGGGTGGGAGACTGCTGGAATAACCCCCATCAGGGAGGGGCTGCTGAGGCAGGAAGTCAGGACAGTGACAGATACCTGGGGTCAACCAGCTTTCCAAGGCCCTGCCACCCCTGGCTCATACAGGGGCTGGGAGTCCTTGGCTCTGCTGGCCACAGCCACAGGAACAGCTCTGGGTGTGGGCGTGAAGGAGTTAACAGAGTCAGCTCCCTGCTGGGCAAGAGGAAATGGGTGTTGGGCAGGGATGAGGGAGGTGCTGTCCCAACAGGGGGCTTGTTTGTCTATTCCCAGTTGGGGATTCACAAAGCAGGAGGGAGGGAGGAAGGGAGGGAGGGAAGGAGAGAGGGGGAGAGAAGAGGAAAAAAGAAGAGGAGAGATTGAGAAAGATGGGGGGAGAGCAGGGTTCCTCTGCCTCAGTACTATTTCTGTGAAGGGCTCAAATGGCCCCCAGAGTCTCCAAAAAGGAGGGAAAGCCACCAGCAGGGCCAGATTCCTAGAATCCAGAGTGCCAGGAAGGCATCCTCAGCCCTGGCCACCAGTGGCGAATGTGCTAGGGAAGAGCCTAGAACGCACTGCCTGTGGTGTAGAGGGGACAAGGGATAAATGCTCCCTGCCGAGGCCACTCTCCCTAGAGACCCCCTTTGACTGCCAGGCTCCACCCCCTCCTTGCTTGCCCCTGTGCCCCTTGGCCCTTGTTGGGGTCTGGCCATTCTCAGAGCCCTGCCTCCCACCCCCATACAGGACAGGCAGAGGGAAACACATTCCTCATTGTGTCACTTCCCTTCATGGGCTGCCAAGGGGCTGAGGCCACAGCCCCCCACCCTTCCCTCTCTGTGTTTATTCTCATTTCCTCCCTGGCCCCCTCATGAGCCCCCACCAGCCTGTCCCACGGATGCTTTGCAGATGGGAGAAAGAAGGCCCCTCAACCCTAGTTCCTCTCCCTGCCCTGTTTCCTGCAGCCTGGACCACGTGGGGCCTCTCTGACAGGACAACTTCCACCAAGTTTGGTGTTCTTTCCCTGCTGCCTCTAGACAGCCTGCAGAACTCCCCTTGAGTTCCCTACAGAGTGGACCAGTGGGGGGCTGCTCCCAGGCTGAGCTCTGACAAGCCTTTTGAGTCATAGGCTCAGGGCTAGGCCTCCTAGATTCTCTGAGTCAGGAAAGTAGCTCTGGGGCTGTATTCCCCTAGGGGCAGGAAGAGATGCCACCACAGGACTGGGGTATTTTTAAGACTAGCAAGGAGCCTGTCAATTGATTGAATCCTTCTTCTTCCTTTTTCTTCCTCCTCCTCTTCCTTTTCTCCTTCTCATTCTTTTGTGGTGCCAGTACTGGGTCTGGACACTGTCCCTTAGCTTTTTTCCATCAAGGCTGGTGCTCTACCAATTGAGCCACAGCTTTACTTCCAGCTTTTTGGTGGTTAATTAGAGATGTGTCTCACAGACTTTCCTAACCAGATTGGCTTCAACCTGAAATGGTAGCTAGGATTACAGGCCTGAGCCACCAGCAGCACCTGGCACAACCTTCTGGAAAAGCTAGTTAAAGCTATGGCCAAAACAATGCACTACTCCCATCGCTGTGCACTCAATTTCTGGGGATCATAGGCCCGCGATTAAGAATCCCAGCCCTAGCCAGGTGCTAGTAGTTCATGCTTGCAATCCTAGCTACTCAGGAAGTTGAGATCTTAGGTTTGTGGTACAAAGCCAGCCTGGGCTGGAATGTCCATGAGCCTCTTATCTTCAATTAACCACAAAAAGCTAGAAGCAGTTCTGTGGCTCAAGAGGTAGAGCATTAACCTTGAACAGAAAAGCACAGGAACAGTACCTAGGCCCTGAGTTCAAGCCAAAGGGGCGCGCGCACACACACACACACACACACACACACACACACACACACACACACACACACACACACACACACACACACACACACACACACACACACACACACACACACACACACACACACACACACACACACACACACCCAGCTCTAGATTATCTAAGATAGCCTCTTTCCGGAGGTGAGGCCACAGACTAAGGTAGCCTATCCAAGGATATACAATGAGGGATCCCTCACTTCCTGTCTGCTGCCAGAGAACCTAGGAAGGAGGCAACATGTGGATGGAACTTTACCTACCCACTGCCTTTTGCCTAACCTGAACGATGCTGTCATTCCCTTGGCTCCAGGATATCTCTGTCCCAGTATCCACATCAACATAGTGAAGAAGGGTCCCTAAGGCAAAAATGGAATGACGTCTCCTAGAAGCAATCATATCCTATGCCATTTCTTGGGAAAACAGCACAAATAATAAAAGAGAAGACAGGGTGAGTGTAATGATGCACTTCTGTAATTCCAGCATTTAGGAAGCTGAGGCAGGAAGATTAAGAATTCTAGGCCAGGTGGTCACAGTGGCTCATACCTGTAATCCCAGCTATTCAGGAGGCTGAAATGTGAGGATTGTAGTTCAAAGCTAGCCCCGGCAGGAAAGTCCTGTAAGACTCTTATCTCCAATTAACCACCCAAAAGCTGGAAGTGGTGCAGTGGCTCAAGTGGTAGAGCTCTATAGCCTTGAGCTGAAGAGCTGAGGGATAGTGCTCAGGCCCAGAGTTTAAACCCCAAAACTGACAAAAAAAAAAAAAAGCTGGAAGTAGACGGGTGGCTCAAGTGGTAGAGTCAACTGTGAGAGAAAAAGCTGAGGGACAGTGTGAGACTCTTAAGTTCCAGACCTAATATGGACACACACACACACACACACACACACACACACACACACACACACACACACACAAATAAGCAGTATTCTGGAGAATGTAAATGAGGGTGAATATGGTCAAAGAACTTTATTTGTACATATGAAACTATAATAATGAAACTTGTTGATTCTGTTTTAAGAGTCATGAGTAATAAAAGGGATGAGGCTGGTACATTGTATATGTAAGGAAATCTCACAATGAAACCTCCCTTGTACAACTATTTATGATAGTAAAAAAGTTCTAGCCGGGCGCTGGTGGCTCATGCCTATAATCCTAGCTACTCAAGAGGCTGAGATCTGAGGATCATGGTTCAAGCCAGCTTGGTCAGGAAAGTCCGTGAGACTTTTATCTCCAATAAACCACCAGAAAACCGGAAGTGGTGCTGTGGCTCAAGTGGTACAGTGCTTGTCTTGAGCTGAAGAGCTGAGGGTCAATGCCCAGGTTCAGAGTTCAAGACCCCCAACTGACAGAAAAAAGAAAGAAAGAAAGAAAGAAAGGAAGGAAGGAAGGAAGGAAGGAAGGAAGGAAGGAAGGAAGGAAGGTGGATAGATCTAGCTGTGTACTGGAGACTCAAGTCTGTTATCCTAGCTACATAGGCTGAGAATCGTGGTTCCTGTGCAGGAAAGTCTGTGAGATTCATATCTCCACTTAACCACCAGAAAACCGGAAGTGGAGCTATCCTTGAGCAAAGAGCTCAGGGACAGCACCCAGGCCCAGAGTTTAAATCCCTCAACCAAAAAAAATAACAATCCTAATTTTTAAAATGCTGCTGTGTGTTGGTGGCTGACACCTGTAATCTTGGCTATTCAAGAGACTGAGCTCTGAGGATCACAGTTAAAAAGCAGCTCAGGCAGAAAAAACTTGAGACTTTTTTTTTTTATCAGTGGTGGGGCCTGAACTCTTGGGCCTGGATGCTGTCCCTCAGTCTTCAGCTCAAGGTGAGCACTCCACCAACTGAAACACAGTGCCACTTCTGACTTTTTCTGCTTATGTGGTGCTGAGGAATAGAACCCAGGGCCTCATGCATGCAAGGCAAGCACTTTACCAGCTATCTTCCCAGCCCCAAGAATTTTTATTATTTTGGTTGGTCGTGGGCCTTGAACTCTGGGCCTGGGTGCTGTTCCTCAGCTCTTCAGCTCAAGGCTAGTGCTCTACCACTTGAGCCACAGCGCTACTTCAGGTTTTCTGAGTGGTTTATTGGAGATAAGAGTCTCATAAACTGTCCTGCCCAGTCTGGCTTTGAACCGTGATCCTCAGATCTCAGCCTCCTGTGTAGATAGGATTACAAGCATGAGCCACCAGTGCCCAGCTAACATGATACTCTTATCTCCAATTAACCACCAAAAAACTGGATGTGGAGCTATGACTCAATAGTAGAGTGCTAGCCTTGAGTGAAAAAGCTCAGGGATAGTGGTCAGGCTCTGAGTTCAAGCTCCATGACTGTCACTCATCACACACACACACACACACACACACACACACACACACACACACACACACACACACACACACACACACACTGAGTATATTCATTATCATACAGTGTTACTTAGCTACAAAGAGGTATGAAGTGCTGATGCATACATACATGGATAAGCCTGGAAAATACTATGCTGAAAGAAGCCAGTTATTAAAGATTACAGGTTGCATGAGTCCTTTTATATGAAATGCCCATTATAGGCAAATCTATAGAGACAGAGCAGATTAGTGGTGGAGGAATGGAGACTGACAGCTAATGATTCAAAGTTCCTTTTGTGGATGATGGGAATGTTCTAAAATTAGATTATGGTGATGATTACACCATTCCTCAAAACTCCAGTGAATTATGCCATTTAAAAGGGTAGACTTTATAGAATACAAATTATATCCATTAGAGCTGTTAAGTGTTTGAGTTGGGGTGTGTGTGTATCTGTGTGTCCACATTCAGGCAGGGTGGGGTGGTACAAATTGGCCTTCTGGCCCCTACAGACCTCCCTGCTTGTGGGTTTGAAAACCAAATTATAGGTTTGTTGGCCGCAGAGCAGCTTGCCCTGGGCTTCATAGGCTTCCAGTGCTCTCTAGAAAGTGTGGGCTGGCTATAAGGGAGGCCAGACGCTTCTGTAAGTACAGAGGCCATGTGCTGGATTTGGGAGACAAGCCCTGGGGCCCAAGGAAACCCACCGTCCCAGCCTCCCCCCCAACACACTCCTATCTGCCTCTACTATCATCCTTTAGGTATTTATTGAGCACATACACTGTGCCAGGTACTGGCACTTCCACAGCTGTCCCTGAACCTGTCAGCCTTTCTTCCTGGGCCACAGCAGTGCCAGAGCCCAGCGCAGCTTCGGTTGGCCATTCCTCCTCAGTGTTGTAAGGGATGGGAACACAGGGAAGGACAGAACCTCAGGCATCACTCTTGGACCCACCCACAGATTAATGGAAACCACCTGGCCTGTGTGAGTGAGTCCCAATCCACCCCCAAGCCTCTACTTGCCTGCTTTCATTCCCATGAGCATCTGCTTCTAATGAGTGCCCGAGCACCCGCTGCATACCAGCCCCCAGGCTCATTAATCTCATTAGGCAATGACAAATCATCCCTAGGCTGACCAGGCTCCCCTCTCCAGGCCTTTTTCTCCACCTCCCACAAGCCTCTGCTGCAGGCCCTGTCCACACTGAACCATAAACCAGAGTGCATGCAGACTATTGCTCCACTGGTCTCTTCTGAAACTTGTAGGGTCTGTGGTCTAGGGGTGTCTCTCTGTGATCAGAACACCCCTGGAAGGAGCTGGGAAGGTGGCTCGGTGGTAGAGTGCTTGCCAGGCATGCATGAGGCTCTGGGTTCCATTCCTCAGAACCAAATACACAGAAAAAGCTGGAAGTGGCACTGTGGCTCAAGTGGTAAAGCGCTTGCCTTGAGCTGAACAGCGCCCAGGCCCAGAGTTCAAGCCCCACGACCAAAAAAAAAAGAACACCCCTGGAGCTCCCAAAGTCTTCTCAAGACTTTGTAGTTGATGAGGGATCAGAGGTAGCAAAGGATCATTTATTTCTGGTGGTGTGGCTCAGTGGAAGAGTGCTTGCTTAACACATATGAACCTGGGTTCCATCCCCAGCACCACAGAAGAAAAGGGTATGGCAGGGGTGCTCTGATGGGGTAAGGGATTTATATTTTAGATCTATCATCACCTGGACATGCTGAGAAGTTTGGATAACTCTATAAATGACAAACAGCCAGTCCAACTTTTTCCAAGTTGGAGTTCTTCCAAGGTCAGGACACCTAGAGGAGGGCTCAGGGATAGGCATTCCTGGGCTGACCATTAACCACCTCTGCTGGTCCTATTACAAGTTTTTCTGGTCCATAGTACTCAACTCTGGGTGAGTCCCTAGCTCTACTCTCTTAAGATCCCCTCAGACATATTCAACTGAGTCTGCTCTGTCTCCCTTCCGCTGTCCTTCCTGCCAACCCTAACACATATGTCACCATCTACCTGCCTACACCCTCCCCAGCCTCAGTCAGAATCCTACACTGTAAAACAGATAGCAGAAAAGCCTACTGCCCACTCTTAGCCAGCACGGTGACCTCCCACATTTACACATGGCCCACTCGCAATGGTCTGAGGAGCTCTCGGCACCAGGAGGCACATAGGCACATTTTAAAGTACTCTGGACCTAACAGTGCAGTAGTTAATAGCCTAAACCCCAAGCTCCCAAGGTCTTGCTGCCTGTAGACTATGGGATAGTAAGCAGCCTCCTCTGACTCAATGCTTTAACACTTCTAGAAGTGGGCTACAGGATTTCGAGTCCTCTCCTCACCCTGGTGATCGTTTGTTTTGTGTGTCAGCTTGGCCAGGCTATAATACCCAAGTGATTTAGTCAAACACTAATCTAGCCAGGTGCAGTGACCCACACATGTAGTTCTAGTTTACTTTGAAGGCTGAAGCACAAAGGGTCAGGTTCAGAAGTTGAAGCCAGCCTGGGCTACGTAGCAAGACCCTGTCTCAAAAACTATAAAAACAAAACAAAACAAAAAACCTACAAAAAGCCTGAACATGAGGGTACCTGCCTGTAATCACAGAACACAGGAGGTTAAGGTATGAGTTAAGTTCAAGACCAGTCAAGGCTACACAGCAAGACCTTGCCAAAAAAACAAACAAAAAAGCCCTAAAAGCAAACAATCACAAAATGTCATTGACCTAGACCCTGTGAAGGTATTTTTGTGGATGAGGTTAAGACCAACAATCGTTATCTTTTTTTTTTCTTTTTCTTTTTGTCAGTCATGGGGCTTAAACTCTGGGCGCTGTCCTCAGTTCTTCAGCTCAAGGCTAGGGCTCTACCACTTGAACCACAGCACCACTTCCAGTTTTCTAGTGGTTTATTGCAGATAGTCTCACGGGCTTTCCTGCCCAGGCTGGCTTTGAACCATGATCCTCAGATCTCAGCCTCCTGAATACAGGTGTGAGCCACCAGCACCAGGCACAATCAGTTAAAGAGATTATCCCTGACAATGTAGTCGAAAGTCTTAAGAGGAAAAACTGAGGTTTCTTGGAAAAGAAATTGTGCCTTCAGACAGCAGCAGCACCTGCTGCCTGACTTTCAGGTCTACTGGCTTGCCTCGTCCTCATTTATATCAACACAGTAGTGGTCAACAGAATGGGGACCCTGTGCCTCACCATCCCGGTTCAGACATTCTCCCGATCCTGCCATACACAGCACACCCCTCTGCCTGGAAACTCCTCCAGAGAGCCTGCCTAGGGTGTAGCACTGAGAGCACCACTCAGATCCAAGAATCGCAAGATTTTTTTTTTTTTGAGGGGAGTGCAGCATGTTACTGGGTATTAAACTAAAGGCCTCACGCTTACTAGGTAGGCACTCTACCACTTGAGTCAAAGCCTCCAGCCCCCTTTTGCAGGCAGCCTGGACTGCAATCTTCTTCCTTGTAGTTCCTCATGTCGCTAGGAAGGACAGGTGCACAGCAATGCTCCCAGTCATTGGTTGAGATGGAGTCTTGTGAACTTCTTTTTACCCAGGCTGGCCTCTAATCTTCACCTCCCAAGTAGTTAGGATTATAGCCTTGAGCCACCTTGCCTGGCCAGATCACAGGATTGAAAAGCCACAGTGCACCTTACAAATCCCTCTGCCTCCTGCATATTTTTACTATGAGAACACTAAAGCCCCAGCACTGGCCCCCGCCCCTGATCACTCTGCCCTTGACTCCTACCACTTTTCTTCCCCTTGTTCCCTTTCACTCACACTCTCCCCTTCCCCTTCCTCCTCCTCCTTCTCTTCCTTCTTTTTGGTTTCTTGCCATGTTGCCCAATCTGGCTTCAAACTCCTAGGCTCAAGTAATCTTCTTGCTTCAGTCTCTCTAGGAGCTTGGACTACAGCTGTACACTGCCTGGCGTGTCCTTCTCTTCTGTTTCTCAAGCACAGGTATTTCCTAGACTGGGCCTTTGTCATGACTGCCGTCTCGTCTCCATGCCTCCCTCCAGATAGCTATGCAGCTTTCTCTCTCCAGCCCTTCAGGTCTGGATCACCTGATCAGCAAGCCCTTCCTTGCCCTCGCTGCATTAAATAGCACCCAACCTCTTGCCTCTGTTTCCCTTACCCTGATTGATTTTCCTTGTCCCTCAACACATGACAGGTACTAGCTGTTCCCTGGGCTCTGGCAGGACAGGGGAGTGACATGGAGGCAGCATTTGCACTTGGTGGGCCCCAGGAACAGAGCCCAGCACATGGTGAGGCTCCATAAACATCTGTCAGATGAGTGAATGGAGTGATTCATAGCAGCAAGGGCTCATGCTCAGGGTTGGGAATTCTTGCTCTAGTGCCCTTTCTCAGGCCCGTGCTCCTCCCCTACCCACGACTCAGCACTGAGTTGATGCCCATCTCTCGTGAGTCTCTCGATTGTCCTCCACACTAGAGTCTTTCCCATGCTTTCAATGCCCCTGCTGTGTGGGCTCCTGGTGGCGGACAGAGGGCTAGGATTCAGTACATTAACATGCAGGGGACGGGGGGATGGGGGAACTCATCTTTTTATCCTCATCAGAAAATTGTGCTCATGGGACTACAGGACCAAGGGAAGGGGGCAGCTTGAATGAGAGGATGGGGGATCGGGAGGATTGCAATGAGATGACCTGAGGCTCAGAGCAGTACTTGCCTACTGGCAGTACCTGAGAAGAAGGAGTAACTGAGGCAGCACTGGCGCGTGGGGAATGGGAAGGAACCAGAGATTCAGCTGCAATTCATCTTCCTCCAAAAAGCCCCAAAGGAGCATTTGGTTTCCGGCAATTGCTGTCTAAGACCAGGCCTGTCCAAAGGAGGATTCAGCTCCAAATGCTTAATGATTTGTAGGAGGATTTAAATGTTCCCCATTGAACCTAAGATGTGGAAGTGCTGCAGAGCACAGAGCCGCGTACATGGGTCGCCCTCACCAATCAGGACTCCCAGAAGTTCCGACCCCAAGCCTGCCCCACATTGGGATTTTCTGCCCGTATGTGGACTTGGATGCTGGGCTGGGTGGGGGTGTGGGGGGGAGGATTCTCATAGAGTTCTGAAAATACCACATCATGTTAGACAATCTCCAGTGTCCTTAAGCCTTCCAGCCTTCACAGAAGCCTCCCTTGAACTTGACAGAAAGAAGCCCCCAACCTCCTTAATACAGATGTAACTGGCATCATTTGAAGTCTCCACTATACCCGAGTCTCCCATTGAACTATCTTACAGAGTTTGAGCAAAATGGTATTAGACCTTGCCGAAGGACCTGGGAATGTCTTACCACAGAGATGCCAGAGAGGATTGGGGGTAGAGAAAAAGCAAGAATCCATCTTCAGGAGAGACAAGAGAGAGGTGGAGGGAATGCGGACACAATGTGGTTGGTACAGGCTGTGGTTCTGAAAGCGTGCTAGTGGAAGAGGGGATTCTGAGGGACTGATGCAAGCTTCTCACTTGGCAGCCTAGTGCCTGGCCCAAGTGGTAGAGTCAGATGTCCAGCTCAGGCTTATCCCGCCTCTCCCCTGTCCTCTGAACACCCTTGTTGTGGCTGAGTAGAGCTCAGGCCTTTTGCAGGCATCTGGACAATGCACCTCAGCCTCTAGCTCCTCCTCACTTTTCCCCAAAACTGGCTGCAAACAGACCTCAGGGGTCCCAGCCTGGTGGAGGGGTAGGGGTGGAGGGAGGCTTCAATTGGGCTGGTGGGCCTAGGCAGCCTGCAGGATACTGCTGCCCTAGGTTGCACCTTTAATCCAGGGCAAGGGTGGGGGAGAGGAGGCTGAGAGAATCAGCTTGGCCACCCTCAACCCAGAACTCGGCCCCCCTCCTGCCTTTGTTTGTTGATTTGTTTTTCTGGAAGGAGGAAAGAGGCCTCAGTCACATTAAGGCTCTCTCAGCCCTTTCATGCTGAGCCCCCAGCTGGGAGGAGGAGGTCAGCTAAAGCACTCAGCCCTCTCAGCTAATTGCTCATTAAAGAGCGTTAATGAGCTTCCCTTAGCTCCTCCCTGCCTGTACAAGAGAGGACTCCCTTCTTAGCGTTCAGTCACCTGCTGGCCAGGAGCTGATCTCTCCCAGCTCAGCCCAGCCCACCCTGTCCTTAGCTGGTAGTCAGGTCCTAGCTCTGAGGTGGGCCTGCAGGTCTGGGATCACTCAGAAACCAAAATTTCTCAAGCTCCCCACAGCCAGCTTGCCCCCCCCCCCCCCCCCCCCGCCCCGTGGCCGACACCTCCCCACCCCACCCTCTTAGCACTTACAGCTTTTCCAGGAGAGACAGTCCCAGGAAGGAGCCATTGCGGAGCACAGTGATCTTGTTGTTACTCAAGAGCCTGAAGGAAGAACACAGACAGAGGGTGCTGTAAGAGGCCCGCCCTCAGGTACAGCTGCAGTGGGACCCAGGCGCACACCAGGCGTTGGTTAACTATCCCTGGAGGTGTGCAGCAGATGCCCCACTCTCCACTCCAGAAGACTTAGAGTGAACAGTGCAGACACGACACAGACATTTCACTGCCCCGAGTCTTCCCACAGACAGGATTTGACTTGGGACTCTAGGTGCAGGTAGGCTGAGCTCCTTTTCAACTCTGAAGCCCTGGGACAGACATCACCATCATCATGGTTGTCACAGAGCCCCCCTTGTTCCAACTTCCTGCTCTATATCCAGAGCAGAGTGGAGTTGTGGAGGGGTGTGTGTGTGTGTGGTGTGTGTGTGTGGTGTGTGTGTGTGTGTGTGTGTGTGTGTGTGTGTGTGTGTGTGTGGTGTGGGGAGCTGACCTCATCGTGTGTGTGTGTGTGTGTGTGGTGTGTGTGTGTGGTGTGGGGGAGCTGACCTCGTGTGTGTGTGTGTGTGTGTGTGTGTGTGTGTGTGGTGTGGGGAGCTGACCTCATCGTGTGTGTGTGTGTGTGTGTGTGTGTGTGTGTGTGTGTGTGGTGTGGGGGAGCTGACCTCATCGTGTGTGTGTGTGTGTGTGTGTGTGTGTGTGTGGTGTGGGGGAGCTGACCTCATCGTGTGTGTGTGTGTGTGTGTGTGTGTGTGTGTGTGTGTGTGGTGTGGGGAGCTGACCTCATCGTGTGTGTGTGTGTGTGTGTGTGTGTGTGGTGTGTGTGTGTGGTGTGGGGGAGCTGACCTCATCGTGTGTGTGTGTGTGTGTGTGTGTGTGTGTGTGTGGTGTGTGTGTGTGGTGTGGGGGAGCTGACCTCATCGTGTGTGTGTGTGTGTGTGTGTGTGTGTGTGTGTGGTGTGTGTGTGTGTGTGTGGTGTGTGTGTGTGGTGTGGGGGAGATGACCTCATCGGGGCCAGGATTTGGCTCCAGGTAGACAAGCAGCCCAGCAGTTCTGGAGAAAGGTAGTGTCCCTTGAACACACTCCCCGCTGGAAGCCAAGGACTCCACAAGAGGGTGACTATGGAGAGCCCGGGTTTACTGTTGCTGTACCCCTGCTTCTCTAAACCTGTCTGCAGCCTGGCAGAAGACTGATCAAGCCTAAGGCTGCTCCAGACTTTGTATTGCCCACTCTGAGTTTTGTTTATTTACTCATTTGTGTTTAGAGGAGATTTCTGCCTGCCCACTCAGCCTTTCCCTGCCAGAGTCCCACAGGGAAGAGGGAAGTTCAGACTAGCAAAAGGGCTCATCTTGGACAGTTAATTGCTTATTAGAAAGCTTTAATGAGCCTCTCAGCTCAAACTCTTGCCTGCCCTGGGCTGGGCAGAGTTTCCTTTTTTTTTTTTTTTTTTCCTTTTTGTCTGAGGCCCTGACTCAAACTCTGTATCTGACGCTTTTGCTCATTGGCTGGAGCTCTACCACTGGATCCATGCCTCCAACCTCAAGAGTTTCTTTTATCAGTTCTTACTTGACGGAGTACTGAGCAGACGACCTGAGGATCAGACCTCAGGCATTCTCTAGAGTGGGCAGCCTCTGGGCTGGGCAGTTAGGGCAGGAAAGGTGACTCGGCAAGAAGAGCAGTCAGATATCTGCCCCAGACTTCCTGGAGGTGGGTTGGAGGATCAGCCCAAGATGAGGCTGCCTAAGGCATCCACTGGGCTAGCTGCTCCTTCTTCATTCTCTCTCTCCCTCTCTTCCTCCTCCTCCCTCCCTCCTTCCCCCCCCCCATCCCCCCTCCCCAGGAATCAGGACTCAAACTTGTTACCTGACACTTTTGCTCACTGACTAGAGCCAGCCAAACAATCCCCTTCACTTTTTTTTTTTTTTCTTCTCTAAAGTATGATGCCTGGGACAAGCATGCTACCAGTGAGCTACAGCCCAGCTTCCTGCTCCATCTTCAACAGGTTCCCAGATAATGGCCAAGATGGAAGTAGATGGAGGTGGCTTTCTGTGTCCAAGGAAAAGGATAGAGTTTTCAATCTCTCCTTTCCTTTTTCCCCTTTAGATATACTTCCTCCACCCTTCTACTCACAGTCTATGGTACCTCTAACTGTGAGAGTTTCCCACAGGGCATGAAGAGTGACTCAGGGAGTATTGCTGGGTTTCCAAAATACACACACACACACCACCACCACCACCACCACCACCACCACCACCACCACCACCACTACCACCACCATCATAGTCATCATCATGTTGCTATTTCAAAAGGCATATGCAAGGGCTGAGGATATAGCTTAGTGGAAGTGCACTTGCGTACTGTGCATGAGACCCTGGGTTCCAACCCAGCAATGAAGGAAAAAAAATTTACTAACAGTACTTTAATATAAAAACAAGAGCTTTGCTGGGCACCAGTGGCTCACGCCTGTAATCCTAGCTACTCAGGAGGCTGAGATTTGAGGATTGAGGTTCAAAGCCAGCCCAGGCAGGAAAGTCCATGAGACTCTTATCTCTAATAAACCACTCACAAAACAGGAAGTGGCACAATGGCTCTAGTGGTAGAGCGCTAGCCTTGAGCTGAAGAGCTAAGGGACAGTGCCCAGGCCCAGAGTTCAAGCCCCATGACCGACCAAAATAAATAAATAAAATAAAAAATAGAATATGAAAAAGTTTTCCTACTTCACAATCCCCAAGATTAAAACCTAGGATCCCCATATGAGAACCACATTCAAAGAGGTTCAGAGGGCTCAGCCCAGACGATCAGTCATCACCCCTCACCCCTTTCACTTTACTAAATACTTCAGCTTACAGCTGGCCCTTAGAAATAAAAAGAAAACTGCAAATTCATACGTCATTTTAAATTTTCAAGCGTTACATTAAAACAAAAACTTAAAAAATAAAGAATTAGCTGGGTGCTGCTCATGCCTGTAATTCTAACTACTCAGGAGGCTGAGATCTGAGAATAACAATTGGAAGCCAGCGTGGGCAGGAAAGTCTGTGAGACTCTTATCTCCAATTAACCACTAAAAAGCCCAAAGTAGAGCTATGGCTTAAGTGGTAGAATGCTAGCCTTGACCATAAAAACTCAGGGACAGTTTCCAGGCCCTAAGTTCAAGCTCCAGGTCTGGCACACACACACACACACACAAATAAAAAGAATTTTATTATTGGCCATGGTGGATCATGCCTGCAATCCCAGTTGCTGAGAGATCAGGAGGATCAGCTTGAGGTCAGCCCAGGCAAAAAGTAGTGATACTCCACCATCTCAATTAAGGAGCCAGCCTTAGAGGTGTGTGTCTATGATCTAAGTGGATGACCAAAGGTAGGAGGATCACAGTAGGAGACCTACCCAAATAAAATATTTGAGACCCTGCCTGAAAAAATAACTAAAGCAACTGGGTGCTTGTGGCTCACACCTGTAATCCTAGCTACTGAGGAGGCTGAGATCTGGGCATTTCCATTCAAAGCCAATCTAAGCAGGAAAGTCCATGAGACTCTTATTTCCAATAAACTACCAAAAAAGCTGGAAGTGGAGCTGTGAAGTGTAGCCTTGAGCAAAAGAAGCATAGGGACAGCACCCAGGCCCTGAGTTCAAGCCCCAGGATTGGCACTACCACCACCAACAAAACCTAACGCCAAAAAGGGCTTTGAGGTATAGCTCAAATGGTAGAGTGCTGACTGGAAGGCCTTGACTAAGGCCTGATTATTGTGCACACGAGTGTGTATGCGTGCTTGCACACACATATACACAGCCCAACTCTCCATAGGATATTATCATTTCAGAATGTAATTAATATGCAAAATCAGGGGCTGGGAAGGTGGCTCAGTGGTAGAGTGCTTGCCCTGCAAGCATGAAGCCCCGGGTTCCATTCCTCAGTACCACATACACAGAAAAAAACTAGCCTTGAACAAAAGAAGCTCAGAGGGGCTAGGAAGGTGGCTCAGTGGTAGAGTGCTTGCCTTGCATGCATGAGGCTCTGGGTTCGATTCCTCAGCACCACATAAGCAAAAAGAAAAAAGCCGGAAGTGGCACTGTGGCTCAAGTGGTAGAGCGCTAGCCTTGGGCTGAAGAGCTGAGGGACAGCGCCCAGGCCCAGAGTTCAGGCCCCACGACCGGACCAAAAACATAATTTAAAAAAAAAAAAAAGAAGAAGCTCAGAGACAGTGCCCAGGCCTGGAGTTCAAGCCCTAGGACTGCTGCGCGCGCGCGCGCGCGCGCGCACACACACACACACACACACACACGCAAAATCATTAATAGGATACTTTTCTTCATTGTATGTGTACAGTGTCATGGGAATTGGAATGTATTGTGTTCAATTGAAATATCTCAACTGACAGCCACACTGTAAGTATGCACATCTGTCTGTAGGGCCAGAAGGAGAGGGTGGGAAAAGATAAAGGAGCCTTTGAGGCAGGTCCTGATGAACCTCTGGCCCAGAACAACTCATCTCTAGACCTGCTAGGCTGCAGGGCCAGCTCCCAGCCACGTCCCACCTCCTCAAGAGCCCAGATTTCTTTCAGGCTGGGCCTTCTCTGTCTTCCTCTTAAGACAGCCTGTATGTGCTGGGAGAGGGCACAACAGGACTTGGGGGCAGCTACAGCCCACACTTAGGCTTAGCGAGCCCAGCACAAACTACAGCCCTGAAGTCTCAAATCACAGGTTTTTTTTCTGGCTACAGAGAATGTATTCCTGACCTCTACCCTCTCACCCATGCTAAAGGGCAGGCTTCAGAAGACAGAAGTTCATCCTTTTCTTGCCATGGATCCTCTGGCCTCATTGCCAGCTCTTGGACAGATGACTGTAAGGATCTTTTGCCTTAACTACCTAGAAAGTTCTGAGGAAATTTACTTTAGACATAGATTATCAGAAGAGTGCCCTCAACTGTGTCTGTGGGTTTTGTTCTCAAGCGGGTAGATCTGGAGATTTTCTTTTATTGGTTCTGGGGATGGAACCCAGGGTCTTATATATGCTAGGGAAGGACTCAGCCCTATGTCTGGGGGCTTCTTGAGCAGGTGGGAAACTGGCAGTTAAGGACTGTGGGTGGGGTAGATGAACACACTCCATGTTCTCCACCTAAGGAGGAGGAAAAGGTCCCCATGATTTGAGGTGGTCTCATGGAAGGAAAATAGGCAGGATCTCCATAAGAATTGGACCAAGGGACCTGGGAACTTTAAGCCTAGCTAGTTTGTGCAGCTGTCCCAGACACAGGGCCAGCCTGGGCTCTCTTTAACCAATCCCTACCCCCCACACACACACACACCAGGCAGACTCTCTTCTCTGCCTGCACTACCTTCTCAGGCTACTGCCTCCCAGGGAGCCAGCCTGGCGGACCTCCTTCCAACCACGCCGCCCTGTGGGCACCGCAGAGTCCTGGTTTCCCAGCCAAGACTCCAGCTTCTTTCCTCCCTCTTTTTCCCACCCCAACCTCAAGCTTTCTATGGGAAGGAGGCCCAGTCCCTGGGGTCCCCTGTTCCTTACTCCAGAGTTTGATATCTGGCCAAACAGAAGGGGCACACTCAGTCCATTCCAGAACTCTTTCCAAACTAGGGTCTTATTTTAGGGAAAAGAAGTGAGCAGAGTCACCACAATGGAGACTGAAGGCCAAGGGAGCGAGTGGCTGGCGTCTACAGAGAGTCCCTGTGGCCTCTGGGCAGCCACAGGAACTCACCAGATACCACCCTGACATCAAAGGTGACCCTATAGGCATCACATGACCCTGCTCTGTGGGGCATGGAGCCAGCACGTGCCTGTACTGAATGATTCTCCCAAGTGCTGGCATACATGTCAGCCCCTTTTCAAATCATGCAGACAAGGGGGGTAGGGGGCAGGGAGAGGCACAGCTATGACACTGGGGATCTGTACTCTCTAGGGAATCCAAGATGAGTCCAGATCCCTAGCTGAACCAGTCTCTCCTCAGGATTCTAGAATCTCCAAGCCCTGCATCCTGCCCCACACTTGCTGCTGGTAACTTGGCAATGTCTTTAGGAGACAAACAGTTAGGGAAGGAGGTGGTCTGCTTGTTGATAGCCCACCCTGAACTGGCCAGAAGAAACCATAGCTCCCAGCCTGTCCTTTATACACAGACCCTTTGAGAATTTTCAGGGCCCACAAGAATGTCTGGAACCCAAAATACAATTATCACCTCTAACATATAAATACTGTGCTGGGGATAGAGTACTTGCTTAGCATTCACAAGGCCCTGGGTAGGCTCTCTAACACCATGAAAAAAATGGACAAGGGCTGGGAAGGTGGCTCAGTGGTAGAGCGCTTGCCTTGCATGCATGAGGCCCTGGGTTCGATTCCTCAGCACCACATAAGCCAAAAGAAAAAAGCCAGAAGTGGCACTGTGGCTCAAGTGGTAGGGCGCTAGCCTTGAGCTGAAGAGCTGAGGGACAGCGCGCAGGCCCAGAGTTCAGGCCCCACGACCGGACCCCCCAAAAAAAAAAAGAAAAGAAAAGAAAAAATGGACAAACAAATGCTACAAAAGTGAACATTAACAATGCTTAATTACATATAGTAAATGGTATAACTTATCAATAAACAATAATTCTTGTGTTTAAAGACAGTTTAGTATGGTTGATAGGACATTAGGGTCTCCAAGAGACCCGCTGTCCACAGGCGCTGCTTCAACACAGTCTGGCCAGTGGCTGTACTTCTGTGTATCCCCTTCCCTCCAGGTGGTTCTTCATGTCCATTTAGACTAACAGCTGGGCACATAAATGTTGGAGTGGTTATGCAGGGTGCCTTGTCCACTCCTGAAATTCCTTACCATCCCTTCCCTGGCCTGGAAGCCTGTCTAGTCAGCTCCAAACACCTGCAGGCACTAGAAGACCCATGTAGGGCCTTCCTTCCCAGGTCCTGAGACTGACTGTCCCTGAACTCAGCCTAATAGTGGGGCCAGCTAGGGAGGGTAGGCTGTAAATGACAGTAGTTTAAGGACAAGGCCTTGCGCAACTACTGCTTGTCTGCTTTTTGTGTGTGTGTGTGTGTGAGAGAGAGAGAGAGAGAGAGAAAGAGATACTAGGGCTTGAACTCAGGGCCTCTCATTCTCACTTGGCTTTTTTGCTCAAAGCTGGTATTGTATACTACTTGAGCCATGCCACTAATTCTGGCTTTTTGCTCATTGAATGGAAATAAGAATTGCTCAGATTTGTCTCCCTAAGCTGGTTTCAAACCCCCATTCCCAACTCAGTCTCCTGAGTTGCTAGGCTTACACAAGTGAGCTACTACCACCTAGCCTTTGTCTGCTTTTTCTTTCTTTTTTTTTTTATGTCGGTCGTGGGGCTTGAACTCTGGGCCTGGGTGCTGTCCCTCAGCTCTTCAGCTCAAGGCTAGTGCTCTACCACTTGAGCCACAGCGCCACTTCCTTTGTCTACTGTTTCTGAACTACCTTTTCTTGTCTGCTTTTCTCTAACCACCCTATGGACAAGGGCACTCTATTTGTCGGGGTAGGCAAAGCTTAGAAACTAGGGCTCAGATGAGAAGGACTGGCCTTGAGCTTTGGGATCAAATCTAGAGGCAGAAAAGGTACCACGGATATGTGGGGGGGGGGGGGGGTGATGAGAGTGGGTTGATGGAGGTTTGAGGGTCCAAGCACCTTCATTTGAGAATAAGGAACTAGAGCCTACTGTAATGTAGACTATATGTTCATTCATTTACTCATTCCTCACATAGAGCACCCATGTGTGCTCAACCCTAGGTGACATGCTACTGCCATGAACACATAGGGTATCTTTTCTCTGTGTGCCAGTACTGGGATTTGAACTCTGAACCTTGCCTTTTTTTCTGGTGCTCTACCATTTGAGCCACACCTATAGTTCTTATTTTTACTGGTTAATTGGAGTTGACTGAATTTGTCTGCATAGGCTGGCTCTCTGAGATCTCAGCCTCTTTTAGGATTATAGGCATGAGCCACAGGGCAAGTTTATCCTTGTCTTTTTATTTCTTTTTCTTTTTTCCTATTTGGACATGGAATCTCATGGACTTTTCTTCCAGGGCTGGCTTCCGACATCAGTCCTCCAGATTTCAGGCTCTAGAGTAGCTAGAAATACAAGTGTGTGCTGCCAACATCAGGGTTACTGATTTACTGATTGTGGTACTGATCATCAAACCCAGAGCCTCTTAGCACTAAGAACATATCCCATCACTGAACTACACCCCCTGAAACATCCATTTATATTTTAAAATAGGTATGATTTCTTTAGCCAAAAATTTGGTAGGATTTTACACCCTGTGTGGACAAGGTGATGAGGGTAAATTGCCAATTTCTGTGTGTGTGTGTGTGTGTGTGTGTGTGTATACATGCACACACACTGTATACTCTGTAGAGTGTGTTTCCCTCCGCCTTCTTGAAGGGAAATTTGTCAAAACAACATGTGTCAAACCTGGACCTAGTGGTTTACCAATGTAATCCTAGCTACAGGAAAGCTGAGATTGGAAGGATTATGGTTTAAGACTAGCCTGGGGAGAAACATTTAAGAGACCCCTATATCAGTAGGCACTGGCTGAATATAGGGACAGAGTTCCCTGACATGGGGTGCTCAGTGGACAGAGAGTTTACTGTTGTAAACCCTGTTGTTTACAAGTAAGCTGTGTTGTTACAAGTTTGGGGGGGGGGCAGTTTCCTTCTCCCTCTCATTTCTCCCCACTTCCTACCCCCATCTCCAGGACAGAGCACCTAGCCTCTCCCTCACTAGCTTGGTGCCATTGTGTGGCCCTCTGGGACAACATGGCCATCCTGAGGGGTGGCAGAGCTGAAACACCTGGAAAAACACTTGAAACACTGAAGTCACTGGGTCAGGCTGACTCCCAGCATTCTGTGCAGTGACTTGGAAGAGGATGGATTGGTGGATCTGTCCTGCCCTGTTCCCAGTATTTCTGCCCGACGTGTGTCCTCCATATGTCCACTGTGTGGGGCTCTGTCCCTCCCATGTTGACAGTGAGCTGAGGATGCCTGCCAGGTGGAAAAGTCTGACTAAAGCCTTTGTCACTGAACTTCTCAGAGAGGTATTCCCAGCTAGTTTTGTTGGTTTTGGTTTGGGTGCTTTTGTTGTTGTTGTTGTTTTGAGATAGTTTCTCATGTGTAGCCCAGACTGGCCTGGAACTTCTGAGCCTTCCAAATACAGCATATATAATATATATATATATATATATATGCATGCCTGGCTACCAATCAGACTTTATCAATAATAAAACATTTTTATTTTCTTGTGTGATAACTTTTTAAAAAAATATCTCAAAAACCCAGCTCAAGTTCAGAAAAGGAGAGTTATGTTTTGGGTGCCCTCAAACTCCAGTGCTATGTGCTTCTGTGCCCAGCTGCCTGGGGCAGGGTTAGCATTGGGAGGCAGTGAGGAGAGCCTCTGGAGAGAGGCTTGGGGAGTTTCACTGTCCCCAACCCTCCAAGCCCTACTTCATGGGAGCTGGCTCCATTAGCTGGCCTTGCCTCTGTGTTCCCACTTGTTGAAGTGACTAGGGGTCAGGAGTCCTGGGGTCTAGGTATGACTGGCTGATTAGGAACTATGTGAGCTAGGGCAAGTTAGCCCCTCTCTGAGGGTGGCCTGCTCAATACAGAGGAGACCCTAACCTTGTCTTTGGTAGTCTGTCCCATCCTGAGGCCCGAGTCGCCTTAAGTCTGAAGTCACAGTGTTTCTGCCTCACCACACAACTAACCAGGCCAGGAGTGACGGCGGCCGGCGGGGAAGGGGGAAGCCAGGAGGAGGGGCACGCGCAGACCTTGCCTTCTCTTTCCAGCTGGGAGCCGTCTGGCCCCGGTGAAGGCTGGAACTCCCTCCTCAGGCCACACTCTCCGCCCCACTGCCTGCTGCTCTGTGACAGATGGGTTCCCCTGCCCCTCACCTGGCCCCATCCATCTTGCATATCCCCTTAGCTCCCCCACTGGGGCCCTCCCTGGCTCCCAAGGGAGAGAAGGAGGCAAAGCCTTGGGGGGGTGGGGAAGGGGGCAGGTTCTGGGAGGCTGCCTGAGTTCGCTCACTCAGTTTCTCTGCTGTCTCCTCTCCTCCTCCTCCCCCTCCATTGCCCAGTCCTAAAAGCAAAGGAATGTTCTGGAGTTTGGGAAGGATGGGGGGGGGGGGCACAGAAGGGAGGAAGGGGAGGAGGCAGCCTCGTCCTGTCAGTGTCTGAGCTCTAAATAGAACACAGAGGCTGGTCTGGGGGAATGAAAATAAACAGCCCCTCTAAGCAGCCCTTCCTAGCAGTCACCGGATTTTCCTTTTGGTCCCTCAGCCCAGGGCCATTTCCCTCCTCTCCCCTCTTCTTGTGTCCCCTTCCAGGGCAGTCTCTACCTCAGGAATGATGGAGAAGCTGTGTGGCATAGGCAAACTCAATTCTTCTCTCTGGGCTTTGGTGAGAGCAGCTAGCCCCCTCTCCCCACCCCTTTCACTGAGTGGAAAGACCTGGATCAACTCAGCAATGGCTGGAACTTTTTTTCTGGCAGAAAAGGGTTCTTATCCCAATGGCTCCCATGTGGGATAAACTTAGAAACACTCTCTCACTTTAAAAACATGACCCCACATTTAGGGGTCAATCTATGGTTAGTTTCAAATTACATTGGTTTGCCTCTGCCTTTGGGGGGAAATTCTCAGACTCACCCCCAGGACTAAGGTTGCCCCTTTCCCTCTTCAATCAAGGGATGATGTACGGCAGCCAGCAGCAAGGCATTTCTTTGGGGCTCAGGACTGGCTAGGTTCATAGACATCTCCTGATTAACTCAGGCTAAATGACCCCCTCTGGGTCCTAACCCTTTGGGGCTGAACTGTAAGTACATCTGTGGGACTCAGCTGATGGCCTCTCGACTGTCCCAGCAAACTGGGGGATTCTGTTCTCTCTCTGAGACAGGGCCACCCCACCATCTTGCACCTGAGGATGCCTCCAGGCAGGGTTTTCCAAGGCCCAGAAAAATGGCAGCCAAAATTGCCGGAGCCTGGGCACCCAACTTTAAAGGAGGTGGAGGGGAAGAGGCAGGCAGGCCTTGATGGATCCATCTGAGTCCCGAGTTTCGAACTGGCAGAGGCAAGGGGTTTCAGAAGCCCACCTGGAATGCTGTCACTGCTAGCTGCATCCTAGAGGGTAAAGGGGGCACTGGAGTCCCCTGGCTTCCCTCACCTTCTCTGTCTCAGCCTCTTCCCTCTTTTCTTTCCTTCTTTCTCTCTGCTTTCCCCCTCCCCCTCCTCTGTTCACAAAAGCTCTCTGTACACAGCCACTTCCTCTGGCTGCTGTCTCTGAGCCCAGACCTTATGAGAACCATATGGGGAAAAAGGGTGGACGAGAAGAGGGTGGGGGAAGCCGGCTGGGCCCGCCTCTCCAGCCAGCATCTTTCCACCGCCCTCCGCTATGAGCATGGCGCTTGGCACACTGTGCCCTAACCTTCTCTAACTGGATCCTTGTGGCTTCATGCATGAGTCTCAGTCCAGAGCTGGATGGAGGCCCATCAAGAGATCTACACAAGAACCACCTCCCTGAGGCACGGGCACTCAAAGCACAGTAAATGGGTTATGTGGTATCCACACACCACCCATCTCCTACCTCCCCTCCTACTGCCAAACTCCCAGCACAAATAACCAGCCAGAAGTGCCTGTAATCCTAGCTACACCAGGAGTCTGAGATCTGAGGATCAAGATTCAAAGCCAGCCTGGGCAGGAAAGTCCTTGAGACCCTTATCTCCAATTAACCACCAGAAAAAGTGGAAGTGGTGCTGTGGTTCAAGTGGTAGAGCACTGGCCTTGAGCTGAAGAGCTCAGCGACAGCGCCTAGGCCCAGCGTTCAAGCCCTATGACCAAAAAAAAAAAGCAGTGTGGGCATATCTGATTATTTGATTGCTAATGACCCCTTCTCCCCAATATCCCTAACCCAGCAGGCTATGTGGTCAGCAACCCTCCTCGCAGTGGGAGGCTTTGCCTGTCTCATGGCTGCCTTCCTTCTCACCTAGCCTACAATGGTCTCAAGTCAAAAAGGCCTGGGCCTGCTGGGAGAAGGTGGGTTTTTAAAGGAGCTTTTGTACTCTCTATGTGACTATGTAACTGCAACCCCTCTTTACATCACCCTTACAATAACAAAAAAAAATTAGTTTCTTAATTAAGTTCCAATGGCTTACACCTACAATCCTAACTACTCGGGAGGCTGAGATCTGAGTATCATGGTTGGAAGCCAGACAGGAAAGTCCATGAGACACAATTAAACAGTAAAAACCCAGAAATAGAGCTTTGTCTCAAGAGGTAGAGCTCTATGCTTGAGCAGAAAAAGCTAAAGGACAGTGTCTAGGCCTTGAGGTCAAGTACCAGTATTGGCACAAAATAAAAATATAAGTAGTTTTTGTGTCCAATCAGTCCCCAAATCCAAGTAGGACCTTCTTGACAGAAATGCTAAGAGAACTCTACTACTTAATCCCTTACTGACCCCACCTGGTGCTAGCTCTCCACTCCCTAGGTAGCGGCCTGTTTGCTCAGCAGTAAGAGTAGGGGCAGGACTTGCTTATCTGTAAGACCCTGTTCCGAGCAGACAAAGTAGGAATTTATGACACTCAGAGGCTACTCAGATGACCTGGGAGGTCTTCCCAGGAGATCCTCAGGACTTATCTGATATCAGCCCTGTTCTGGAATTCCTTATTCTCAGGCCCTTCCCCCTCCCTCTAAATCCCAGAGCTGAGAACCAGAGGGCAGGCCCTCAGCAGCTGCCCAGAAGCAGGGGGAGGCATACTGAATCCTCCTACAGTCAGCTCCTCCACCTCCCTGTAAAAAGCCACCAACTCTGGGACCTTTCTCCTCAGGGGAGGCCCATAAAGACTCCAGCTCTGGACAAGAGTATTTGTGCCCACAGCTGCCTTGCATACTAGGTTAGGAGGCTGGGGGTGGGGCAGATGGATCAGGAAGGAAGCCAAGAACTCAGCTTTCCTGGAAAACTTCGAATGAAAAGTCCACAAGAGGAGAAAATTAAGGGGAAAAAAAAAGACAAAAAACAAAAAAACCCAAAACAAAACAAAACAGAAAATAAGCAAAAGGGTGTGGGGAGAGGGAATAGAGTCTACAAACACAGAAAGCAGAGTTGAGATAGTAGGATGCAGGTAAAGCAGGCTTGCTTAGTGAGATCAACACAATTGTTCACAGAATCCCTTGGAACTGGTCAGAGCTCTCTGTAAACTAGGAAGGGAGGCCCCTGTAGACAGGGACTTTATCTAGCACTTGGAGTCCCAGCATTCATTATCTTCTAGGCTTTCTAAGGTGGAGTGCTAAGTCCTGGGAGGATGGATGGGGAAATAAGAGATTTCTGGGGACGTAGGGGTGATGGGGATGTTGGGGAAGGAGAGTAGTTACAATGCAAACATAGCTCAAGTCCTGTTGCTTGCCCCAGGTGACAAGTCATAAGGTGAAAGGGAAAATCTATGTGGAAAAGAAATTAGGAGAGGGCAGAAGAAGAAATGGAAGGCACATCATTTTCTTCCTATTGTTTGTTTTGAGAAAAAGGCTACTTATGTAGAACAAACTTGCCTCAAACTCTCAAGCCTCCTACCTTCAGCCTCCTGAATGCTAGAATTACAGGCATAGAATTTACAAGCCCCAACATACTCTTGGCCTTGTGTTCTGTTGCCTGGTAGAAGTGGCAGCTTCTTCCCAGCCCTTATCTTCTTTCTCTCAACATTCTGGGGCATGGTGGAATGCTAGGACAGAACCCCAAGGAATGCATGCCCAGCTTCTGCTGGAGAATCTGGGTTCTGTTTTCTTCAGAGGCCAATTTGGGGGCTTAGGAGACAGACAATACCAGGATCACAAATAATGCGGGGTTAAGAAACATGTCTGCCTGGTAATTCAGTTGAACTCATAGTTGGCAAGCCATGAGCTTCTCAAGGGCTCCCAGGTCCTATCTGATCCTTTGTCACTATGGGGATGTACAGCCAGGCTGGGAGGTGGGGTGGGAAAGGTACCTAAGGCAGCTAGGTCAGTGGGGAGAGAAGAAAAGGGGAGCCTTTCCTCTAAGGAGGGTTTGGGATGGGAAGATGAGCTAGGAGTCGCATCTGCTGCCACCCTGTCACAATATATTCTCACCAACGATTGGCCCACTCTCTCCTTGGAGTGGCGTCCATGGGAATTTGCCACGGCTGGAAAGCATTAGTTGCCAAATCATTTTAAGATGTACTACAGAACCAGTTTTCTACCCCCCGCCTCCCCTTCTGCTTTGGCTATGTTAGGATTCCCTAATTCCGACCAACAGACACATAGGGATCACTCAAAGGAGAGTGTGCACAGACACGGAGCATGCGTGTAAAACACACCCCACTCAGCACTGAACTATCATTGTGTGGCTGTGGCTTGCACAGACCCCAGCTCCACTATTCCACACAGCCAGCCTTTTAATTTTCCTCCTCCAGAGGTGAGTGGGTTCCTGGGGAATGCCTAGGCCTGAAGGGACCCTTGAGCACCAGTGCACACTTGGGGGGTTGGGGTGGGGGGTGTGGTGCTGAGCTAACGGCTGGTCCCTTCTCTGCCATTGTCATGTCCTTGAGCTGAAGGAGATCAGAGAGGGCAGACCTCACGCCTCTTCTTCAAGGCACACATGCACACACACCCCAGCTGGGAAAAACGCAGGCCAAGCAGTAAACGTCATAGGCTGACCAGTTGTGTCCTGTCAGGAAGCGGGCAGCCTCTGAACTCACCCAACCAGAGGCGTTACTGTATTGTTCTGGACACAATCGAATGGAAGTAGCCAGCCCCAACTCCAGGCAAGGTGGGTGGAGAAACAGTTGCCACGAGGGTCAGGAGGACAGGGAAGGGGAAGCAGCTTTTAGGACAGGAAAGTAAGGGGCAGCGGCTAGGACGCTACCCTCAACGTCCACGGCGTGAGTGGAGCTCGCCGCACATGGTCAGTTCAGGAAACCGCGGGGCTGCGGAGGGGTCGCGAATGCTGAGACCTGGGGTCAGGCTGTGCTGCGGAGCCCTCGCTGGTGGCCAGCAAAGCAAGGGCTGGACGGGGCCCTGGGTTGAAATGAGAATCGCAATCACAGAAGGAGGCCAGGAGGCACGCGCCTCCCTTAACCGTTTCTTTCTTCCTTATCTTTGCGCAAAGAAGGCAAGGAGTCCAAGCTCGAAAGAGCTCAAAAGAACAGACAGGGCCGCAGGACCGGGCACAAGCTCACCACACAAACGCTCACAAGTGGGAAAGGGGACCCAAAGAGGAGTCGGGGCGCTGGGACCTCACGCAGACCAATAGCACCAGACTCCCCAAGGATAGACGTTTCCAAGCTCACCCTCCTGGCTCTCGTGAGGAGTCGGGCTGGAAGACGGACCCACAGGCCCGCAGCCCCAGGGAAAGGATGGGGTTGATCCCAATTGGAGGTGCCAGACCCGCCCGGTAAATCCGGGAGTTTCCTCCGGAGATTCAGCGGCGGCGGTTAAGGACCGCAGTCACTTATTGGGCCGCGGGCGTCATCTTTCAGCAGCCCTCTCCACGCCCGCCCGCTCGGGTCTCCAAAGTACGAAACCAGCCCAGGCTTAAGAGGAGGAGCGCGGGCCTCCCGCTAGCGCGCCTTCCACCCACCTGTGCAGGTGAGCGGCGCGCGCCGCGCCTCGCCGGGGCGCACCGGCGCTCCCCTCCCTCCGGGCTCCACAAGCCTCCGCCGGCCTCGACGTCTGCCAGCTCCCCGGCTCCGGGCCTCGGGCCTGTCCTCAGCCCCCCCCGTCTCGCCCTCCCGCACCTCCGTTCGTGCAGTGGGTAGGGTACTCACAGGGTAACGGTGCCGTTGGGCAGCAGGCTGGGCTCGGGAGGCTCCGGGAGGTCTCCGCCACCGCACACCACCCTTCTGCGCGCCAGGTTGGGGGCGCCGCTGCCCAGTCCCTTGGGCCGCTCCCCAGAGCACTTGCAACTGCGGATGGGGACGGGGCAGCCGGGAGCACCCCCAGCCTCGGGCGCCAGGAGCAGCCACAGCAGCAGCGGCAGCGGGAGGCTCGCGGACGCCCTCCGCATCCTGCGTCCCCCCAAGCCCATCAACCCATCGCCCCGCGGGGACCCGCAAGCGCTGGGGCCGGGCTGCGCTGCCGGCCGTCGGGACCCGGGCGTGCGGGGCGGCGCGCTCAGCGGGGGCCCGGGGCGCCCGAGGGAGGGGCGGGGGGCCCTGGGCGGAGGCGAGCCCTGGGGTCCCAGCCGCCGCGCCCCGGGGGCATGTCCTGCGAGCTCCCCGCCGTGGAGGACACGGGCGCGGCTGTCAGCGCCGCGCGGGAGGCCCCGGGCGGTGCGGCCCGACTCTCAGCGCTTCGCGCTCCGGGGCTGGTGGCCGCCCGGCGTCCGTGCGTCGCCGACTCGCTCAGCGCGGGGCTGGGACGTAGCGGACCGCGCTGGTCTCCCGCCGCCGCCGCCGCCGCCGCCGCCGCCCCGTGCCATGGATGGGGGCAGCTCGGCGCCGCGCCGCTCCCGCCGCCTCCAGCCCCCGCCTCCCCCCTTGCGCCTCGCCACTCCGCGAGGCCCTAGCGCCTCCCGACCTGCAAGCCTGTCCGCTGTCCTCTCCACAATCCAGCCCCAAACAGCACTTTTCACAAAACCCTCCCTGGCTCGTGTGCGTCCAGACTGCAGGAACAGGCTTCCGGAGCTTTGCATGACCTACGGGGCTCGGCTTGAGATGTCTGGGGCTCTGTTTGGGGTTGAACTTTGCTCGCGATCAGAGGTTTCCATTCGCCTCCGTGACATGAGAGGCCGGTCTAGACCTTGGCTCTCACAGTCACAGCCCTGCTCCTGCCCACAAACTTTGATTGAGGCCACCGCAGGAGGATCCAAGCCACAGATGAGGAAGCAGCTGACCTCACCCAGTGAGCAGTGACCTTGTCCAGTGGGGGGTGCATGTTGTTGGGCCAAGGAGAGGTCAAAGGCCAAGACAGGCCTTGCTAGTTCTGACCATCCCCCCCCTCCCCTTGTGTGTGTGTGTGTGTGTGTGTGTGTGTGTGTGTGTGTGTGTGTGTGTGTGAAGTAGTGAGTGACAAACTGGGAAAATGAAAAGAGGGATCGGTGCCAGGATATGGGCAGAGCACTGTGCAGGGAGTTAGGACATCCCATTCTAAACTTAGCTTTGCCTTTTAATTTATTCACTGTCTGACTTTGGACACACTGATGGAACATCTTGGAGGACTAGTCTAGGGGTCAAAATGAGGTCCTGACTACCCCCTACTTTATTCCTGTAAACTGTGGCATGAGAAGGAGGAAGAAAGCCCTGCGCAGGGTCTGACCTTGAGAAGGGGAAAGAAGGATGAGAAATGTGCTGGAAACTCCTTGCCCAAGCATATAATCCCAGTACTTGGGAGGCAGAAGGATCCTCAGTCAGAGACCAGCTTGGATTTAGTAGTGAGACTGTCTCAAGAAAACCAAACATCTGGGGCTGGGAAGGTGGCTCAGTGGTAGAGCGCTTGCCTTGCATGCACGAGGCCCTGGGTTCGATTCCTTAGCACCACATAAGCAAAAAGAAAAAAGCCGGAAGTGGCGCTGTGGCTCAAGTGGTAGAGCGCTAGCCTTGAGCTGAAGAGCTGAGGGACAGCATCCAGACCCAGAGTTCAGGCCCACGACCGGACCCCCCCCCCCCCAAAAAAAAAAAAAGAAAACCAAACATTTAAAAACAAAACAAACAACTGGGTGCCCATGGTTCACACCTGTAACCTTAGCTACTCCGGAAGGCTGAGATTTGAGAATCAAGGTTTGAAGCCAGCCTGGGCAAGAATGTTTGTGAGACTCTTATCTCCAATTAATTGCCCAAAGCTGGAAGTAGAGTTGTGGCTCAAACTGTAGACCACTAGCCTTGGGCATAAAAACTTAGAGACAGTGCCCAGGCCCTGAGTTTAAGCCCTGGACTTGCACAATAAACACCCCCCCCCCCCACAAAACAAACAAAAGAACCTTCTGTGATTAAGATGTATTGTACTCATAATCTGACTTATGGAATTGAAACTTCTTTATACAACCACTTAATAATATTTTTAAAAAATGCTTCTGGGGGGACTGGGAAGATGGCTCAGTGGTAGAGCTCTTGCCTTGCAATGCATGAGGCCCTGGGTTCGATTCCCCAGCACCACATAAGCAAAAAGAAAAAGAAAAGCCGGAAGTCGTAGAGCGCTAGTCTTGAGCTGAAGAGCTGAGGGACAGTGCCCAGGCCCAGAGTTCAGGCCCCACAACCGGACCCCCCCCCCAAAAAAAAATGCTTCTGGGTATTGCTTCTGGATTGCATTGCAAACTGGAAACCTGGTTGGGGGAGTGTGGCTTATGGTGTCTGCCTTCTTAGATTTCCCACAAAGGATAGCCTTTCTGTCATTTAATAGAGCCTTGATGGCTAAGAAACCAACTGCCAGGACTGGAGCAGGACTGGTGTTTCCATCCTCACAGGGCCATCAATGTGCCCCCATGATGGCCACCACCCTCTTCCATGAGCTTGGCCCTGCCGTGGTGAAGGTGCCTTTTCCAGTCCTACTGTGCCTGTCAGCCAAGCCTCCCAGCCCCTTTGCAGGGAAGTGGCTTCTCCCTTTGGCCTGCTGGCAGCAGGCCTTGGGGCCTGATACTGCTGGCCCCCTTGCTTTCCCTCCCTGGCTCCTCATCCCTCCCAGCTGAACTTCCAAAGATAAATAAATAGTGATTGCAAATGGAGGAAGGGAGATGAGGAATGGCCTTCCCCAGCAGGAGCCCTCAGCAGGCCTGGCTAAGCCTGCATTCCTCAGGAAAGGGTCAGAAGATCCAGCCACAGCTACAGCCCACAAGCAGGGTCTGCCCACCCAGACTCCTGCCGCCCACCCAGCCTCCCGGGTATCCATAGGCCACGAGGAAGAGGAGGAGAGGCCTTGGGCCCAAGTCACAGCTTCTTTTGACTTCTTTTTGCTAAATGAAGACACTCAAAGTCTGGAAAGGAATTCTTCTGTCCCCCCCTACACTTGCAAAAGCTAAATAGAGACCAGATGACATTGACATGACATTGAGGGGAGGCTTCTACTTGGTAGAGAAAATGAGATGCCTGGTGGAGAACTTAGCCCTGTCCTGAGGGCTATCATATTTGACTTTCATAATGGCTGAGATGACATAGTCAGTAGGTTAATCCCACCCCCACCCTTCTTTTTTTTTTTTTTGTTGGTCCTGGGGCTTGAACTCTGGGCATGGGCGCTGTCCTCCAGCTCTACTACTTGAACCATAGCACCACTTCCAGTGATTCTGGTGGTTTATTGGAGATAACAGTCTCACTGACTTTCTTGCCTGGGCTGGCTTTGAGCCATGAATCTCAAATCTCAGCTTCCTGAGTAGCTAGTATTACAGGTATGAACCATGGGCACCCCGCTAATTTCCCATCTCTAAGTCATACAGAGGTAAAGGGCCTGGGGTCTAGGATCCCTTAGGATTGATTCCTTTCTAGGTTCTGTCCAATCTACTTGAAGCTTTCCCCATAGACTATTTCTTGCTACTGTCTTCAGGTACAGAGGAGTGAGTTTGTTTGTTTGTTTTCTTATTTTGCTAGTACTGGAGTATGAATTCAGGGCCTGGCCACTGTTTCTTAGCATTTTTACTTTTTTATTTTTATTTTTTCTGGTCCTGGGGCTTGAACTCAGGGCCTGGGCACTGTTCCTGAGCCTCTCTGTGCTCAAAGCTAGCATTCTACCACTTCAGCCCCAGTGTCACTTCTGGCTTTTTCTGTTAATTTTACTGAGGAATTGAACTCAGAGCTTCATGCATGCTAGGCAAACACTCTACCACTAAGCTACATTCCCAGCCATCTTAGCTTAAAAATTTTTTTTTTTATTTTACCAAAGCCTAGTGCTCTAAACTTTGTTCCTCAGCTCCACATTTGGTAGTTAATTGGATAAGAGTTTTACGGACTTTCCTGTCCGCCCTGGCTTTAAACATTGATTCTCAGATCCAGCCTCCTGAATATCTAGGCATAAGCCACTAGTGCTTGGCTAAAACCTGGGGCTGGGAATGTAGCTTAGTGATAAAGTGCTTGCCTAGGATGCATGGAGCCCTGAGTTTGATTCCTCAGTACCACATAAACAGGAAAAGCCTGAAGTGGCACTGTGGCTCAAGTGGTAGAGCACTAGCCTTGAGCAAAAGAAGCTTAGGGACAGTGCCCTGGCCCTAAATTCAAGCCCCAAGACTGGCAAAACAAAAACTCATAAAAAACAAAACAAAACAACATGCAGGGTCACAGTTACTTGGGAGAGCGAGGCAGGAAGATCATGGGAGCTTTGAGTCCCAGGCTAGTGGGGTGACGTTGTGATATCTTCTCTGTTAAATAAGACAAAATAATTACAATAAAAGTATCTTGTTTTGAGGTTTGGTTGAGATAAAAAGATGACTCAAACTTAGTTCCAAGTCAGGCACTGGTAGCTCACGCCTGTAATTCGAGCTACTCAGGAGGTTCAGATCTGAGGATTATAGTTTGAAGTCAGCCTCGGCAAGAAAGTTGGTAAGACTTTTTTTTTTTTTTTTGGTTGGTCGTGGGGCTTGAACTCTGGGCCTGGGCACTGTCCCTCAGCTCTTCAGCTCAAGACTAGCCCTCTACTTAGCCCTCTGCTTATGTGGTGCTGAAGAATCGAACCCAGGGTCTCATGCAGGCGAGGCAAGCACTCTACCACTGAGCCACCTTCCCAGCCCCAAGACTTTTTTTTTGTCAGTTGTGGGGCTTGAACTCTGGGCCTAGGCGCTGTCTCTCAGCTCTTCAGCTCAAGGCTATTGCTCTACCACTTGAGCCACAATGCCACTTCTGGTTTTCTGGTAGTTTATTGGAGATAAGAGTCTCACCGACTTTCCTGCTTTGAACTGCAATCCTCAGATCTCAGCCTCTAGAATAGCTAGGATTACAGGCGAGAGCCATCGGCGCCCAGTGGTTAGACTCTTATCTCCAATTGACTTCCAGAAAAAGCTAGAAGTGGAGCTGTGGTTCAAGTGGTACAGCACCAGCTTTGAGCAAAAGAAGTTCAGGGACAGTTCCTAGACCTTGAGTTCAAACTCTCAGGATTGGGACAAAACAGAGTATCTGGCTAGGAAGTCTGACCCATGAAAACGTACTTTTTAATTTTTTAATTTATTTATTTTTATTGTGCAGCCTTCGGGCTGAACCCAGGGCTTTACATTCTAGGCAACTGCTATACCACTGAGTTACTCCTCAGCCCAGAGTCCAAATTTGTAACTGTCAATCTATAAAATGACAGTTGTGGGCAGAGAGAAACTCCCAATGATTCCATCAAGTGTTTTACTTTCCCTTGAGCTTTGCTCTCTGATTCTCTGGCTTGTTCTGAGTCATACCAGTGAAGATGCCCACTTCTAAAGCACATGGGGAATAGAACCAGTGACCCCTTTACCTAAATCCCCAACAGAGGAAGAGAAGGTGGAAACTTTCCAAGTGAGCTGACTACTAAGGCAGGAGAAGATAAAAGGCTGAATAAGAAATCCAGAAAACAGGCTGGGAGTGTAACTTAGTGGTAAGTACATGCCTGGCCTATGCCAAGCCCTGAGATCAATACTCAACACTGGAAGAAAAGAGAAGAAAAGCACAACAAAAACTATAAGCCCTATTAGCTCCCTTAGCACTTCCCAGGATGGTCCTACTGGACAGTCCTCCTCTACCTTGTACTTTCCTGGGGACCAGGCTGAGCTACTGACGTGTAAGAATGCTCCTCTTGAGTGTTCAGGACAGAAAGCCAATGTCCAACCAGAAGGGAAGAAGCAGAACTGTGGGAAGCTACCCAGGTGACATGTGGATCTGAGACCGCTTCTCTTTAGTAATTAGATTCCACCACATGAAAAGGACATGGTATAATTTAGACTTGCCCACAAGGAAGAGTCATCGTTTGTCTCTACTGAAATCCAGTTCACTCATGAAATGGAATCCATGCACATTTCCTGCACAGGACACAGTGGCTAAGAGCTTGGACTCTGAAGCTGGATTCAGGTCCTGCTATTTTACTGACGGTGTTATTCTAGGCATGGTTTGCTGGTCTGTGAAGTTGGATAAAATAGTGTTCAAAACCATGAATAGCCAGGTGCTAGTGGCTCACGCCTGTAATCCTAGCTACTCAGGAGGCTGAGATCTGAGGATCACGGTTCAAAGCCAGCCAAGGCAGGAAGTCCTTGAAACTCTTATCTCCAATAAATCACCAGAAAACCAGAAGTGGCGCTGTCAAGTGGTAGAGCGCTAGCCTTGAGCTGAAGAGCTGAGGGACAGCGCTCAGGCCCAGAGTTCAAGCCCCATGACCGACAAAATAACATGAATACCTTTTTTTTTTTTTTTTTTTTGCCGGTTGTGGGGCTTGAACTCTGGGCTTGGGAGCTGTGCCTGAGCTCTTCAGCTCAAGGCAAGTGGGCTCCACTTGAGCCACAGCACCACTTCCAGCTTTGTGGTAGTTAATTGGAGATAAGAGTCTCACTGACTTGGGCTGGGAAGGTGGCTCAGTGGTAAAGTGCTTGCCTTGCATGCATGAGGCCCTAGGTTCGATTCCTCAGCACCACATAAGCAAAAAGAAAAAAGCTGGAAGTGGCACTGTGGCTCAAGTGGTAGAGCACTAGCCTTGAGCTGAAGAGCTGAGGGACAGCGCCCAGGCCGAGTTCAGGCCCAGGACCGGACCCAAAAAAAAAAAAAAGAGTCTCACTGACTCTCCTGCCTGGGCTGGCTTTGAATCGTGATCCTCAGATCTCAGCCTCCTGAGTAGCTAGGATGATAGGCATGAACCATGGGCACCCAGTTGTTTGTTTTTATATGTTTGGTTTTCTTGAGATAGTCTCACTACTAAGTCCAAGCTGGTCTCTGACTGAGGATCCTTCTGCCTCCCAAGTACTGGGATTATATGCTTGGGCAAGGAGCTTCCAGCACATTTCTCATCCTTCTTTCCCTTTCTCAAGGTTAAACCCTGCGCAGGGCTTTCTTCCTACTTCTTTCTCCAGTAGTGTCCGGCTACTATGTGTATAAGTGTGTTTGTTTGTGTGTGTGAGCATGTGCATGTGTGAGTACTGGGGCTTGAACTCAGTTGGCTTTTTTTACTGAAGCAGAGTGCTCTACCACTTAAGTCACACCTCCACTTCTGGCTTTTTGGTAGTTAATTCGAGAGAGGATTCTCTTGGACTTGTGTGCATGAGCTCGCTTCGGAACTGAATCCTCAGATCCTGAGTAGTAGGATTACAGATGGAGCAACTGGTACCCAGCTTGGGAGGTTATTTTTTTTCTGTTGCTATTTTCTTTTTTGGTGTGATGTTTATGATTATAGAGTCAGACAACAGATTGTTCAATTAAATGAATATGTTCAGCAGAGGAGGTTGGTTTTATAGACCAAAAAGGGCAAAGGAAAGCAAAAACAAATGACAATTAAATACAAATGACAAACAAAAACAAAAACATGGGTGCAAGTGAAAATTGTTAAACTTAAAGGTGGGGGAGATTTTTTTTTATCATGCCAGCTAAAACTGATTGTTATAGCTCACTCTCCTAACTCCTAAGAAGGCCAGATAAGATAAGCTTAATTCTGCTTTGAGACAAGGAATTTATCAGGATTCCATTTTGCTGTAGTCTGTTGACCTTAATGCTGGAGCTCAATCCAAATCTATCTATCTACATATATACATATTTCTGCTGTGGTGCTAAGGATGGAATCCAGCTTTTTTGCATGATAGGTATATGCTCTGTCACTGAGACCCATTGCTAGCTCAATTTAATATTTATAATTGACTTGGGGAACTGTGATTTAAACAATAGGAGTTATATGTCTGTTTGGTGGAGTATTTTGCTTTGGTGCCTGGTTCCTAACAGAGATTCTGAAACTCTTGGATTGTCCTGTGAATTGGATATTTTGTTTGTTTGTTCTGGATCTTGTTTTTCATCTTATTTTGTTTGTTGAGATGGGGTCCCACTATGTTGCTCAGACTTATCTGCTGGAACTCTTGGGTTCAAACAATCTTCTTGTCTTAGCTATTTAAGTAGATGGGACTACAGATTCATGTTTTATAGAATTCCTTTGTATCTTATTGAGCTTATGCAAATGAGAAGACTCAGGATAAGTCCTCTAATAGCTTTAGAAAGGAGCTAGTCACTGGAAAGACCAAGTTAGTAGACAGTTGGAACTTGCAGCTACCCTGACCCCTGGTAAGGGACTGGGCTGCTGGAGGTTCTTGAAGCTGAGTGCCCATGGCTCGGCTCAGGCCTGTAATCCTAGTTATTCAGGAGGCTGTGATCTGGGGATTATGGTTTGAGGCCAGCCTGGGCTAGAAAGTCCATGAGGCTCTTATCTCTAATTAACAACCAAACAAGTCAGAAGTGGAGTTATGGCTCAAGTGGTAGACTGCTAGGCTTGAACATAAAACTCAAGGACAGCACCTAGGCCCGGAGTTCAAGCCCTGGGACCATCATGTACATATATAAAAGGCTCTTGAACAATGAAATCAGAGTTTTCTCTCTGGATAGTGGACACATCAGGGTGGTGGGAAAGAAAGCACAGAAACTCTGTGTTACCTGTTCTCCACAATATCCCATTTTTATGTGTGTATGAGTGTGTTTGTGCTGGAACCCAAAGTCTACCACATGCTAAGTATGTGTCCTACCATTGAGTTATAGGAATGTTAGCCCAGGAATGCTTTTATTTGTTTGTATATCCCTCAGGTCTTAGTAACCAACAAATAATTAGAGATGATTATTTTCTTATCAACACATTGTTATTGAGGTCTTAGTCATGTATCTTTTTGTGTCTGTGTGTATGTGCTAGTCCTGGGGCTTGTACTCTGGTCCTAGATGCTTTCCCTAAGTTTCTTTGCTCTCTTCTGGCTCTTTTGGTAGTTAATTGGAGATAAGATAAGAAATATATATATTTTTTTAACCAGTCCTGGGGCTTGAACTCAGGGCTTGGGCACTGTCCCTGAGCTTCTTTTGCTCAAGGCTAGTCCTCTACCACTTGAGCCACAGTGCTGCTTCCAGCTTTTTCTGTGTATGTAGTACTGAGGAATTGAACTCAGGGATTGCTAGGCAGGCACTGTACCATTAAGCCACCTTCCCAGTCTAAGAAATACTTACTTGCTTGGGCTGGCTTCAAGTCATGATCCTCAGATATCTGAACATCTATGATGGGCCGGAATATTGTTTCAGGCACTGAAGATATAGCAGTCTGAATTTCATGAGCTCAGGTGACAGCAGAAGGAGATAGACAATGCATAAATAAAGGAGGAGATATTAAAAAGTAAAGCTAATGGAGCAAATCCCAACAGAGTGAGGGTTGAGAATGATGAGGAAGACTTGATTGGCAAGATGTCTCCAGAGCAAAGTTCTGAAGGAATGAAGGAGTAGTTGGGAGACAAGGCATTGCATGCCAAGGGGGCAGTTAATGGTAGCAAAGCAGGAGAGTGCTAGGGGGTTAGGGGTGGAGTATAGGGAGCAGGAAGGAGAGCTACCAATTGGAAAGACATTCAGTTTTCACTAACCCAAAACCAAGCTCTGTAATGAGGAAGATGACTGAAGAGTTAAGCTGGCAGAGATGGAATAAACATCCATCTTCCCCATGATATGTCTATGCCATGTGCTTTCTTTCTCTGATATATATATATATATAATTTTTATTTTTTTAATTTTTTGGTTGGTCATGAGGCTTGAACTCTGGGCTTGGGCATTGTCCCTGCACTCTTCAGCTCAAGGCGAGCTCTCTACACTTGAGCCACAATGTCACTTCTGGTTTCCTGGTAGTTAATTGGAGATGAGAGTCTTTCAGGCTTTCTTGCCTGGGCTGGCTTTGAACTATGATCCTCAGATCTCAGCCTCCTGAGTAGCTAGGATTACAGGTGTGAGCCACCGGTGCCTAGCTATACTGCCATATTTCTTCTCTTTCTCTATCTTTCCTTTTTTCTTCCTTCCTTCCTTCCTTCCTTCTTTCCTTTCTTCCTTTTTTTGTGCCAGTCGTCTTTCTTCTTTCCTTCTTCCTTCTTTCTCTCTCTTTCTTTCTTTCTTCCTTCCTTCCTTTCTTTCTTTCTTTCTTCCTTTCTTTCTGTGTGAGCTAGTGCTGGGGCTTGAACCCAGGGCCTGGGTGTTGTTCCTTAGCTTTTTGACTCAAGGTTGGCACTCTACCATTTGAGCTACACTCAACTTTTAAATTTTTTGGTGATTAATTGGAGACAGTCTTAGAAAGTTTCCTGCCCAGGCTGGCTTTGAACCATGATTCTTGGATCTCAGGCCTCCACAGTAGCTGCGATTATAGGCATGAGACACCAAAATTCTTGCCTTGAACTCTTTTATTGTTAGACAAAAGGACTGAGGTTGTTTAGCTGTCCTAAATTTTCTGGTAACACATTGGGTGAGTTGGCCAGGAAGTTAAAGATTAAGTACATCTTTAACTAACTTGGACTCATCAAATGGTTACGTATTTTGGTGCTGTGACTAGAATGGACTGTTCAGGTTATCCTTTGAATCATGTCTAGTGATAGGGAAAGGACTTTGAATTCTGCGTAAGAAGCCTAGAAAGTTAGGAAATTTAGGAAAGAGGAATACATTTAAGTCATCTTTCAGCTGGAGGATCAACTAACTCTAAGAGTGAGCGGAGGGAGCAGGAGACATTAGGGAGACTAGCTCTCAGTCCACTAAGAAATCATGATGTCTTAGACCAAGCTGGTGGTGAAGGAGACTTAGAGAGGCTGGATTCTGAATGTATAGAATGATAGTATGGAATAAATATTTGGTCTTGTCTCACTTCCTGGCATAGTTTCCTGAAATCCTTGGAATCTCTTAACTGATAAGTGTCTTTTGTATGCTGATGAGTTGATTAAGGGCTGGCAGTCCCTAAGTAGCCCGTGGAGGGAGCTGAACGCAGGAAAGACCCAAGCAGGATTAGAGGGTTGGGCTTGATTCAGTTCCCTGACAGACGTCCGGGGAGGGGAGGGGTGAAGGTTGAGCTGATGGATCACTATGGCCAATGATTTCATCAGTCATGCCTAGGAAATAAAGTCTTTTTTTTTTTTTTTTTGGGTCCGGTCATGGGGCCTGAACTCTGGGCCTGGGCACTGTCCCTCAGCTCTTCAGCTCAAGGCTAGCGCTCTACCACTTGAGCCACAGCGCCACTTCTGGCTTTTTTCTTTTTGCTTACGTGGTGCTGAGGAATCGAAACCAGGGCCTCTGGCATGCAAGGCATGCGCTCTACCACTGAGCCACCTTCCCAGCCCGGAAATAAAGTCTTCATAAAAACTCCATTAAAAACTCTGACCGGACGCCAGAGGCTCACGCCTGTAATCCTAGCTACTCAGGAGGCTGAGATCTGAGGATGGCGGTTCAAAGCCAGCCTGGGCAGGAAAGTCCGTGAAAATCTTATCTCCAATAAACCACCAGAAAACCGGAAGTGGCGCTGTGTCTCAAGTGGTAGAGCACTAGCCTTGAGCTGAAGAGCTGAGGGACAGCGCCCAGGCCAGAGTTCAAGCCCCACGACCGACAAAAACAAACAAACAAAAAAACCTCCATAGAAACAAGGCTTGGTGAACTTCAGGTAGTTGTAGGAAGGGGAGGAGAGGGTTTGGAAACTCTTTTCCTGGCTCTCTGCATCTCTCCATTGTGTTCCTTTATAGCAAACCAGTAAGTATGTTTCCCTGGATTCTGTGAGCTGTCCTGTCATCAAAGCAAGGAAAGGTTGTGTTGGGATCTCAAGTATGGAGGAATTTGGGAGCTTGAGCCCTTGCCTGTGGGATCTGATGCTGTCTTCAGGTAACCATCATAGCTCTTAACTGAATGACAGGATACCTCATGGTGGTCCTAAGGCAGTGATACTTGCTGGTAAGAAGAAACCTCCTCAACATTTAGGATTTTAGAAGTCTTCTATGTTGACTGGTAGGAGCAGAGGAAAAATAGTTTTTTTCTACTCATGGAGTCAAATGGGATTTTCTGCCTATGGGTAGAATAAATAATTGTCAACCAGGCATGGTGGTATACCTCTGTAATCCCAGCTACTCCAGAGGCAGCGGCAAGAGGATGGCCATTCAAGGAAACCCCAGAAAAAAGATGGCAAAACTCTAGCTCAAAATGAATTACTTTTATTTTGCTGATTAATTTTAAAAGGTGCAGGGAAGTGGCTCATGTGGTAGAGGTCTGGGTTCCAACTCCAATAGGAGGGGAGGCATTGTTAAAGTATTTGGCTTAAATGGTAGAGTGGAATTGTAGTTAAGTTGAAGGGGAAGGCTCGGGAAGGGGTAACGTCTGATCTGTTGGGGGCAGTAGGTGGGTGATGAGTCCTGGAGGAAAATGAAGTTGAGTCCTCCACTCTACTAGGTGAACAAAAAGGGCAGATTGCTACCCTCAGGGAGTTGACTAGTAGAAGAAGTAGTTCCTGAACAGAGAAGGAAGGTGGGAGGCCAGAGGTATACCAGCTCTTGGACTCCTTAGCTTTAAAGCTGTAGGAAAGAAATCAGAGGAAAGGGAGGACCATGGGGACTGAAGGTCACCAGGACACACCCCTCATACAGGATTATTTTGTTGTTGGTGGTGGTAGTGGTGGTGATCTTTGGATTGAGGGCTAGGGTACTATCCTTGAGCTTTTTTGCTCAAGTCTAGCACTCTACCTCTTTGAGCTACAGTGCCACTTCCAGTTTTCTAGTGGTTATTTAGAGATAAAAGTCTCATGGACTTTCTTACCTGGGCTGGCTTTGAACCACAATCCTCAGATCTCAACCTCCTGAGTAGCTAGGATTACAGCCTGGAGCCACCAGTGCCTGGCTCATGCACCTTTCCCTTCTCCCACCTGGGGCTGTCACTCTTTCACAGAGGGAAACTCAGAGGCTGTGTTATGCAGGCATAAGTGTGCACGTGTGTGCAGACACATGTGGGGTGGGTAGTCTTCCTCCTGGGCGGCTCCCACTCCTTTACATGCTCTACAGGCCACTGGGTAGGAGCTACCTGCTGCCTTGGGCTGTGGTGTCTTGGGTGTGGACAGGGGGAGCTCTGGATCTCCTACCTCAGAGCCGAGACCCCCTGACCTTCAACCATCACAACAGTACCAGCAGAGGACCAGGTCAACGCTGAAGAAAGGGAAGAAATGGAGAGGAAGAGCATGTGGCATAGCACAAAGCACTGCCTAGCACACCAGGCCCTAGGTACCATCCCCAATCTGGCAAAACCAACAAAACATTAAGAAAACTGGAGAGGAGAACAAAACCCCCCTGGGTAGTGAGCTACAGGCCTTTTCTAGCATGCAGAGTATTAGGGAGCTCAGAGCTTGGGGTATCTGAGGCTTGGGGCACTTGGCTGGGAAGGCTCATGAAGATGAGGAGAGGGCTTTCCTTTACAGCATGTGTAGTGGGGAGCCTGAGTTTGAAGCAAACCTCAAAAGCTTGTCTGGAGTTAACCTGCTTTCAACACTATTTTTTTTTTTTTTTTTTTAATTAAATCACTTTTAGCTCAGTGCTGGTGGCTCACTCCTGTAATCCTAACTACACACGAGGCTGAGGTCTGAGGCTCAAGATCAGAAGGCAACTTGGGCAGAAAAATCTATGAGACTCATCTCTAACTAATCAACCCTCTCCGCCAAAAAAAAAAAAAAAAAAGGGGGGGGGGGAGAAAGCTGGAAGTAGAGGTGTGGTTCAGGTGGTTAGAGCACCAGCCTTGAATGAAAAAGCTAAAGGACAGCACCTAGGCCCTGAGTTCAAGCCCCAGTACTTGCACATATCTACATTAAAAAAAAAAAAAAAAGAAAGTAGTGCACACATAAGATTAAAAATGGACTAGTGTGGAAGAGTTTCTAATTGGAATCAATGGCCCTTCTCCATCTCACCCATAGCCCCAACTTTTGATTGCTCCTGACTTTAGTTTTTTGCTCCTGGTTCAAGCAGCCACAAAATGAACTACTACCCAGGCTAATCAATGGCAGTTTTCCAAATCTAGTTTCAGGAGCTGTCCCCCCCCAGCGGTACCTATCTCAGCCCCAGGACCTTCCATAGATTTCCAGAAGAGCTCCTCTGGGTTCTTGTAGCTGTTTCTCAACAACAAGCCTCAACTAGGAATGTGAGCCTCATCTGTCATGCTGGCCAAACAGAAATGCACCCCATCAGCTCACAGCCCTCCTGATCAGCAGTTGGGCCACTTTATTTATTTATTTTTTTCGTTTCTGCCAGTCCTGGGGCTTGAGCTTAGGATTTGGGTGCTGTCCATCGCTAACCCTCTAGCACTTGAGTCACAGCCCCACTTCAGTCCTTCAGATTATGTCTGTAACCTTAGCTCCTCAGGAGGCTGAGATCTGAAGATTGTGCAGAAAAGTACATGAGACCCTTAACTCCAAATTAACCATCAAAAAGATGGAAGTGGAACTGTGGCTGAAGTGGTTGAGTACCATGCTTGAGCAAAAGAAGCCAAGCAAGAGCTTGAGATCCTAAATTTAAGCCCTGGTATCAGCAAGCAAACAAATAAAAAAACCCCAGTTGTGTTGTTTTCTGGCTGCCAATTGCTCTCTGTCCCAAAAGGTGAGAGTTTGAGGTTCCAGGGCTGAGAACATGGTGGTGCAAGTGGTATGCATGTGGTATGCTGTTGCTGGAGTCTGAAGGACCAGTGTACTGGTATGAGCCAAGGGTGTGGTGTGAGCCAGGGGTGCTAATTCGCATTTCACTTGGGGATAATGTTGCTGTTTTAATGCTGCTCTCCCCTCCTTCCCCTTTTTTGTGCCAGTCCTGGGGCTTGAACTCAGGACTTGGGTACTATACCTGAGCTTTTGTGCTCAAGGCTGGCAGTCTACCACTTGAGCCACAGATCCATTTCTGACTTTCTGCTGGCTAATTTGAAATGAGAATCCCACAGATTTTCCTGGTTCTGCTGGCTTCCAACAGCAATCTTCAGATCTCAGCCTCTTGAGTAACTAGGATTAGGGCATGAGCCACAGCATTGGGCCATAAAGTCTTTTTGATGTCTGTACTCCTTGAAGAGGCACAGTAGAGCCCCAGCTCTGAGACCTCAGCTCAGAGGTCCAGTGGCACTCTGGTTACCAGACGAGATCTGGGTGAGTAGTGCCATGCAAGGGACCATGAACCCCACTGTGGGGCATATCCTCAGTCTTAGAGACAAACACATGACCAGTCACAAGAAGCCACAGAGATGGCCGTGAAGGTCCCCTCTTTGTCTCCAGGGACATAGTAGACCTATGTCTCCTAGTCTCAAACCTGGACTGGAATGGATCCAGACACAGGCAGAACCATCTTCCTGCTGGGTTCTACCAAGGGCCTGTCATTGACAACCTGTAATCCCCTAAAGTCCCAGCAGCCCCAGTAGCAGCTCCAAGGCACTGGCTAACTTGTACTTCCTGCAATGAAGTCAGTCACAGTAGCCGAGCTGAGTGTGGTCACACACATCTCTACTTTGGGGTCATCCTGTCTCCAGTGGACTGTGGGAGAGGGTGACTGAGGGAGGCCAAAGGGAAAAGCAGATTGAGATAGGCAATGGAGAGAAAGAAAGGAGGAGAGAGGAATACAGGGACCCCCATTTCCCTTTCTCAAGTGTGGGAGTTGGTCCACTCTGGACCAGCCCAGGGTGAGAGGAAGTTAGATGTAGCCACAGACCCTAAACAAAGTTTCTTTGCAGTTTCAGTGGCCCAGCTGGGAAACCCCTCTCCTGAGCCCCAGCCTGCTGGAGTTAAGGAGCACTGCTGGCAGAAGAGGCCTCTCCAATCTCTGGCTTTATCTTCCCAACACATTGAAACCATCAGGCCCAGCCTTGCCGACTGTCGGTTAGTCTCAGGACATGGTTCTTTCACCGAAACCAGCCTGCCTGCCTGCCGCCCTCCTCCTCCTCCTCTTTTTCCTCTTCTTCCTCCTGGTCCTCCCTCTACCCTGCAGGGAACAGGGAGGCATCTCTCCCGTATCAGTGATCCAGCTTCACTATTGTCCTTCATTTCCATCTCCCCTCTGAAATGTGAAGGCTGCCTTCCACTCGAGGCCCCTTGCTCTGCCCTTACTTATCCTCCAAAGGGAATTTGTGTGCTTGAAACATGGCGTTCAGCCCCCTCCTCCCCCCTACCCCCCCAGTATGAAGCTGCTCCATCAAAGCAGCAAGCACCCTTCAGTGCCTCATGTTCTGGAGAAGCCAAATCAAAGGCAAACCCTGAATTCCTCTTGCTCACGGCCAATAAAAACCTTGCTTCGTGCCGGCTTCCTTTGCTGAAATCAGATATCTTAGTGTAATAAACAAGCTGAGAGGCAGGGAAAGCTCTCACTTCTTTCTGCTGATTAGTTTTTCAACTTTAAAAGAAGGCCTCTCCTATAACAGGATGCCTGCCCCAGAAACTTGAGCACAAAACTGCACCCTGCTCTGTCTGGTCCTGTGCAAAACTCCCCCCCCCCCCCCCCCACCTTCCCCAGGGCTCTTGCTGGTGGGGTGTGGCCAGTTTCCGGAATATTAAACTGTTTAGCTTTAAAGGCAGGTCCAAAACGGGCTGGGGAAGAAATCCTCTGCTGCCATGTTGCTAGTTACAGGGTAACAACAGCAAAGGAGAAGCAGAGAAATGACAAGTGGGGATTTTTCTCTAAATGGTCCTTCTGAATTTATGTACCAGATGGCTAGAAAGAGCCCAGGACCAGCACCTGGGGCTCACTTCTTTTTTATTTTTATTTTTGTGTGTGTGGGTACTGGGACTTGAACTCAAGGTCTGGGCGCTGTCCTTTAGCTTTTTGCTCAAGGCTAGCACTCTACAACTTGAGTCACTCCACTTCTGGCTTTTTGTGGTTAATTGGAGGTCAGAGTCTCACAGCCTTTCCTGCCTTGACTGGCTTGTAATCACAGTCCTCAGATCTCAGCCTCCTAAACAGCTAGGATTATAGGCGTGTGTCATCAGCATCTGGATGGAGCTTTTTGTTGTTTTTGTTGGTCTTGGGCCTGAACTCTGGGCCTGGGCGCTGTGCCTCAGCTTTTCAGCTCAAGGCTAGCGCTCTACCACTTGAGCCACAGCGTCACTCCCAGCTTTTTCTCCTTACGTGGTACTGAGGAATCGAACCCAGGGCTTCATGCATGCAAGACAAACACTCTACCACTGAACCACCTTCCCAACCCCCAAGAGCTTTTTTTTTTTTGATGCCATGGGGCTTGAACTTGGTCTGTACACTTTCCCTCTTCAGTGCAAGGCGAGTGCTCTACTGCTTGAGCCACAGCATCACTTCTGGTTTTCTAGTGGCTTATTGGAGTTAAGAGTCTCTTGGAGTTTCCCGCCTGGCTGGTTTTGAATCTTAGCCTCCTGATTCGCTAGGATTACAGGTGTGAGCCACCAGCACCTGGCTAAGGGCTTATTTCTTTATTGCAGTTCTAGGGTATGTGTGTGTGTGTGTGGGGGGGGGCTTATTTCTTTATTGCAGTTCTGGGGTGTGTGTGTGTGTGTGTATGTGTGTGTGGCCCAGGTCTTGTAGATCCTAGGTAAGAGCTTTAGCACTACACCTCTAGTTTTCATGGGCTTTAATCCCCTCATGGTGGCAATGACACTCAAGGCAGACTCTGACATGTCCAAGTGGATGGCATTGCAGAGAGACTTGAAGTTTGTTTCCTGAAACCACCTTGTCCTTGCCCATCAGCCGTTAGGGGCCCTGTCCTGTACTGCCCAGCCTCTGGGTAGATGCAACTCCACATGTGCTGTGCTTTGCTGTGAGAGGGCCCTTCTCTGATAGACTGACATCTCTTCTCTATCTCCCCCCCCCCCCCCAGCCCCCAATAGGATTTTAAGTGACTCTGCTGTCAGAAGATGCTATTCTGTTTGTTTTTCCTTCTGACATTATCTCTCTGGAGGGTTTCTGGTCAAGAAATTATGTTGAGGCTGCAGATTGTGAGAGAATTGTGCTTAATGGGGAACAGACAAGATATCTTTCATGTCTAGCCAAGTTTCTTTTCCCTCCTCTTTCTCTCTCTCCCACTTCTCATCTTCCCTTTTTGGCTTCAAAGTTGGCCCGGGTTTGTGCTTGTTTCATCGGTACATCTGCTGAATAAGGTCACACATTGATCTTATTTGGGAGATTGGCAGCCTGGTCAAGCTAAGCTCTGGAGTTGGAGAGCAAGGCTGCTCCATAGAGGGTCAGCGGGGGTAAACTTGGCACACAGTTGGCTCCTAAAGTGACCTGAGCAGTGTGAGAAGCCCCAGTATCCAAAGTGCCTGCTTTCCTGGCATCTCAGCGCTCAGGAGCTCCAGGTGTAAAATAGAAGAAAAGTCCCTCTTTGTGTCCGCATCACACACCATTTAGCTGATCTGTGCCAACTTTGTAGAAAACAAAGTGTGAGCTGTGAGGTCTCTGAGGCCCTCAAAGTGATTATAGGAGAGGGACATAAGTTTAAGGACCTTCTACCTTGTAAATGGTTACTCAACCAGGCAGAGCCATGATATAAGCATGTTGATAGGAACTAGATGGAAAAGAAAGCCACTTTGTTGGACTGGAAGTGTAGCTCAGTGGAAGAACGCTTGCCTCAGTTGTACAGGCCCTGAGTTCCACTCCTCCACCCCACGCAGCCCTCCCCTCTCCAAAAGCCATTTTCTCACCTAAGCGCTCCTTGGGATAGGCAGATTGGGAAAACATTTGAGAGGCCAGTGGTGGTTTGGATTCTTTTGTCCTTAGTCATGAGGCTGATGTGACAGCATCCAGCTGATTTCATGGTAAAAACAGTCATGGCTCCCCACGTAAACTATTTCCAATTGCACCACTGTTAAAGGCCCACCCTATTGCAGCCTTTCACGAATGGCTCTTCCTTCCTCAAAACGCTGGTGGGAAGTAGAGGGTTACTCATTTTCCAAAGGACAAAGATGTCTTGGGTTTTAAGAATGTCTTATTTGACCTCATTCTTTCTGTCTAGCCTCAGGCAACAGAATTCACTGCTGGTCTCGCTTAGAGTGGGGAGGGGGCACGGTTTTACACGTTCAACCACATAGCACAGCCTGTGGGAGTTTGAATCTGGAGCAGGAATGTGCGTGCTAGGGAAATGGGATGACAGAGGGAGGCTAATCCTACTCAAGGCTGTGCTTCATTCTCTCCTTCCTTCTCACCCCCACTGCTTGTGGTTTCCGAGTTTGTTCAACATTAAGATGTGCCAGTTCTCAAGTAGTACAATAGAGTATACTGTACATTTCTTTTAGGGCAATACAAGTTTCAAAGTATGGTTGCAAATCTAAGAATATATGTTCCTTAAGCTGGGCATTGGTGGCTCACGCCTCTAATCCTAGCTACTCAGAAAGCTGAGATCTGAGGATCAGAGTTCAAAGCCAGCCCAGGCAAGGAAAGTCCATGAGACTCTTTTCTCCAATAAACCACTAGAAAACTGGAAGTGGTGCTGTGGCTTAAGTGGTAGAGCACTCGCCTTGAGCTGAAGAGCTGAGGGATAGCGCCCAAAGCCAGAGTTCAAGCCCCACGACTGACCAAAAAAAAAAAAGAATATGTTCCTTAGCAGTGCTTAAAGCCAGAGACAGGGGCTGAGGATGTTGCTCCATGATAGAACACTGACCTATCACAGATGAGGCCTTGGTTCAATCTAACACTTAAAAAAAAGAAAGGGGCAACAGGTCATCCCAATACGTTAGGAGGCCAAGGCATGCAAATCTTGAATTCCTAGCCGTGCAGGCTACACAGCATGACCTTGCCTAAGAAAAGTCAGAAAGTTGGGGCTGGGAAGGTGGCTCAATGGTAGAGTGCTTGCCTTGCATGCACAAGGCCTTGGGTTTGACACCTCAGTACCATATAAGCAGAAAAAGCTGGAAGTGGCGCTGTGGCTCAAGTGGTAGAGCGCTAGCCTTGAGCTGAAGAGCTGAGGGACAGTGCCCAGGCCCAGAGTTCAGGCCCCACAACTGACAAAAAAAAAAAAAAGAAGAAGGTGAGAAAGTGGGGCTGGGAAGGTGGCTCAGTGGTAGAGCGCTTGCCTTGCATGCATGAGGGCCCTGGGTTTGATTTTTCAGAACCACATAAGCAGAAAAAGCTGGAAAGTGGCACAACAAAAAAAAGAAAAGAGAAAAAAAGAAATTGACTGAGTATGCCTGGGTAGTGTAATGAGCAAGCTATGGACCAGGCATTAGGAGTCTTGAATTTGTTTTCGCTTGCCATCAATCAGTTCTCAGACAAGGAGGGGCCCATCCAGGGCCTCAGTGGCCTTGTCAACATAGGTATGGCCATATAGACTAAAATACCCCACCATTTTGAGATTAGAATAAGACAGAATAGGAAAATACTCAGAAGCCATGATATCACATCATCACCATCATCATCATCATCATCATCACCACCACCACCATCAGCAGCAGCAGCAGCAGCAACAGCAGCGAGGGTATTTCAATTTGAATAAAAGGTTGATTTAAGTAAGGCTGGGTGCCAATGGCACACACCTGTAATACAGGAGGCCGAGATCTGAAGGTCATGGTTCCAAGCCAGCCTAGGCTGGGAAGCTCCCTGAGACTGTAACCTTTAATTAACCACCCAAAGAAAGCTGGAAGTGGAGTTGTGGCTCAAGTACTAAGTGGAATGCTAGCCTTGAGGAAGAGATCTCAGGAATAGTTCTCAGGCCCTGAGTTCAAGTCCCAGGACTGGCAAGAGAGAGAGGGGGAGAGAGAGAGAGAGAACTTAAAAGCAGAGTACTTGCCTAGTATGAATTAGACACTGGGTTCTAGCTCCACAGGGCATGGGGTAGGGTAGTGGCAGGTGATAAAAATCTTTGAGGAACCCCTGACCCAACCTTGATGTATTGTTGGTATGTGGGGGTGTCAACACCCCAAACCTTTACAAGGCTGGCTTCAGGACAGACAAGGGCTACTGACAACATGGTTAGAAGTGTTTAGGCTGCTTGGGTGGGTCTGACCCAGGAGAGCATGTTGTCACTGAAGAAACTTGCCCTGGATGCTGTTACTGCATTCATGAAAATCTGGGCGTAACCCAACCAGCTGCCAGTGGTGTATAAAATTGAGTCTGGCTCACTTTTCTATGAAAGATCTTGCTCAGCTGTGGATAAACTGTATATATACTCTGCTTCCCCTTTAATCTGGATTTGATTCAGCTCCCCTGACTTGTATCTTGTTCCTCATATCCAGGCACAAGCCAGAGATCTTTTTTTTTTGTTTTGTTCCAAAGAGTTATACTAATATAGAGATGAGGAAGCTAAAGCTCCTAAGCCATCTGTAAAGTATGCTGTAGTACTTGGAGAAAGTTATGTCCTCTCTGGCTTCCATTTCTGTCCATAAAAGGGGAATGGGACTAAATTACCAAAAGTACCTTCCAGGGCAAACTTCTGACCTGGGCCAACATTCACCAATCAGGTTGGCTAATGTTGCCATCTAGAGGCAATTCTAAAGCGTTCTTCAGCAAGAGAAACTTTATAAAAAAAAAAAAAAAATTTAGAATCTTCCTATGTAGCCCAAGCTGGCCTCAAACTTGAAATCTTCTGCGGTACTAAGATTACAGGTATGCACCACCACACCCTGTTAAGACTTCTTTTTTCTGATGGGCTCTGGTGATTCATACGTGTAATTCTAGCCACTCAGAAGGCTGAGATCTGAGGACTGCAACTCAAAGCCAGCCTGAGAAAGGAAAGTGGGTGAGACTAGTATCTCCAATTAACTACCAAAAAAGTTGGAAGTGAAGCAGTGGCTCAAGTGGTAAAGCAAGCACAAAAGCTTAAGAATAATGCCCAGCGCTGGTGGCTCACATCTGTAATCCTAGCTATTCTGGAGGCTGAGATCTGAGGATCACGGTTCAAAGCCAGCCCTGGCAGGAACATCCATGAGACTCTTATCTCCAATAAACTACCAGAAAACCGGAAGTGGTGCTGTGGCTCAAGTGGTAGAACGCTTGCTTTGAGCTGAAGAATTGAGAGCCCAGGCAAGCCCCACAACTGACCAAAAAAAAAAAAAAAAATGTTCCCAGGTCTCATGTTCAAGCCCCAGGACTGGCACAAAAAACAAAACAACTCCCCTCCCCCTCCAACCTCCCCCCCAAAACAAAACCCTTCACTTTTCTTGCCCTTTAAGTCTCACAAACCCCTTTTCAACGATAGCATGATATATCCCATGGCACCTGTGACCCAGTGGTAGCCCTCCCAAAGCCAGGCTGCCATCCCAGAGAGGGAAGCAGCTGCTGCTTACAGGCTCCAGTGCTCTTTTGGTATATTCAGTCATCACACCAGATCATAAAAAATAAATCTTTTAATTGCTTTGTACTTGGCACAGATGGTATCATTCAAACTCACATTTTTATTTAATGGGCTGAAATATCACACTGTAGCTTTGAAACAGTACAGGGTTATTTTACAAAATTACATTCAGCAGCAGCAATATGTTCTGAAAATTAATCCATAAAATTAAGATTGGGGGTTGAATAAACAAGGAAAAAACTGTCTAGAAAATAAACTGAAGCTATCTGTTGGGAATAGTTGAGAATTGTGCTTTGTTTTTTGACAATCTTGCCACTTTATGAATAACTGAGAACTGTAAAATCCTGGCATATGAATACAGAGGGTAAGCTTTAATGTGTCTGGAAAGTGTACCCCTGGAAAGGAAAACACAAAGCAAGGCCTTGTTGAAACCATGTGCCTGTCTGAGGGGGATGAGATTCATTGGTCTTTGCTAAACATCACTAGAAAAGAATCATGGTGGAGAAATCTCATTCAATTCCCACTGCTATAGGTCCTAGAGGAAGCTCAAATCCGGTTGTAAAGAGGTTGTCAGAAAGGCTTACCTCTTAATTACAAGTACTCCTGGAACTCCAGGACCACCATTACAACTGTCAGTGACACTTTACTAGTGACAATTGGTGTTTGGAGCCACTGCTTGAAGTTACCTGTATGACTGTTCCTAGCAAAGCATACCTTCCAGATATACTGTCTAGAGAAAACTAGGGACAGAAACCACCTTATTCCAGAGCAGCAATGGCAATGGTTCAATGAAGAATTTCCTATTAAAGTGGGATGAGAAATGGCAATCCATCTGATTTCCCTGATTAGAGGCATCAGTGACCCAAGTTTTATCCGGGAAAAGGCATTCATGGATTGATTGGTGCTCCTGGGAAGAATTCAGTATTGAACTTAATTCCTGGCTACTCTTTTGCAGAAGTGTCTGCATTTCTCAAATCTGATCCAAAACTACTGCTTGAAGCCAGCTTCTTACAGCAAAGACTAAGCACAAATGGTTTCTTTCCATCAGCACATGTGATCCTCAGCACTCTATCCAGAGCAGGACTGGGCTGGAACATGGGGTGTATCAAGATGGAAGCCTAGCCGGGTGCCGGTGGCTCACGCCTGTAATCCTACCTACTCAGGAGGCTGAGATCTGAGGATCAAGGTTCAAAGCCAGCCCGGGCAGGAAAGTCTGTGGGACTCTTATCTCCAATAAACCACTAGAAAACTGGAAGTGGTGCTGTGGCTCAAGCAGTAGAGCGCTTGCCTTGAGCTGAAGAGCACAGGGACAGTGCCCAAGCCCAGACTTCAAGCCCCATGACTGACAAAAAAAAAAGATGGAAGCCTAGGTTAGTGCATAGTTGGTCTTCTTAGCTGTCCTTAGCTCAGTGTTCCTGTGTCACCCCCACTGGGCCCTTTAAGTCTGCTGTGGTCTTGTCTGGAACAGGTTTCTTTGAGTAATCCCGCTCTCCAAAAATGGTGCTCCCTATTCGGACATTTGTAGATCCTACTTCAATCTGTGGGAAAGAGAAGAAAACATCAAGGACAGAGTTTAACAGTAAAATGTGCTACTGTGTCTCTTTTTCTGGCTTCCCAGAGACTGTTATAAAGAACAGTGGGGTGCTGGGAATGTGGCCTAGTGATAGTGTGTTTGCCTAGCATACATGAAGCCCTGAATCCGGCACTGTGGCTCAAGCGGTAGAGTGCTAGCCTTGGGCAAATGAAGTGCAGGGACAGTACCCAGGCCTCGAGTTCAAGCCCCAGGACTGGCAAAAAAAACAAAAAACAAAAACAAGAGTGCCTTCGAGTGCAAGGTCCTGAGTTCACGAACCCAGAACTGGCACAAAGACCAAAAAAAAAAAAAAAAAGACTGGCTAAAGCTAAAGACTGCTAGGAACTGTCCTTGGAACAGGACTGCCTTAAAGTGGGTATTTGAGTAGCAGTAATTAATCCTTCGGTTGCCACAATGGTTGGGGAATTTGATGGTATTGGGTGAGGACCAGGGATGTTGGATGTCTTGAGGTATGTGACAAACAACTGCACAATAAAAGAGCTATTTTCGCAGCCCATTTGCCTTTCCAATGTGCTGGTTAGGCAAATGAAAACAACCTAATACTTATCTAAGCACACAAGCAAATGCCATGTTAGTTATAAGCACAAATATTTTCAAATTATATAATAATTATTAATATTTTACATTACATATGGTATATATAATCATCTGGAAGCAGAATGCAAATTTATACTTTAGAACTTTTTTTTTTGCTGTCCTGGGTTTATTCTGGGGCTGACCCTGAGCTTTTGTGCTCAAGACTAGCACTCCACCACAAGAGCCAAGGCTCTCAAGGAGTCTCATGGACTTTCCTGCCAGGGCTGGCTTCAAATTGTGATCCTCAATCTTAGCCTTCTTGAGCAGCTAGGATTATAGGTATGAGCCACTTGTGCATAGCTGATTTTTAGAATTGTTAATCAAGTTATTTACTATTTTAGAAACACATGTATCTGAGTTGCCATCTTATTTATAGTTGTTCTATTTTTACTTTATTTCTTTTTGTTTGGGGATCAGTTTCTCTCCCTCTGTTTGGGGATCAAAACCTAGGACTTATTACATCCTAAGCACACACTTTACCCTTGAACTATAACCCCCCTACTAGCTTATAACTTAATTTCTTATTTTTCTCATTTTACTTTAGGTTATTTCCTTTAAGGGGATTATACTGAGTTAAAAAAAAAAAAAACAGATGCAGGCTATAATTTCTGTAAATTACATTCCAAAAAAGCAAGATATGAAGAAGAGGGAACACTGGAATAGTAGAACCACTGCAACTGGGTACTCTGTTGCTTTGCTTAGAACTTTACAATGGAGGTTGAGGACACCAGGATACTTACTGCATGCTGGAAGTCACCGGACATGCCCATGCTCAGTTCAACCTGGTCAGCAGGGATGCTCAGTTTTTTACACAGCTCCTTTCTCAGGGACAGTAATACCTGACAGAAACACAAATGTGAGACTGTTCTACTCCTGCCGTCTCCAATTGTGTCTAACAATGGCTAGATCTGCTGGGCAAGGTAACACAAGTCTGTATTCCTAGTACTTGGGAGTCAGAGATAGAAGAATCTTGACTTTTTTTTTGGGGGGGGGGGGAGGGGGTCAGTCATGGGGCTTGAACTCAGGGCCTGAGTGCTGTCCCTGAGCTCTTTCTGCTCAAGACTAATAGTCTACCACTTTGAGCCACATAATTGCTTCTGGTTTTCTAGTGGTTAACTGGAGATAACAGTCTCATGGATTTTCCTGTCCAGGCTGGGTTTGAACTGAGATTCTCAGATCTCAGCCTCCTTAGTAACTAGACTTACAGGTGTGAGCTATTAGCACCAGACAGGAATCTTGACTTTTAATTTTGCCTGGGTAACATATCAAGATCCTGTTTCAAACCTCTCCTACCACAAAACAAAAACAACCAACAAAAAAAGAAAGCAAATGGTCAGATCTGAACTTCTCTAAAGATTGTTTTTTGATTCTTTTATGATTCTGAGGCCTGTTAAAACTGCTAGAAGTGCTGGGCAGGCTCACGCCTGTAAATCCTAGCTACTCAGGAGGCTGAGATCTGAGGATAGAGGTTCAAAGCCAGCCAGGGAAAAAAAGTCCATGAGACTCTTATCTCCAATTAACCAACAGAAAACCGGAAATGGTGCTGTGGCTCAAGTGGTAGAGCGCTAGCCTAACCACTGAGGGACAGTGCCTAGGCCCAGAGTTCAAGCCTCACAATGGACAAAAAAAACAACAAAACAACAACAACAACAAAAATTGCTAGAAGTTATTACATGGGCTTTAAGCTTTCAGTTTCCTTAGCTTTCAAGAAAACTATCAGGGCTGGGGTGTATCAGTGATAGAATGCTTGTCTAGTGGCTCTAGATTATATCCTCAGCACTGAAAAGAAAATCAAACAACAAAAAGAACACTAAAACAAAACAATCCAACCACAAAATAAAACTACAAGCATTAGGGGCGAAGGGCTCATTATTTGTAAGAATGTAGCCATTCCACAAGTTGAACTACTTCTGGGATGTCTCTGAACTTACTACAGTATTCCACTGTGATACTTCTGTTCCATTGTGGATACCGGGTATCAAACCAGGATCCCACACATGCAAAAACATATGCTCTATGAGCTGCAGTATGCTTTCACACATGAGCATCATCCCCAGCTCCTGGTACCTGAAAGTCTGGGTTTGGTCCTTGACTAAGGTCATGCCCAAAGCTTCCTATGGTCATCAGCCCCACAAATTCCAGGTTGGGGCACTTGGCATTGATGTGTTCCACCACTGCTATCATCTCAGCAGGCAGAAGGCCATGTTTACCTTCACAAAGGAGACAGAAGATGCATTTGGAGGTGAGTCCTAAAGAGCCAGAGGAAGGTACCATTCTCTTCTCTTCCTTGTAGAAGTGATACAGATGAATATCTTATGAAATAACCTACACTCAAGTCTTGTTTTTGGTGCTGGTCTTGGGACTTGACCTATGGATCTGGGCACTGTCCCTGAGCATGTATGTTCAACGCTAGCACTCTACCACTTGAGCCACACCTCAGCTTCTGGCTTTTTGGTACTTAATTGGAGGTAAGAATCACATTTTCCTGCCTAGCTGGCTTGGAACAATGATCTCAGATCTCAGCCTCCTGCGTAGCTAGGATTATAGGCGTGAGCACCCAGTTTGTCTTTTCTATTAGAGCTCCTCAGTGTTGTTCCCCTTCAGGTTCAGCTCTGAATTTCTCAAGGAGAAGGATGTAAATTTCATTCTCTTCACTACATCCCAGGATGATAACTTTTTATTTATTTTTGGTGGGGCGTCTTATATTCTTAGTAAGTGTTCTATTCCTGAACTATACTGCTGGCCTTTCTCAGGATTTTAGCTGAGACAGCAAGGAGAGGGAATAGAAAAAAATAATCTAACATTTCTTGGGACACCAGAAGAATCACACAGCCAAAATCCCAGATAAACCTGGTAACTATCTTTCTACATTTGATAGCTGTGGTTTTATTGATGTATTAACAGAATTACAACATAAAGTGTATCTATCTTGAATAGTTCTATTTAAAAGGCTTAACAACCGAAGGAAGTTATTTATGACCATTCACTTCCATACTAAGTTGGGGTGATTCACAGCTACTTGTCAAGAAATGATGTAATAAAGTTGACATAGAGTCAATCCGAGAATTGCCTATGTAACAATGTCATGTAGCATGTGTATACAGTACAATGGTAATTGTTGAAATCCAAGTCTGAAGAGTTTTTCATTTAATATAATAATAGCTCTAGGAGTAAGTTTTCCTACAAGCCCCATTCTAAAGATGAAGAAACTGTGACACAGGGAGGCTAAGTGCCTTTCTAAGGTCAAACAAACAGCAACTGCAGAAGTGATATTTGAACGCAGGTAGCTTGACTCCAAGGCATATCTGGAAACAGATGCCTATACTGTGCCCCTTCATGCTAAGACTCAATGAATATAGTTGCCTGGATGGCTGTAAGCAAATGCATGATATTCAAACATTTCTTTTCTTTCTTTTTTTTGTGCTGGTCTTGGGGCTTGAACTCATGGCCTGTGAACTGCCCTGTAGCTTTTCCACTCAAGACTAGCAGTCTCTCCTTTGAGCCACAGCTCTACTTCTGGCTTTTTGGTAGTTCAAGATGTCTTTCTGGACTTTTCCTTCCAGGGACAGCTTTCAATCTAGATCCTCAGATCTCACCCTCCTGAATGGCTAGGATTACAAGTGTGAGACATCAGCTCAAACATTTATTTTTATTTTTTGCCAGGCCTGGGCTTGAACTCAGGACCTGGGCACTGTCCCTGAGCTTCTTTTGCTCAAGGCTAGCACTCTGCCACTTGAGCCATAGCACTACTTCTGGCCTTTTCTGTATATGTGGTATTGAGGAATTGAACTTAGGACTTCATGCATGCTAGGCAAGCACTCTACCATTAAGCCACTTTCCCAGCTGTCAAATGTTTATTCTGAATAGAAATCTAACAAGTAAGATGTTTAAGGTTCTGTGTTCCCAGCTTTGCTTGCATCACATCCAATCCTCACCTCACTCTCTGCCATGGGTATAATTAGGCCATTGCCATACAAGCAAGTTATAGAGAGGATAGGTCACTGACCCAAAGTTCCAAAGCTCAAAATAAGTATAGCTCAAGCCCTGCTTAACTGATATCAAAGGCCATACTTCTCCCTGTTAAGAGTGTTAACCCAATCCTCCTGACAGTCTCCGACTTGTGCTCAGCTTTCCCTTTGTGTGTATGTGTGTGTGTTGGTACTGGAGCTTGAACTTAAGGCTCTGTCCCTTAGCTTTTTCACTCAAGGCTAGCACTTGAGCCATAGCTCCATGATCCTTAGCTCTCAGCCTTCTCAGTAGCTAGGATTATAGGCACAAGTCACTGGCACCTCTTTTGTTTTTTTCTTTTTGGTTGTGGGGCTTGAATTTGAACTCTGGGCTTGAGCACTGTCCCTGCACTCTTCAGTTCGAGGCAAGCGCTCTACCGCTTGAACCACAGCGCCACTTCCGGTTTTCTAGTGACTTATTGAGATAAGAGTCTCACAGACTTTCCTGCCTGGGCTGGCTTCGAACCTCGATCCTCAGATCTCAGCCTCCTGAGTAGCTAGGATTACAGGCGTGAGCCACCGGTGCCCGGCTTTTTTTCTTGAGTGTTGAATTACAGGAATGTATCACCATACCCAGCTTGATGAAGTATTTTTTCTTATACATGCATTATTTTTTATACACGTAACTATAAATCCTTTGAGGAGTGGTGACCTTTGGGAATTTTTAGGAGATCAAAGACAATCCCTTCTGATTCTTCCTCTCTTCCCACAAATTAAGACGTAACACACATGGTGTATTAAAGAATTATGCAGACTGGCTTCATGTCATTACACTTCTAGATCATACATGAAACAGTGAGTTTCTATAGTCCTATCCCCAGATAGTAATGCTCACCATTCTCTCTGCATTTTAGCTACCCTAAGGGAAGAAACCCTGCAATTCAGATCTGGTAACTTACTCTCTTCTCCACTTGTATTAATCTGGACCATAACTTTTAACCTTTCTGGAGAACTTTTTTTCTGCCAGGAGCTGTTCACTTTATCTGCCAACTTCACAGAATCCACTGTTTCCAGCATGAACAGGTTGGGGACAGCTGTAATGAGAAAGAGGTGGGAGATTCTTTATTTAACCTACTGCAGCAGGCACATGCAATAAATCTTTGAGGTGGTAGAAGAAAAAATATCCCTGGAAAAGAAAGACAGTTAAATCTTCGTTCCATTAAACACACAAATATGAGAGTTTTGCTAAACTCAAGTTCAAAGGTTAGACCATCTTGTTTTATCAGCAAAGTAAATACCAACATACTATAATCAGACAGCATAGGTACCCAGGTGCTTCAAGAAGCTGGTAATTAAAGAGATTGTGAATAGTAGGCGTGATCTAATTATGTATCAGTTCAAACTGAGAAATGGCAAGATGACAATGACCATGTTCTAAAGTTTCTGCAATAGGTCCTTTGAAAAGGACTGAAAACAAAATGAACCACATAGGAAGCAAAGATGCAATTACCAATGATGAAGTTTCCAATCTTGCCTCAGATAAAAGAGTGATAGTGGCAGAGGCAAGCCTGCACAACTTATTTTTTACTCAACACTGAAATCTTTTGTAGAGTATGCTAATGATTCCCTTTCACTTTCTCTTTTCCTTCCTTCCTGTGATGGGGATTGAACTCAGGGCTTTGTGTATACAGGAAGGTGTTTTACTGCTGACCTTTTCCTTTTTTTCTTGAGACAGGGCCTTGCTATGTTGAATAGGATGGCCTTGATCTTAACGATTTCTTTTTTGGTCAGTCATGGGGCTTGAACTCTGGGCTTGGGTGCTGTCCCTGAGCTCTTCAGCTCAAGGCAAGCGCTCCACCGCTTGAACCACAGTGCCACTTCTGGTTTTCTGGTACTTTACTGGAGATAAGAGTCTCATGGACTTCCCTTGACTGGCTCTGAACTGTGATCCTCAGATCTCAGCCTCCTGAGTAGCTAGGATTACAGGTATAAGCCACTGGCACCTGTTTGACCTTAAATTATTTTCTTGTGTGAGTATACTTAGCACTACAGGTAAGTGCCACTGTCCCCAGCCAACATTATTTATTTGCAGTCTTCACCACAGTTCATGAAACATTATTTTTTATTTTTTTTTTTCCCGGTCGTGGGGCCTGAACTCTGGGCCTGGGCACTGTCCCTCAGCTCTTCAGCTCAAGGCTAGCGCTCTACCACTTGAGCCACAGCGCCACTTCCTGCTTTTTTTCTTATGTGGTGCTGAGGAATCGAACCCAGGGCCTCAGGCATGCAAGGCAAGCGCTCTACCACTGAACCACCTTCCCAGCCCTCATGAAACATTATTATCTCCATATAGCAGGGAAAACAGAGGTGCTGAGATCTGATCTAAGCATATTGACTATATTTTTTCTTTTTCTTTTTGTGCTAGTGATCAAACCCAGGCCCCTGCAAATGATAAGCCAGGACTCTATCACTGAGCTATATCCTCCAAGACAGACCCAACCATCTTAGAATCTTTCTGGATAGATATAGAAATGCTGACTTATTTAAAACACTAGCGCTTGGTGCTGGTGGCTCATGCCTGTAATCCAACCAAATGGAAGCTGAGCTATGAAGATCCCAATTTGACGCCAGTCCAGACAGGAACATCCATGACTTTCATCTCCCATTACACACACACACACACACACACACACACACACACACACAAGAGTGGAGGTGTGGTTTAAGTGACAGAATTAACACACACACACACACACACACACACACACACACACACACACACACAGCCAAAAGTGGAGGTGTGTGGCTTAAGTGACAGAATGTCAGCCTTGATCGAAAATGGTAAGCATAAACATTGGTCTTCAGTTCAAGCCCCAGTTTAGGCACAAAAAGAAAAACAAAAACACTAGATGTTGGCCATTTTTCTTTTTTTAGAAATCTGATTAATAAGAAATGGAATTCATTGGGGCTGGGAAGGTGGCTCAGTGGTAAAAAGTGCTTGCCTTGCATGGACAAGGCCCTGGGTTCAATTCCTCAGCACCATATAAGCAGAAAAGGCCAGAATTGGTGCTATGGCTCAAATGGTAGTGCTAGCCTTGAGCTGAAGAGCTGAGGTACAGCACACAGACCCAGAGTGCAGGTCCCACAACAGACAAAAAGAGAAATGGACTTTATTATTTTATATTTCTGGTCTAGATTAAAACACTCTTTGCTTAGTTACTGATCTTTTGTATTTTTCCTCTTTGTAAAATGCCTGTTAATTCTTATGTATTTCTTATAAATAATATAAAGATTGTTTTTATTTATGTTTTGGACAGTAATGTTTCCTCCATTTCAAAGTATTACATTCCACTCAATCTGAACTTATATTTAGCATTGACATACAGAAACTAATTTTTGTTTAATCAAATTTGCTGTTTTTAGTCCCTACTTTTTTTTGGGGGGAGGGGGATTGGTTGTGGGGCTTGAACTCTGGGCTCTTCAGCTCAAGGCTAGTGCTCTGCCACATGAGCCACAGCACCACTTCCGGCTTTTTTTCTTTTTGCTTATGTGGTGCTAAGGAATCAAACCCAGGGCCTCAGGCATGCAAGGCAAGCGCTCTACCACTGAGCCACCTTCCCAGCCCAGGAAAAGGTCTTTCTGAGCAGGACAAAAATCAAGGAACTAAGCCGGGCACCGGTGGCTCATGCCTGTAATCCTAGCTACTCAGGGAATGAGATCTGAGGATCTCAGTTCAAAGCCAGCCCAGGCAGGAAAAGTCCATGAGACTCTTTTTTTTTTTTAATAATTTTTTTGGGTCCGGTCGTGGGGCCTGAACTCTGGGCCTGGGTGCTGTCCCTCAGCTCTTCAGCTCAAGGCTAGCGCTCTACCACTTCAGCCACAGAGCCACTTCCGGCTTTTTTCTTTTTGCTTATGTGGTGCTGAGGAATGGAACCCAGGGCCTCAGGCATGCAAGGCAAGCACTATACCACTGAGCCACCTTCCCAGCCTCCATAAGACTCTTATCTCCAATAAACCACTAGAAAACTGGAAGTGGTGCTGTGGCTCAATCGGTAGAGCACTCACCTTGAAGAGCGCAGGGACAGTGCCCAAGCCCAGAGTTCAGGCCCCACGACCGGACCAAAAAAAAAAAAAAGAAAGACCTTTTCCTAAGTCTCAGAAAATTAAGTACTTTCCTCTATTTGTAATATTTTAACTTTTTTTTTTTTGGCCAGTCTTGGGGCTTGAATTCAGAGACCGGGCACTGTCCCTGAGCTTCTTTTGCTCAAGGCTAGCACTCTACCATTTGAGCCACAGCACCAGTTCCTGCCTTTTGTGCTTATGTGGTAGTAAGGAATTGAGCCCAGGGCTTCATGCATGCTAGGCAATCATTCTACCACTAAGCCATAATCCCAGACCAGTTTACAGTTTTTATTTCAAATTAAGAATATAAATTCCTGCCAGGCACCAGTGGCTCATGCTACTCATGAGGCTTAGATCTGAGGATCACAGTTTAAAGCCATCCAAGGCAGGAAAGTCCCTGAGACTCTTATCTCCAATTAACTCCTAGAAAACCAGAAGTGGCACCGTGGCTTAAGTGGTACAGCGCTACCCTTGAGCTGAAGAACTTAGGGGAAAGAGCCAGACTCAGAGTTCAAGCCCCATGACTGACCAAAAAAAAAAAAAAGGTGTATGTATGTATGCATGTATATTGTGTGTGCGTGTGTGTGTGTATAAAGTTCCTTCACACCTAACATGAAGTATCTTTTAACAATACATTATATATCTCCCAGATAAGACACAGTATAGAAATCAGATTTTCCCTTTTCGTTTTAAAAATACTAGTACTGGAGTTTAAGTTCAGGGCCTTGCCCTTACTACTCAGGTGCTTTACCACTTGAGCCATACTTCTAAGCCTTTTTTTGGGCTTTAGTTTTTAGGTGGGTCTCACTTTTTACATAGGGCTTCAGACTTTGATCCTCTTACCTATGACCTACTGTACACTTGTGATGACAAGTGCGTGCTACTAAGCCTGGCTTATTTTATGGGGATAAGGTCTTAATAATTTTTGTCTGGCCTAGCCTTGAATAATAGTCCTCCCAATCTCTACTTCCTGAAATTATAGGCATGAGCCACCTTGACTAGCTGTCTAATAACCAAATGAATAAAATATATGACATCCATATAAAAGAATGGCTTATCAGAACTAGGTATCATGCAATAAAAATGATCTGAGAGATGGGAAACAGATGAGATGAGCTTCTACAACTGCCCCAGCTTACTCTGAGTGTTCTAGAATATGATGCTAGGGAAACACAAGCAGAGTGTAGTAAACTCCTGGTTGAGGACATGGAGCTGAGCATATGGAAAGACTTAGGCAGCCAGAATTCACCTGTCAGGATGTGGAAGAGGAGAGACCTGCCCAGAGAGAACCCAGTGATGTATCTGCACTAGGCTACTTCAGGTATTCAGCTGGTTACTAGTCAGCGTGTGCATGTAAGGAAAAGATTTGTAAATCATGTTTTTTTGTTTTTGGCTGGTCCTGGGGCTTGAACTCAGGGCCTGGACACTGTCCCCGAGCTTCTTTTGCTCAAGGCTAGCACTTTACCACTTGAGCCACAGAACCACTTCTGGCCTTTTCTGTTTATATGGTACTGAGGAATCCAACCCAGGACTTCATGCATGTTAGGCAAGCACTTTACCATTAAGCCACATTCCCAGTGCAAAAAAACTTTCTTTTTAAGAGAAATAAGTTCAGTTACTCAAGATCTCTATGGTGTCATGTTGTTAAATCTTACTGTAGAAAACTATTAATACTATTTTTTGTGTTGTTGGAGAATTAAATCTAGGGCCTCTATAATCCTAGGCAAGTGCTCTAACAGAGCCACACCCTCATTCATTTGTAGTCAATTCCTAATTTTACTTTACACCTTTTTATTCATTGTATATATACACACACACATATGTACATATACGTGTATATACATATACACGTATATGTACATATATACATGTACATGTATATTATTTTGCTAGTCCTGGGGTTTGAACTCAGGGCCTGGGCATTGTCCCTGGGCATTTTTCTCAAGGCTAGCACTCTACCACCTTGTCCATAATGCCACTTCCAGCTTTTTCTGTTTATGTGGCACTGAGGAATCGAATCTGGACTTCATGCATACTAGGCAAGCGCTCTACCACTAAGGCACACTCCCAGCCCTATTTATTGTTTTTTTGTTTGTTTGTTTTTTTGTTTTGGTCCGATTGTGGGGCCTGAACTCTGGGGCTGGGCGCTGTCCCTCAGCCCTTCAGCTCAAGGCTAGTGCTCTACCACTTGAGCCACAGTGCCACTTATGGCTTTTTTTTTTTTCTGCTTATGTGGTGCTGAGGAATCGAACCCAGGGCCTCATGCATGCAAGGCAAGCGCTCTACCACGGAGCCACCTTCCCAGCCCCTATTTATTGTATTTTATCAAACAAAACCCCACAACACAAATAGTGAGTTGGTGTGTTGTAAAAGTTGCTCTATTTTTTGCTAGAATGGGGGCTTGAACTCTGGCCCCATGGCTGGCACTCTTACCACTTAGAGAACACTTAGAGAACACACCTCCAATCATGCATTTTGTTGGTTAGCTGGAGATAAAGTCTTGAGGACTTTTCTGCCTTGTGTGGCTTCAAATCTCAACCCTCCAATCTCAACCTGCTGAGTAGCTAGGATTACAAGTCTGAACCATAAGTGCCTGGCTGAAGCTATTCTCTCTTATGTAGAAGGTGGTATAAGTCATATAACAGAGTAGGTTTTTTTAAAAATATTTTTTATTTATCAATTGGTAAAGATTTGGATTGTTTGACTCTTGGCTATTGTTCATAATGCTAATAGGTTCAAGTTTTTTATTAAATTAACATATATGAGTTCTACAAAGGGGTTTCATTGAAATATTTCCACAACATATACAATATATCCTAATTAAAGTTACCCAGTCTATGGCTTTCCCTTACTCAAGTCCCCATTTCTTTTTCATTTGTTCTTTGTGCCTATCCTGGGGCTTAAATTCAGGGCCAGAGCGCTGTCTTTATTTTTTTTGCTCAAAGCTAGTCGTGTCCCTTCCTCCCTCCCTCCCTCCCTCGCTTCTCTCCCCCCTTTCCTTCGTGGTTAATTCGAAATAAGAGTTTCAATTACTTTCCTGCTAGGGCTGGCTTTGAACTTTGAACCTACGATCTCAGCCTCCTGCATAGTTAGGATTATAGGTGTGAGCCACTAGCATCTAGCTCTACTCTCCATTTCTCCCCCCGCCTTTTTTTTTTTGCTAGTCCTGGGACTTGAATGCAGGGCTTAGGCACTGTCCCTGCCGTCTTCAGCTCAAGGCGAGTGCTCTACTGCTTGAGCCACAGAGCCACTTCCGGTTTTCTAGTGGTTTATTGGAGATAAGAGTCTCACAGACTTTCTTGCCCGGGCTGGCTTTGAACCGAGATCCTCAGATCTCAGCCTCTTGAATAGCTAGGATTATAGGTGTGAGCCACCAGCGCCTAGCCCACTCTCCATTTCTTAAAACAGTCTCAACAAGATTTTCTGTTCTACTTTCAAAGATATAAATAAACTATTTCAGCCATATTAATCCTCATTAACCCTGTTAGCCCTCCACTGCCAACAGAGCCTATGACAGAGCAGTTCTGCCTTCATACAGTTTTATCTTACCCATCAATTTGTTGACATTTTGTTTCTGTAAGTGGCCAATGAAGTGCCATTTGATCTCAGGACATGAAGATAGAATCTGAAGAGAAAAAAGGTAATTATGTTTGACTCAGACTTTATGTAAGACTTGATGGTCAAAATCCTTGCACAGTCCTGGGAACCTTTCATACAGTTAAATATAGACTCTCTAAGTGTAATAAAATTAGTCTCCTGATGAGGCAAAAGGATCATCAGAGAAAAACTTAAGGCATCTGCTCCGTTTCCCATCAGTCTCTCCATTTCCCAGATACAACTCATCAAGAATGGAGAGGTTCAAGGGTTCAAATCTCACAAGATTTTAGGAAGCCTCTAAAATCACCATTTCCAAACAGCCACAAAAGAGAAAGTTACAGTCTAAATAAAGACAGACAATTGATGGGCTGGGAATGTGGCTTAGTGGTAGAGCACATGCCTAGCATGCCATAAAGCCCTGGGTTTGATTCCTCAGTACCACATATATAGAAAAAGCCGGAAGTGGTACTGTGGCTCAAATTGTAGAGTGTTAGCTTTGAGCAAAAGAAGCTCAGGGACACTGCCCAAGTCCAGAGCTCAAGCCCCAGGACTGGCAAAAAATAAAATAAAGATAGACAATTGAGAATTATTTGGGGCTCAAGGGTAAAGTGGACATTTCAACTCCCAAGCCAATGTCTTCCTCTAAAACTCCACCATCAACAAAGGTTTAATTTTCAATCAAAAAGCCATGATTTACATACAAATGAAGGCATTCTGATGTCTACTTACTTTAGGATTTGATGCTTTTTCTAGTAGCTCCTGCACCTAAAGGATAAAAGCAGAGTAAGTCAGAAGCTTGTTAACAATAGCACTTCCAAAGGCCCTTTGGGAAAGGGTTCTTACATAGTTCTCTCCAAAAGTACGCTGGCCATGATTGTAAGCCTCAATCACCATGTCTGCAGGTTTGGTTTTGCTGACTGCTACAAGCCGGGGTTGGATAGCTGGGAGATCCTGCCAAGAGGTAAAGAGCCACATAAGTGAATGTTTGAGAATATCCCAAGTCCAGTAGGATACATTCTGTAAAACAGACTGCAAGAAAGCTGGGTGCTGGTGACTCATGCCTGTAATCCTAGCTAATCAGGAGGCTGAGATCTGAGGATCACAGTTCGGCCAGCCTGGACAGGAAAGCCAGTGAGACTCTTACCTCCAATTAACCACCAGAAAACCTGAAGTGGCGCTGTGGCTCAAGTGGTAGAGTGCTCGCCTTGAGCTAAGAGCAAGGGATAGCTCCCAGGCAAAGTTCAAGCCCCATGACCGACAAAAACAAGAACCAAACAGACTACAAGAGATCAACCTCAAAGGGTGGAAGCAAATACCTTATATTCAACCTAATGTTAAATTATCTTATTAACAGAAGACATTTCTTTCTCTGGAGTGCTGAGCAAGTTAAAAAAGGATTTTCTTGAGGTGTAGTCTTTGATCAACTTTATCAGCATCACCAAGTTCCCAAGGAGTTGCGATGAATTGACTGGAGAACAAGAAATCTTTTTTCTTTTGGCTTAAAATGTTGAACATGGAATCCAGGGCCTCATTCAAGCTAGATACTCTACCCTAGTCTTGTGAATCTCCTTTTTGTTTTTTTGGTGTCAATCTTGGGGCTTGAACTCAGTGCCCTGGCTCTGTCCCAGTGATCTACCACCTAAGCTATAGCTTCACTTTTTAGTGGTTAATAGGAGATGAAAGTCTCATGAACTTTCCTGTCAGGTTCAAATGGTGATCCTCAGATCACCTGAGCATCATCCTGAGCAGCTAGGATTATAGGTATGAGCCACTAGCACTCAGCTGAGAATTGTGTGTGTGGGAGAGTTGTGGGGCTTGAACTCTAGGCCTAGGCGCTGTCCCTCAGCTCTTCAGCTCAAAATGAGCACTCTACCACTTGAGTGATAGCGCCACTTCAGTTTCCTGGTGGTTAATTGGAGATCAGAGTGTCACAGACATTCCTGCCTGGGCTGGCTCTGAACCACAATCCTCAGATCTCAGCCTCCTAAGTAGCTAGGATTACAGGCGTGAGCCACTGGCATCTGGTGAATTTCTTTTTTGGTCAGTCCTGGGGCTTGAACTCTGGGCCTGGGGGCTATCCCTGTGCTCTTCAGTTCAAGGCGAGTGCTCTACCGCTTGAGCCACAGCTCCACTTCCAGTTTTCTAGTGGTTAATTGGAGGTAAGAGTCTCACGGACTTTCCTGCCCGGGCTGGCTTTGAACTGTGATCCTCAGATCTCAACCTCCTGAGTAGCTAGGATTACAGGCATGAGCCACCAGCGCCCAGCCAGAATTTCTTTTTAATAAGTGATTCTCAAGATGATTCTCCCAAATACTAATTTTGGAGATTTAAAAATCAGTTCATGGGCAGGGGTATGGCTCAATGGTATATGGCTTGCTAAGCTGGGCAAGCCTGAGCTCTGGTTCTGATCCTAACACTTCAACAAAACAAAAAAACTATCACATCATTAAAAACTCAGATTAGCACTTTTGGCTTTTAAAACCCCAGTCAGCTTTGGTGACGGTAGTCTCTTGTAATTTTTCATTTTTTAATTTTGTTGGTTGTGTGACTTGAACTCAGGACCCGGGCACTATCCCTGAACTCTTCTGCTCAAGGCAAGTTCTCTACCACTTTAAGGCACAGCACCACCTTGTTTTCTGGTGGTTAACTGGATAAGAGTCTCACCAACTTTTCTGCCCAGGCTGGCTTTGAACTGTGATTCTCAGATCTCAGCCTCCTGAGTAGCTACAATTACCGGTGTGAGCCACAGCATCTAGCTAGTCTTGTGTAATGTTTTTCCAGTCCTGGGGCTTGAACTCGGGGCCTGGGCACTGTCCCTGAGCTTCCCTGAGCTTCTTTTGTTCAAGACTAGCATCACTTGAGCCACAGTGCCACTTCCAGCTTTTTCTGTATATGTGGTACTGAGGAATAGAACCCAGGGCTTCATGCATGCTAGGCAAGCACTCTACCACTAAGCCACATTCCCAGCCTTGGTGTAATTTGTTTTATTGTTTTTGTTGGTTGTGGGGTTTGAACTCAAGGCCTGGGCACTGTCCTTGAACTCTTTTGCTCTACCGCTTTCAGCCACAGCTCCACTTCTGGTTTTCTGATAGTTTATTGGAGATAAGAGTCTCACAGACTTTTTTGCCTCTTCTGTCTCTGAACCACAATCCTCAGATCTCAGCCTCCTGAGTAGCTAGCTAGGCTTACAGGTGTGAGCCACCAATGCCTGCCTCTTGTGTAATTTTTAATGTTGCCTTCATTCACTCTGAAAGTAGCCTAAATAGGCTAATAAATACACTGTTCAATCTGTGACTCAATCAACTGATGACTGTGACATAATTAGACCTATATCTAACTTCTCCCAGTAGCCATTATCTAAAAGGCAATTTTCCATGCACTCAGCTGCAGCCAAATGTACTGAGAGGTAACAAGAGACTCCTTAAACAGTTCGTTTTTCCCACTGCCCCTCACCCCTACTCATTGTGATTTTCATGGAACCACAGCATGTTCAAGGGCCTGAAAAAGTTAGGACCATTAGTACATAGTATCCTCTTGCTTGCTACTGTGGGAGGGGCTGTCTTTTCAACCTTTTATGAGACCATGTCATAATTTCTAGGATTATGTACATAAATTGATGGCTTCCAGAGAGAAAGTGCTACATGCAGTTGGGCTGGGCACTCCCAGAATGCACCTAATAGACTTTCCCACACCAATATGTATTAGAGTAATCCCTAGGCTTTCCTTGGAGAATCACTGAGGATCACAGAACAGTAAGGCCAGAAGAAAGCTAAGAACTTTCAGAGCCCATCCTACTGCATGTACAGATGAGGAAACTGAGGACCAGTATAGTTAAGTGACTTATTCAAAGCAACATATAAAAGCAGTTAAGTAAAGACTAATTAGAGGGCTGAAGGTGGCTCAGTGGTAGAGTGCTTGCCTTGCATGCATGAGGCCTTGGGTCCGATTCCTCAGCACCAGGTAAGTAGAAAAAGCCAGAAGTAGCATTGTGGCTCAAGTGGTAGAGTGCTAGCCTTGAGCTGAAGAGCTGAGGGACAGTGACCAGGCCCAGAGTTCAGGCCCCATGACCTACCCCCCCCCCCCCAAAAAAAAAAAAAAAGACTAGGTCTTCACTCTTCAGAACAGCATTTTAAATACTTGCTTAGAAGATTTTTTTTTTTTAACCTTTTCTGTTTAGGGCTGTCTCATTTCACTCTATTCACCTTAGCTTGCCTGGAGATGAGTTGACCTCTGGACTTTTGGTCTCATCAAAGTTCAAGAGAAGACAAAAATATATACAGAAGAAAAAGGAAAGGGAAAAAAAAATCTCCCCTGAAACAGCTTGTTGATAGACATCTGACAGCTCCTGGCTACTCCAAACGCCCAAGTGCAGGTTTGTCGCCTGTAAAATCAGGTCAATCCGTGCCCACGTTGGCCAAGGGTGGAAGTGACTGTCAGACGCGATCGTGGGAGGGTCTGGCTCCTTTTCGTGTTTCTGCTATCAGACGCTCCCGGTGCGGCCTCTGGGTTGGGGGCGGCTGGCTCTCATGGGGGCCACCAAGACCCCTACACCGAGCGACAGGAAACGGCCCGACGCGACGGTCCCCCGCGGGACAAGCCCGCCAACCTCGGGGCAGCCAAGCAGGCTCAGCGCGCGGTGGCGAGGAAACCCCACGGCGGCCGACGCCGCGCCGCAGCCCCGGCCCTCGCCCGGCCAGCTGGCCCCGCCCCTCGGGGAGACCCCGGCGCGTCACCGTGACGACCGGGGCGGCGCGGGGTCCCCCTCCGCAGGGCGGCCGCCCGCTCTCCCAGCGCAGTCCCCTTCCTCACCTGCGGCCGCCGCGCCACGGCCTCCTGGAGGCGCTCATTCACGGTCCTCAGCGCGAGCCCCACTCCCAGTTCGGCGGACATCCTGCCAGCTCTCCACATTCTCCGGGGAGCGACACAGAGCGCCGCCCCCCCAACCCCAACCTTCCGCACCCGCGGCGGAGCCCACCTTCCGGTCCCGCCCCCTCACGAACTGACGACCAATCGCAGTTCAGAACCAAGTTGTCTTATTCAATCCATCCCGGGCAGCGCAGGGCGGGCACGAAGCCAGCGGACCGCCCTCGGCGGCCATCTTAGGGGGCCCGTGGGCCCCGCCGCGGGCGTTGTGGGGACGGTCGGGCTCCCTGCGGGGTCGGAGTGCCCCTAGTGCGGTGTCTACGTCCTCTCGGCCCGAGCCCGAAAGCCAACCGGCCTCTTTCCTGCTGTCGGAGCCATTGCGGCTCCCGACCCCTAGGACTCTTCTGAGGGGAAAAAAGCAGCCCGTGGGTGGCCTAGTGCCGTTCTAAAGGCCGCACGGGGGCTGGGAAGGTGGCTCAGCGGAAGAGCGCTTGCCTTGCATGCGTGAGGCCCTGGGTTCGATTCCTCAGCGCCACATAAGCAGAAAAAGCTGGAAGTGGCGCTGTGGCTCAAGCGCTAGAGCGCTAGTCTTGAGCTGAAGAGCTGAGGGACAGCGCCCAGGCCCAGAGTTCAGGCCCCACGACCAGACCCCCTTGGCCCCCCACAAAAAGCCGAACGGATCCCTAGATGTGAAGATCTGCACAAAAATTCTGGGGCGCAGGTACCGGGGATAGAAACTGCTTAGCGCAAGCGGGATTTTTTTTTTTGGTGCCGATCCTGGGCTTGAACTCAGGGCCTGAGAGCTGTATTTTAACGTTTTGAGCTCAAAGTTAGTGCTCTCCTCCCTTGGACCTCAGCTCCTCTTCCAGCATTTTTGGTGTTTAATCCGAGGTAAGAGTCTCAGTCTTTCCTGCCCGGGTTGACTTAGAACTTCAGTCCTCATGTCTTAGCCTCCTGAGTAGCTAGGATTACATGCGTGAGCCACCAGCTTGTGTGACTATTTTTATTGTTATACTTTATACCACTGTTGTCCTACAAAAATATGCCATCCACAGATGTAATTAAAAATTTTCAGATAGGCCCATAAAAAGTAAGCAATTTTAATGACACTTTTATTGAACCCAATAAATCCAGAGTAAGATTTCAGCCAGCAATCGATAGAAAAACCATATGAGACATTCTTAAAAAAAAAATCATACTAGCCAGGTGCTGGTGGCTCACGCCTATAATCCTAGCTACTCAGGAGGCTGAGATCTGAGGATCACCATTCAAAGCCAGCTCAGGCAGGAAAGTCCAAGAGACCCGTATCTCCAGTAAACCACCAGAAAACGAAGTGGTGCTGTGGCTCAAGTGGTAGAGTGCTCAGCTTGAGCTGAAGAGCTGAGGAACAGAGCCCAGGCCTAGAGCTCAAACCCCACAACCAAAAAAAAAAAATTCATACTTCGCATCATTATGTATTGTTTACATCGTACAGTCTGCTTCATTTGGTGCTATCCATAACTCTAATGATTAAGGGCCACCTTGGCTAGTGCTAATTTGTCAGAGGAAAGCCCAAATGGGGTTAGGCCATCTCAAAGAGCTCAACATACATTCCTAGTCCTGAACCAACTATGAGCCCATGATGAAGAGCCAGAGAAGCACCACAGATATTAACACAACAGGATACTAAACTTATTTGTCAGATGGTAAAATAGTGTCATGGACAAGTAGAAAGACTTAATTTTTGATAAATATTTGGTTACAGTTCTCTCCAGATAGAAGGAGGAGAAGAGGAGAGAGAGACAGGCTAGGCAATCAGAGCAAAGGCCTTCTCCTATAGAGGTTCTACATTTCTTACCATGGCCTTGAGCAGTCCTGTATTCAGGACCCCTAGACATCACATCATGTGGCTTTGAGCAGTAGCACGTGAGAGCCCTTGGGCTCACATAATGGCTGTGGTCCATTATCCCTGGAAGACTTGCATGAGAACAACAGGCTGATTGGACCTTAGAGGTATGTGCCAGACAGAGGGACTAAAGGACTTTCAGAGAGCTTGTGCAGGCTGTTTGGAGCCTCTGATTGGGTCTGGGACTGATTCAGTTCCACAGGCAGTCTCTTGACCTCAAGAGTCATGTAGCTCTCTTGTAAAGATACCTCATTAACCCATGCACTATGCATCCCAGGCAGTGCCCTCCCTTGGGACCCTTCCTGTTTAAAAGGAGCTGCTATCTTTTTCTTAAAAAAAAAAAAAAAATTACCATTATACGTCTCCCTCTCTATGTGGACTCATTCTTTGAGACCATAGAGACACAGGACCTAATCTAAGTATTGCAGTTTTTCATTGTCCGTAGCATGGGATTATCTGTCAACTCGGATTGTAAAACACATTAGGACTAATTATGTTCAAATACTTCAAGTGTCTCTAGATTATGATATATTGCTATCAAAGTGATGAAAAATTAAATGATTAAAATTATTGGAACAGCCCTTCATAAAACGATATAGATATTTTCTGTAAGATACAAAGTAGAAGTAACCAGCAGGAAGTAGTGAAAGGAATGAAAGGGTCATGGAGAAGGATGCTTAGAGAAAGGGTAAAATGAGGGTGAAATACTTTTGAAAAACTATTTGAAAAACATTTTTAAGTCATAAATAGCTCATAGATCTAGAGAATGTATAATCCAGGTGACAATAGGCACTGGACAGGAGTTACATTGTTAGCACTGGTAAATACTGTTAAAGCCACTGTACATGTTAAAGGTAGTCCTTTATTATAAGCACCTCTTAATATTTATTTTTCCTTTAAATAAGCAAAGATGTTGGGAGCTGGGGTGATTTGGTTAGACCTTTATCTTGTGTCCTGGCTGCCTTGAGTGAATATCAGCCAAGTAGCTGGAAAGCCCTCATACCAGCTTTGCTGCTTTTAAACACTCTATGCAGGCTGCTTGCTGCCAAAGTACAACTCTAGATCCAGAAGGCATTAACCCAGTCATGACTATTTCAAACAGCTTATACCAGATCATTTTGCCATCATAAACCTTGGTGAACTGTAGATGATTGTTTTTCCTATATTCCCACTCAGGCCTAAAGGGGAGTACTGTCCTCAGTGCCCAAAAGAAGGCCTTTCACAAAAGGATGACTAAGATTGGTGCAAATACCCTTGCCATAACCTTATTCTGCTGTTAGTGCCAGCTGGGTCACCCTCCCCGTGCTGCTGCCTCTTGCTGTTGCAATATCAGAGTCAATAAGTGACTTCTCTCCTGTGGATTTTTCTTGCCTACTTTTGATTTTTTCTCATTACTAGAGTAGGCTGAACTGCTGATATGAAGAGACAGCTGAGCAGTAGTACAATGACAGTAATAGATGCAGTCAGAGTTAGAGGCGTAGTTCAGTTATTAGAACACTAGGCAATGAGAGAGCGTCAGGTGCTGAGTTCAAGTTCTTGTCTCAGACCAAAAAAAAAAAAAAGGTAGCTAAAGACTTCTAGAGAGAGCCAGGCACCAGTAGCTCACGCCTGTAATCCTAGCTACTCAGGAGGCTGAGATTTGAGGATCACGGTTCAAAGCCAGCCCAGATAGGAACGTTGAGACTCATCTCCAGTTAACTACCAGAAAACTGGAAGTGGTGCTGTGGCTCAAGTGGTAGACTGTTTGCCTTGAACTGAAGAGCTGAGGGACAGTGCCCAGGACCAGAGTTCAAGCCCTACAACCAACCAAAAACAAAACAAAAAAGCTCCAGAGAGTAGCTGGGACAGAAACAACAGGAGCAAAGGTATACAAGACAAAGAACAGCAGAAAAAAGAGAAGGAAGAGCCAAGGCTGAAGAAAGAGGGCTCATTATGCCATAAGGGCTAAGGGTCTCACCACTGTAGGCTTATGAGCTGTAGAACTAGCAACTGGCAAAGGTTGAGTGTCCTGAACTCTAGGCCAGACAGCTATAACCTTTGTTGGTATAGGTCCTGGCACCTGAGGCTTCTATGAGAGTTTAACACTAGTAGATACCACGTGCTGTGTGCTGCAATGAAGATGGATGCTGAGGATTTCAACAGTTGCCAAGAGCCTAAGTATTGATGGTTAAAGTCCAGAGCAAGAGGTAGAGTCATATTAGTCTATCTAGCTCCTAAAGCCTGGATCACTTGGCCCCTGGTTTAGAGCTATAAGCCTGAGTCTTGCAGTCCAGCCCCTAAGCTTTGGGCACTCAATGTCTTGATTGGGAGACTTTCTCACCTACCTATAATTTTTATGTGTGTAGAGCATTTTTTCTGTGGTAGGGACCCAATCAGCTGACTAATAACAGTAATAATACAGGTAGGGGGTCACAGTGCTAAGTAGTTGAATTCATTTAATAGATCAGGCCTTTCTCTTCTGTGAGTTGTAAGACAGGGTCACCCTCACCCTCAATGCAGTGAGCAATTATGACATTACTCTGTAAAGAAAACTTTGGAGGGGCTGGGAAGGTGGTTTAGTGGTAGAGTGCTTGCCTAGCATTCACGAAGCCCTGGGTTTGATTCCTCAGTCACATAAACAGAAAAAGCTGGAAGTAGTGCTGTGGCTCAAGTGGAAGAGTGCTAGTCTTGAGCAAAAGAAGCTCAGGGACAGTGCCCAGACCCTGAGTTCAAGCTCCAGGACTGGCAAAACAAAACTAGGGAGACCAAGGTGATGAGAAGTTTTATTGTGGATTTATATAGGATGCTTTTATTGCTAAGATCCAAATGGAAAAATAAAAAGATGTATTGTTCCTAGTCTCACCATCACTTTGTATTCCAGTCCAATAGGACTTTTGTTTTCTGAAGACAGGGTCTCAATATGTTGCCTAGCCTGTCCTCATCATCCTCTTGCCTCAGCCTTCCATTTGCTGAGATCCCAGGCATGCACTATGATGTCTGGCTCATTTCTCTTTTTCCTACTCTTTTGTAGTACTGAGAATCTCATTTCTAACTTTTAGGATTTATTTTTGGTGCTGCGGATTGAACATAAAACTTTGTGCAACATGTGTTCTTCTATTGAGCTCTATCCTGTTTTTTAAATTTTCTTCTCTACTTAGAAAGATATTAGCCATTTAATTAACTTTTCAGCTAATCCTATGAGTCTTTAAAAAATTCAAGCCCAAAGTTAATTTCCTTCTTAGAAACGTCTTTAAGTCCCTCCAAATAACAAGGATGAAAGAGGAAAAAAAGATTTGAAAACAAATATCCAGAGGAACTGACCTTATAAACAATCTGAATCCTGGTATAGTTATTCATTGTAAATGCTATCAAATGTTTTAAACATTCACTTCTATAGTCTGAAATTTTTTATGAGAAAAACATATATACATTAAAAAAATTCTTCCCTTCTAAGCTTCCTTATAGCTTTCCTTCTAGGCTAAACTGTGACTGTTTTAAAAGAATGAAAGAAAAATAATAGAACATTATTATTGCCTGGTTATTTGGCTTTGAAGAGAAATGGAGAAATAATGCTCATATCCCAGCTTAAATGAATTCAGGCAGAGTAGCCCATGGCAGCAATCCCTCCACAAACAAAACATGCTGTCATATTTGCTTTCCAAATGTCAATATAGATTCTAGAACTTCAGACCTTGGGAGGGCCTTTAGAGATCTTTTTTTTTTTTCATAGAAGAAATATCCATTTAGATCATTCCAAACAGCACAGAATCTTCCCAATTTCTGAAGAACATTAGAAAATGTGATCTAAACTAATCTTTGGATTTAGTTATTTTCTATGTGTAGAAATATACTTATTCCCATTTGACCAGTCTTAACTTACATAATTTTCTTTTTAGTTTTACATACTCTATTCCTCAAGCTAATTTCTTCTTTAGTTTCTTGGTGCTCCAAGAAGAGATAGCTGACTAACATACAATTTAAAAACACCAAGTTGCTTACATTTCTTTTTGTCTTTTCTAAAGTTCTAACTTCTTTTGTACCAGTACTGGGGCTTAAATTCAGGGCCTGGGCACTGTCCTTGAGCTTTTTTGCTCAGTTTTCCACATACTAGGGCCCTATTACTGAGCCTTATCTGTACCTCTATTTACTTAATGGGATCCTAGAACCAGCCAATTCCTTTCAGGGTCAAATTAGCTTATTGTCTACAGAGATTTCTGCAGAGATTTCTGCTCTCAATAACTATGTTTGCTGCATGGCTATGTTCTGTATACTATCCTAATTGTACTATTATTTTTAGAGAATATTTATTTTGAAAATTGTGTGCTTCCTAGCTATTTTTTCCCCTGGTAACTGAATATAAGTTCTTCTTATATAGGTATATATGCTAGTTACAGTGCTATAACCCTTCACATGGGTTACTATTACTATTTTTGTACCAGTACTAGTACTTGAACTCAGGGTTTGTGCATCGTCTCTTAGCTTTTTTTGTTTAAGGCTGGCACTCTTATCACTTGAGCCACAACTCTACTTTCAGTTTTTTGCTGATTTATTGGAGATCAGAGTCTCACAGACTTTATTGCCCAACTGGCTTTGAACTGGGATCCTCAGATCTTGGCCTTCTGCTGAGTAGCTAGGATTATAGACATAATTCACTAGCACCAAGCTGCATTACTTTAAGTTGTTCACTCAACCCATTTTAAGAGATGAAAATAGAGGCCGAGAGGCTAAAAAACACATTCAAGCTATATTACACACCTATAATCCCAGTCCTTGGAGTCAGAGAAAGAGTTTGAGGCCAGCCTGAGCTAATATATTGTTCAAGGCCCACCTAAGTTGCACAAAGTGACTCTATCTTAAAAACAAAAACAAGGGCTAGAATGTAGCACAGTAGTAGAGAATGTGTCACATGTGCAAGGCCTTGAGTTGAATGAGAAAATTAATTTAAGATCACATACCTAGAAAGTGGTAGAGCAGGGATATGAACTATGGCAGAATAATTCCAATAATGGCTTTTAACTTGTCCATTCAAATGTAATTTCTTTTTGTCAGACATGGAGCTTGAACTCAGGGCCTGCACACTGTCCCTGAGCTTTTTTGCCCAAGCTTTACCACTGGGCAGGCTTTTAACCACAATCCTCAGATCTCAACCACTTTAGCATGAGCCACCAGTCCCTGGCTCTCAATTGTAATTCCACATTATTTGTGTATCAGGCTTTCTTTTTTTTTTTCTTCTTCTTCTTTTTTTTTTTTTTTGTCGGTCGTGGGGCTTGAACTCTGGGCCTGGGCGCTGTCCCTCAGTTCTTCAGCTCAAGGCGAGCGCTCTACCACTTGAGCTACAGCGCCACTTCCGGTTTTCTGGTGGTTTATTGGAGATACGAGTCTCACGGTCTCTCCTGCCCGGGCTGGCTTTGAACCGCGATCCTCAGATCTCAGCCTCCTGAGTAGCTAGGATTACAGGCGTGAGCCACCAGCGCCCGGCTTCTTCTTTTTTTTTTCCAGAGCTGAGGACCGAACCCAGGGCCTTTCACTTGCCAGGTGGGCACTCTTCTGCTGAGCCCCTGTGTATCAGGCTTTCAAACCAATAGAAAAAGATTGGGAGCACCATTAAAAAACCGGAGAGAGGGCTGGGAAGGTGGCTCAGTGGTAGAGTGCTTGCCTTGCATGCTTGAGGCCCTGGGTTCGATTCCTCAGCACCACATAAGCAAAAAGAAAAAAGCCGGAAGTGGCGCTGTGGCTCCAGTGGTAGAGCGCTAGCCTTGAGCTGAAGAGCTGAGGGACAGTGCCCAGGCCCAGAGTTCAGGCCCCACGACCGGACCCCCCAAAAAACAAAACAAAACAAAAAACCCGAGAGAGCCTGGACTAGGGTTGCCAGATTTAACAAATAAAAACACAGGATCCCCAGATAAATGCGAATTTAAAAATAAGTAATATTTTTGAGTATGTCTCATGTCCTATTTGGGAAATATTTATTCTAAAATTGTTTATCTGACAGTTAAATTTACCCTGTTGTAATGTTAGACAACTGCTTGCCAGAGCAGGCAGGGAGTTCCCCACTGAATTGGTATCTATTTGAGTTTTAGGTCAACTGAAAATACCTCTGTGCTTTGGAGCAAAATTGCAGCAATGCATTAATTCTTTAAAATGATAAACCTCTACAGCACCTATGAGGAGTTATGCCATGTTCATAATTTTTTTTGTGTTGATAAGATGGATTTTTTTTTCATCTGAATACATTTGTAGTATTAGTTCACTAGCCAAGGATGCTTTATTTCTATCACCTATCCTAATATTAGCTATTGCTAAATTTCACTTTAGTGAAAAGGTAAACACAAAGACTGATTTTATTTAACAAGACAAAATAAAACTAAGATATAAAATCACGAGACCTTTTGTATTGTCTAAAACAATTCTTCCAGCTGTCAACCCCTGTCAATTAATCCAGCAGTATCATTTGTAGAATGATTAATATAACAAGAGCTATTTCTCAGTTACAAAGAGGGTCATTAAACCCTTGAGACCCTGAAAAAATTACTTTGACTATTGAATCACCAGCTTACACAAAAGCAGAGATGAAAAGAAATGGAAAAACACAGTATGACAGCCTATTATGACTTATAAGGAAACAAAAACTGTGGCTAGAAATCTATTGAATAGGATGGAGAAGTTGTGGTTAACTTCCTAAGGGTAGCTGTTCGTCAAGACACAGCTTATCCTCAAACTGAAAAAGACAAAGTCAATAGTGCTTATTTTACTTTTTACTATTTGCTCTATCTAAATGGCAAAATTATGTGTTAACAAGACACATAGACTCACAAAAACTGTCAGAGATCATTTATAAAATATCTTTTTTTTAGATCAATATATTGCTAAGCTTCATTCAATGATTCTCTCCTGAACTTAATGTGATCACATATCCCTCCAAATCTATTTTAGTTATATAAAAGCTATTAACAAACTTTGGCTTCCTTACATTCTTTTCCTTATATTTTAAAAAGTAATTAAAAACCGTACTGAATATGAATTACTTCTCCCAAGTTTAGTGATAAACAATACACCAAGGTAAATTCCTTAGAAAATCCTACAAAAACTGCATTTATAAAGTTACTTATTTTGACAGAAGTTTCACTTATAAATAGCAGCCATGTCTTAATTGCCTACGAGATTGTAGACATCACATTTTACTACACATTTAGAATTGCAATGTCTTAAGATCAGATTTTCTAGTAAATGTTAAAAAAAACAACAACAAACCAAAAACAAAGTTACGAAGACAGATGGGTTAGTTATCCCATGCTAAGGAGAAAGCTGACTTCCATGATTTTACTGCTGACAGGAACCCACAACCACTGGATTGATGCTGGTGGGCATGAGAATGTGATTCTCTTTTGTTGAAAGAAGAAGTTACATTAACATGGGGGAGCAGTTGTAGCAGGACTTTAACAAGACTCTTCCGTGGCCAAGGGACAAACTATCAGAGGACATTAGAATGGGAGGTTCTCCAGTTAAAAACTTAAGAATGTACTATTCATAGATGAGGCTGAGATGTTCCACTCTTGAATCAACTGTAGTAGACTGATGTTTTCCAAAGTGTAGGTAGGCAGCAAGAGCTCAGAGTTACAGGGAAATGACATGTATAGGAAGGGGGAAATGCTGTATACCAAACTGCTCCTGTCAGGTGGTTAACTGCATTGAAATGGGAGGAAGATGAATGCATTTTAATAATGGTACCCTATACTAGACTTGGGAAGACAAATCTCATTTTACAAGAACACTTGAACATATTAAAATCCATCCATTCTTTGCTGCCTGTACAAAGAATGACCAAGACCATTTGTCTACTTTGAGACTTTTTAGTGTCAGGAATAAGAACAGAGAAGGGCAACATTTAAAGAAGGGGAATTAATACTTTATATCCTTCTAGGCAAGCTGAATGCTACCCTAATTCCTGGTAAGTCTGGTGCCACTATGAACAAGCTGGCCTGAGTTACGAGATCTAAAATGAGGTGGGAACTGGTGTCAGAAAATATCATTCACAGTTGCACCTAGGCAGGAAGGAAATTATTGGTGTTTTTGTGTTTGCTGTTTTTAGGGTGATGTGGGGCAGCAAATAACAGGGCCTAATCCTAAACCAGAACTAGTCATGAGCACACAAGGTACCCATGGGCTATTATTAACTGCCCATAGCTGCTTTCCACTTAACATTATGTACACCACTCATGGGCTATTCAGGTTGGATCCCTTGTTCCCAACCCCAATTTTAGGATGTATGAATAGCATTTGTTTCATGTTTGTTCTTCTTATCCTGAATCTCCCAGGGTAACTCACATGAACCATTGACTCAGCCATGGCTGACCCTTCTTCCTTCCCCAAACAGTACCAGAGGTCTACAAGGTAGAATTTCCATAACAATAAAGATTACTAGGTCTTCAGGTACATTCAGTTTGCCAGGCAGGTGCTACTACAACTGGCTAATAGGTACAATGATCCCATTTTAGTAGTTAGTAAAACATATGATTGTTCCTATCTTCTTGATGCTGAGCGAAAGATTATTCCAGAAGAAAAAAAAAAACCCGAAATTACAGATCAGGTGAGACATGTATAAAGAACTATGTGGTGGCAAACAAGCCCTGACTTTAGAGAAGTTGTCAGAAACCACCACTTTGTGCCCAAGCACAAGGAACGTAGTGTATAGAAAACCTTGCAAAACCTAGCACCGGGTTCTTCCTCAGGAGGGCTCTAGAAAGCCTTTAACTTCACTTACAAGGCCCTGACAAATACACCTGGGAGGTCAACATTCTCTTTAGCTGCTGTTCCACAATGCATATTTGCTCAGATGTGAACCTTGCTCAGACACCTCCCTCCTTGGAGGCAGAGAGAATGGTAGACTACATTTTCCCAAATAAGGGAAATCAAAGCACCTGCCAGCAGCAACCTACAGTTCCCCCACTCCTCAGTGATACCATCCCTAATTAAGTCAGCTTCAAAGGGGCAAAAATTGGTGCCCGCAGGACAGAGGTCAAATTCATGGTTTATACATCTTATCTGAAGTCATATACCCTACTTACCTGAATAAAACCCAAGTCATCCATCCCACCCTCCTTTCCCAGAAGGTGGGCAAATTTAAGTCCATTTCTTCTCTTTCACCACAGTGACTTGAAGAGTCAAAGAAGGTAGTGTAGGAGGAAGGAGCATTCTGTTTCATCTTAAAAAATAGAGATCTCTCTAAGTGTCACAACCTGTGGTTGTATAAAATACTATTTTTTTTTCAATTCTCTTTCATGGTGGCTTCCAGGGGCTCATCTTCTAAGCCAAAGCCCAGGTTGTCAGCTAGCCCCTCAAACTGCTTGCCTAGACTGCTGGCAGAGTCCATGAACATGTGAGGGATATCTTTGCCAAAGTAAATCTTGCTGTTGGAAGCAATGGCCTTGTACTTCATCAGCTGCAGATATTCTGGGGTCAGCTTCAGCTGTGACAAAAAATTACAGAGAATTAAGTGGGACAATATTAAAGACTTTGGGTGTCAAATGTTTTGATTTTCAGAGTCTCTGTCAAAGAAATATGCTACCCTTGTGATTTCCTTGTTAAATTAGTACAGGGAAACAATTTTTCCGAGAAACCTAAGATCTTTAAGACAGAGCGACAAGAGCTACATTTCTGGTGGAAGGCCTCCTGTCAAAGGGAAATATCCACACAGCACAGGAGTTGTCAGTTCTGGCCACAGGGGGCTCATTCAACACCCACAGTCTTCACCAGGCCATGCTGGGCCTTTACCTTATTTGCTTCAGCTATTTTCAGTGCAGTGTAGCACTCGGCATCTGCTTTTGCCTTTTCTCGGGCCAGAAACGCAGCATCTGAGGGCAAAGAGTTCAGAGAAGTGAATGAAAAGGGAAAAGCTTTGGGTTTTGCAGGAGGCTCAGAGGCTCTCAGAAGACTGTTCTGGGGGGCTGGGAAGGTGGCTCAGTGGCAGAGTGCTTGCCTTGCATGCATGAGGCCCTGGGTTCGATTCCTCAACACCACATAAGTAGAAAAAGCTGGAAGTGGCGCTGTGGCTCAAGTGGTAGAGTGCTAGCCTTGAGCTGAAGAGCTGAGGGACAGCACCCAGGCCCAGAGTTCAGGCCCCACGTCTAGCAAAAAAAAAAAAAAAAAAGAAGACTGTTCTAGGGAATAGGGGTGGAATTCAGTTGTAGAGTGCTTGCCTGGCATATGCAAAGCACTGGTTCAATTACTTGAACCACCAGAAAACAAACAAAAAAGCTGGGTGTGGTACTGTACTGGAAGGCTGAGCTAGGAGGATCTTGAGTTTTAGGCCAATTTGGGCAAAACAATGGGACCTAGTCTCAAAAAAAGAAAAAAAGACTATATTCTGTTCCCTACAATTTTCTCTGACTACCTCCATGATCTTGGGAAGACTACTTTTTTAAGTTTTTTTTTTTTTTTTGCCAGTCCTGGGGCTTGAACTCAGGGCCTGGGCACTGTCCCTGAGCTTCTTTTGCTCAAGGTTAACACTCTACTACTTGAGCCACAGTGCCACTTCCGGCTTTTTCTTTTTATGTGTTACTGAGGAATTGAATCTAGGGCTTCATGCATGCTAGGCAAGCACTCTATCACTAAGCCACATTCTCAGTCCCCTTTTAATTTTTTTCCCTATGCTTTTTCTTTCCTCTTTGCTCTCCTCCAACTTTTATGCTGGCACTGGGGCTTGAACTCAGGGAGGGTCTGGGCACTGTCCCTTGGCTTTATCAATGCTGGTGTTATTTGAGAACAGTTCCACTTTCAGCTTTTCTGGTGGTTAATTGGAGATAAGAGTCTCATGGGCTTTCCTATTCAGGCTGGCTTCAAACTGGGATCCTCAGATCACAACTTCCTGAGTAGCTAGCATTATAGGTGTAAGCCACTGGTGCATGGCCTACTGTGCTCTGGTTTCTTCATCTATGAAACAAGAAAAAATATGGGTACTTCTTGTTTGCACATGCTTCCTTCTTTACAGTTACAGAGCTCTCTACATTATCACTTTTGGGCTATGCAGCAAACACAAGGAAGCCCAAAGGAAGCTCTACTGAAGGTAACCAGTGGATGATCTACCCTAAAACACCATAAAGCAGCCCTGATCTTCTCCAAATGATTTCTACCAATCATTTTAATCACTCTGAGGATCAGTAATGAAGCCTGCACAATCCTGACTGATGTTCTCTGGTTCAGACCAGTACCTGTTGGATTCTCACTGGTTAATTCCTGTGTTCCCAACCTTATCAGTGGAGACCAACCTTCTATCAAGCTGGCACACGTTTTGATGTTTACCTCTTTTAGTAAGGAATAAAGCCAGCCTCATGTGACTAGTTTTTGTAGCAAAATGGCTGAGGAGAAAGGCCAGTATGTAGGGGCACCTAACTAAATGTTCTCACATGACCCTGGGAGAAGCCGGCAGTCTGGCTAGGGGTTCTGGTTGCCCTGTGACCACTCATCAGCCTCAGCACCTGATGCAGAATGTATTAATAAGAAATAAAAAGGTGTTGTTTTGCTAAGAGCTCCCTAATGAGGAGCTACTGATCTGTGCCTTCCTAATTGGCTCCTCAATGGGCTCCTTGAAAGCCTGACAGGCTCCATAATGAGTATAATTGGACATAACACTGAGGTCTGAAGCTGCCCTGAGGATCCATTTTTGTCCTAGAATTTACCTGACAGAAGGCATCACATGAAGTAAGAGTTAAGAGGGCTCAAGAGTAGGAACTGAAGGCAAGTAACATTCAGAAAACCAGTCAGGGAGGGGAGGAGGGAGGGTGATGAAGGGGGTGAATGTGAGCAAGGTATCTTGTATGCACATATATACATGTCAAAATAAAGGCTCCTGTCCTAACTGATGCTAATAAAAACACTTTTAAAAGGTGACTCATTAAGATGGGCACTGGTGGGTCATGCCTTTAAGCCCTAGCTACTCTAGGAACTGCGAGCTTATCCTCAATTAACCAGCAGAAAGCTGGAAGTGGAAATGTGGCTCAACTGGTAGAGTGCTAGACTTGAGTGGAAAAGCTGAGAGTGAGAGAACCTGAGTTTCAGCCCCAACACTGGCACATGCATGTATATATGTGCATGTTTACACACACACACACACACACACACACACAGTGACAAGAAAGAAAGAAAACCAGTCAAGAAAATACTTCCCTTCAGCTCCAGAGTTGCTGCTAAAAAAGTACCTTCTTTGAAACCAACTTAACATCTGCGTGGGCTTTGAGAGCACACTTGGGAGACCAGAATAATGGCACCAACTGCCTTTCTGTTTGTTTGAGACAGGGTCTTGCTATGTAGCCCAGGTATACTTTTAAGCTCCCTCCTGCCTCAACGCCCTGAACACTGGGACTACAGGTGTGTGCCATCATGCCTGGCTGATTTCTCCACTGTCAAAGCCTAACAAAATGCCTGGCATACATGGCACTCAATATTTGTAAAAGGAATAAATATTCTTTTTTTTTTTGGAATAAATATTCTTTGAAAGAGAATACTAGCTTCTACTTAGGATGCAAGGTCTGCCCAAATTTCAAAACCAGTACAGAATAAAACTGATCTTTCAGAGAGATCATGATGTCCTATTACAGATATTAAAAAGCAAAGGAGGGCTGGGAAGTAGCTCAGAGGTAGAGTGCTTGCCTTGAATGAATGAAGCCCTGGGTTCGATTCCTCAGAACCACATAAGCAGAAAAAGCCAGAAGTGGCGTTGTGGCTCAAGTGGTAGAGCGCTAGCCTTGAGCTGAAGAGGTGAGGGACAACACCCAGGCCCAGAGTTCAGGCCCCACGACCAACAACAACAACAAAAAAGGAAATGACTCTCCTTGCCACAAAACTGGATGTGAGCAAACCACAGACATCAGTGTCTCTCTGTGTACCTTCGATTTCTGAAATCTTCTTCTCAGTTTCTTTCTCCATCACCTTCTGCCCATAGGTAATTTCTGCGACCTGAGCCACTTTTTCTGCCTCTGTGTAAATGGAGTTGAAGACAGACTTAGAATAATTTTAAAAAGTTGGACTGATTTCACCTGTCTCCTGATCTTAGTGCCCAGGTACATGTCAGTGAGTACACTGAGATGAACAGCCACTGTTCTCAGAGGGCAACTATGACAGGTACACCTGGGCAGAGATGGGATTGAGCCAGTGGGCACAGGAGCCATCCATAATTGAAGAGCCTTGTCCCCAGGAAGGAAAGCATTCCTATGAAGAACATGCCGAAACCTCTCTGAAATCACAAGTGCATTTCCTCAAGATAAAGAACTTTCAGGATAAAGTACTTCCTTTTAGGAATAAAGTGTGGTGATTAGCCAGAGTCTCTAGATTTGAACCCCAGTCTTACCACTTCCTGTGCTTCATTTCAATGTGAGGCTGATAGTGCTTAACCTCTGATGGTAGTTGATTTACTTCATAGATTAAATACTTAGAGAAATACATGGCCCAAGGTTAAGTGCTCTATATTGTCAGCTATGGTTTTTTTTTTTTTTTTTTGTGCTGGTTCTGGGACTTGAACCCAGGGCCTGGGTGCTGTTCCTAAGCTTCTTTTGCTCAAGGCTAGTGCTCTACCACTTAAGCTACAGCTCCACTTCTATCTTTTTGTGGTTAATTAGAGATAAGAAGTTTCACTGACTTTTCTTGCCTGGACTGGTTTTGAACTGTGTGTCTCCTGAGTAGCTCGGATTACAGGGGTGAGACAGCAGTGCCTGGCTGTCAGCTGTTTGTATTATGAATTCAGCAGAATTTGTTTTATGAATTCAGTAAGAATCTCCTTCTGTTTAAGAGACATATGAAAACTCATTACCTCAGCCCATGCTCTGACCATTTCAACTTAGCTTTTAGGGATGTAAGTGGCACTCCTGCAGGGTGGCATTGCTTTAGAAAACTGTGTGGTCTAACATACAGGGACCCTTATTGCATCTTCCCACAACCCCCAGCTCTTCCTCCTAAATGGAGATCACAGAACCACATGCAGACCAATAAGGGCCTTCTTCCGCTCTGTCTCAGCTTCTTTCTCCACCACCTTCTGTTTCTGGGCTGCAATGAGAAGCTTTGTCTTCTCACTTTCCCTAAAAGGGGAGAAAGCGTGAAGTTGTAAGGCCACAATGAAAAAGTTTTGAGGAACTTTCCTGTCCCCTGGAGAAGCCACTCTGCATAGGAAGGGCACACTATAATTTCTTGCTCTTCTCTATAAGACTGTTCAATGGCCCATGTTAAACAGATTTGTTGCAGAGAATATTATAGCTCTCTTTTTCATCCAAAATCACTTATTTGTTGGAAATATAACATAATTGCTAGGTGCAGTGATATATTCTTACAGCCCCAGCTACTTAGGAGAATGAGGCAGGAGGGCTGCCGCTGAGACCAGGAGTTTGAAGCCAACCTGGACACATAGCAAGAACCCATTTCCAAACCACACCAAAGGGCTGGAGATGTGGCTCAAGAGGTGGAGTGCTTGCCTAACAAGCACAATCAAAGCTCTGAGTTCAAATCCCCATACCACCAAAAACAAGACCATCATGTAAGCCAAAAACAACCATGAAACCAAACCAAAATGTATTTTAGTAATACACCTGGCCAGTCATTCACTTGCCTTTCCCTCCTATCACTATGTCTGGAATAAGCCTAGAGATAAGGCCTTTGGCCCTTTAAAAGAATCACTGCTCTCCAGGGCTCTTCTGTGGCTCATAGACAAGTTGTCCCAGGGAGCTCTGACCTGCCTGCTCAGTCTCAGTGCATTAGGCTATAGCAATTGCTCAAAACTAGCACAGCTGTGGTTAACCTAACCATGGGTTGAGGCAGGGGCTGGGAGAGCATGGTGGTCAGCTCAGGTATAGGGTATACTCACATCAACTCATAGTTCCTGCGGATTGCCTCAGGTATATTGGGCTTTGTCACTCTCACAGCCTGGAGAAGATACAAATAGCAACTGATGGGAGAGTGAGAGTGGTAAAACACACAAGCTCCCTAGGGTCTTTCATCTTCCTATGCAAAATAAGCATCCCCTTGGGAGAAGGGATGCAGAGACAGAGGACTTTCCCACTGCTGCAATGCTTACTTGGATAACAAGGCCAGGGGCCATGGAAGTTAGGTCTTGTTGCAAAGCCAGTTTGAGATTTTCATCAATTTGATCTAGAAGGAAGACAAACACAAAAAAAAAGAGTTGTCAGACTTTCTAGATGGGTGAGAACAGGACAGTAGTAAAGCATAAGTGAAAACATCATTCCACTATTGAGCATATAACCAAAGAATTATAAATCAATATAGAGGATACTTGCATACATATGTTAATTGAAGTGCTATTCACAATAGCCAACCTGTGGAATTAGCTGAGGGGTGCAATAACAGATGAGCGGGTAAAGAACATGTCATGCAAACATACACACACACACACACACACACACACCCCAGAATATTTTACACACACACACACACACACACACACACACACACACACACACACACACACACACACACACACACACACACACACACACACACACACACACACCCCAGAATATTTTACAACTATAAAACAAAACGAAATTATGTCACCTATAGGAAAATGGAATTGGAGATCATTATGAGACAGATAAGCCAAGTCTAAAAAAGCCAAATATTGTATGTTTTTACTCATTCGTGGAAGTTAGATCTAAAGGACATATATATTCATAAACATGTCCATAGATATATTTAAACATATATACCTATACATACACACAGACACACAGATATACATACAAATAATTCTAACTATGGGACTGTTTAGGGGGTGAGAGGAAAAGAAGAGGGTAAAAGAAAGATGAAGCTTGAATCCAGGCTGTTGCACTTACTAGGCAAGCACATACAATTCTTTTTGGGGTAAAAAAGATCAAAAGCAAATTTAAAGTTTTTTTCTTCAAAGTGCAATGAATCCAAAAGTAACCAAAGAATTCCACAGCCAGGGGCTGGTGGTTCATTCCTGTAATCCCAGCTACTCAAGAGGCTGAGATCTGAGGCTCGATAGAAGTTCAAAGCCAGTCCCGGCAGAAAAGCCTGTGAGACTCTTATCTCCAATTAACCAGCAAAAAGCTGCAAGTGTAGCTGTGGCTCAAGTGGCAGAATGCTAGCCTTGAGCAAAAAAGCTCAGGGATAACACCTAGTTTAAGTTACAGGACTCTTTTTTTTTTTAAAGAGTACAAACCCACAAAATGAATTTAATCTTCTACTGTAAATTTTATTATTATAATTTTTTTGTTGGTTGTGGTGCCTGAACTCTGGGTCTGGGCGCTGTCCCTCAGCTCTTCAGCTGAAGGCTAGTGCTCTACCACTTGAGCCACAGTGCCACTTCCAGCTTTTTCTGCTTATGTGGTGCTGAGGAATCGAACCCAGGGCCTCATACATGCAAGGCAAGCACTCTACCACTGAACCACCTTCCGAACCCCTACTATAAATTTTAAACACTGCCAAAATTTTTTTGCTTAATTCTGATCCTAGACAATGTTGATGACTCTTCTTTCCTTATAGAACATATTCCTGGGCTGGGTGTACATCTCTGTGATAGAGAGCCTGCTTAGCAAGGGGGAGGCCCTGAGTTCCATTTCTGGTATCACCAAAACAAAACACCTCTGAGGGAGGTTTATATGAGGATTCCTGGGAAAATCATGGTTCCAGCTTAGCATGAAAGAAAACACATTTACTTTAGCATTGACTCATACAAAAACAACTTAGAAGCAAATATAAACTAAATACAATAAAGGAACTAGAAGTTACTGAAACTTTTCTTTCCTTTGCTGCTGAAGTCAGCCTGTGCTTACATTATCCAAGTAAAAACAGTAAATGGTATCTTCTTAAGTATGTAAATCCTTTGTACTTCAAGTGTTTTCCTATTCATCTCTATAGGACAGTGAATAAAAACCCGTGAATCATAAACCAACCATAACCTGAACCCAGAAAAATCCTAGGAACCACAAAGAACTATGACTCTCATTCTGTACTAGAACACATTGTGAACCTCTTGTTCTCATCAGTCCTGGTGTCCTTCACCCCTGTGATGTGGTGGGAAGAATCAAATGAAGCCAGAAGAGGAAGATTCTACTGTGGTTATGCTACTAACTAGCTCCATGACCTTTTTCATTCAGGCCTTGGAATTTATTTAAAAAAAGAATGTTGGTGTATGGAAATTTAACAATGAAATCCCCACCCTGCTGTACAACTGATGTGAAAAAAAGGGAAAAAATAAAGAAAAATGATGACGTTGGACAGATAAGACTGTAAGTCTTGTAGATTTTTGTCTTCATTAAAGAATGATACTTAGGGACAATGAAAAGACATTTCTGCTCTAGTCTTCATTCAGTTGAAATGAATAAATTTTATTCCATTGTTATTCCTATGCTGAAGCTCAGTGAGTCTAAGAATCTTCTTTCTTTCATAGTCCTCAACATTTTCCTTTTTTGTGTGTGCAGGTACTAGAACTTGAACTCAAGCCTTGCTCTCATTTTGATTTTTCACTCAAGGATGGTGGTCTACCACTGGAGCCACATCTGACTTTTTACTGATTGAGACAAGAATCTCTTAAATTTGTCTACCTGAGCTGGCTTGGAACCACGATCCTCAGACCTCAGTCTCCTGAGTAGCTACAATTACAGGCATAAGCCCTTAGTAATCAGCTTCTTTTTCACTTTTTGAGATAGAGTCATACTTTTTAGATAAGGCTGGCCTTGAACTCATGATCCTCTGGCCTCAGCCTCCTGAGTGTTGGGTAGGGCTGTCCTTAACATTTTCTAGGTACTTCCTTTTTGGTCATTCTGTACACTGCCCATCCTTTATTGTGGGGAGCTGAGAAGTAGGCCATGGTGAGGCATGATAGACTGGGGCTGAGGTTAGGGTGGGGGTGGTAGACCAATGAGAGCAACCACACTTCCTTACCAAACAGTTCAATGTAGACCTCTTGAAGCGTATGCACACTGCAGAACTGGTTCAGCTCATGGTGGATCTTGTTGAAGATGAGAGCCTTGTCATAGTCAGCAGTATAGTTCTTCACTATATCATACACTGGGAGGAGAAAAGGGCTTTCATATGAAAATGCAGGCCTTAGACCTCTCAAATGTTCTCAAACATAGCTGTGCTATGTTCCTAAGGTGTCAAGACAGACTAACACGGGAAAAATAAGCAGGTGGGGTAGCACTCACTTACTGGAAGATGGACTGGAAAATAAAATAAAAGAGGTACCTGCATTTGGGACCAGGAAGTTTACCACTTCAATTCTGTCAAAGTAGATCATCACACCACCACTATTGGAGGAGAAGGGACAAAGAAGGCACCAGTAAGCTCTGGTCCTAGGCAATGCCCTTAGACATAAGACAGGCATTTCAAAGTATCAAAAGGGAGTTAGGAGGTATGCTAGCTCTCTAAGCAGGAGATCTACAGAGCTCAGAGTTACAATCCAATCTTCTGAGAAATCATACCTCTCTAACATGTCCTGACAATAAACAAGTAAGATTTTTTGAGGTTAAGAAAAGAGTAGTTCCTGCTGGGCACTGGTGGCTCACACCTGTAATCCTAGCTACTCAGGAGGCTGAAATCTGAGGATCATGGTTCAAAGCCAGCCTGAGCAGGAAAGTCTGTGAGACTCTTATCTCCAATAAACCACCAGAAAATCAGAAGTGGCGCAGTGGCTCAAGTGGTAGAGTGCTCGCCTTGAACTGAAGACCTGAGGGACAGCGCCCAGGCCCAGAGTTCAAGCCTCACAACTGACAAAAAAAAAAAAAAAGAGTAGTTCCTATCTTTCAAATGAACAATGTCATTTGATCCAAATAAATATTTGCAAGGAAAAGCCTAATGATGGTCATTGGGAATTTTATAGTCAATGTTTCTCCAATTTCCCTATCATTTCAGTACTATGGGTCTCTTCAGATATTCATTATATTAAAGATGTTCTCACTATGACATCCTAACACTTCTAAATCTTTCAGGATTGTCTCCACTATATACTACCACCTGATAAAGTTGGAATATAAGGAACTAGAGGACAAGGGATCTGATAAACCCACCAAGACATGGTATCACCATCTCTTATAGTAGCCCGCCAGCCTGCCACCCACTATCTTATTAACAGCTTTATCCTGGGTCCTTACCTGGTCCCACAAGGTACATTCTTCACCTCATCTGTCTGGAGTGTGGTCTGGAAACACCAAATGCCAGTAAGAAAATGGGCAGTGACAAAATAACTAAATAATCGAAAGTGCTCCTGTCCATGACAACTTCTGTGTGTTCAGCTTTGCCTTTGTTGAACATGAATATCCTGCCTACTCCTTCTTCTTTACAGGGTTGATGTGAAGCCAGTAAAGGTATTTACACTAGAGTTTCTGTAAGTGCACCACAGCTGATCAAGCAGAGTAATAATATTGTTAGAACAAAGACTGGATCAGGAGTCCTAAGATGGTATTCGCTTCAACCTCTTCCATTTATACTTTGGAAGCAGCAGATTCCCCACTTAGCCTATGTGAGACTGGATTATTACCTGATTGCTCAAATGACTCAAATAAGAAAGCCATAAAGCATGGTAAATGGGAGAAGAAACTCACAGGGAAAAATGATGAAGTATGCTGGGACATCTTGTTGGGTCCATTTATTTTACTGTGGTCCTAGGAACTGAATCTAGAGCCATGTCCATACTAGGTAAGTGCTCTGTCACTGAGCTATATCCCCAACCCCTTGTTGGGTCAGTCTGAAGGTTATTCTTAAAGTCTTTACCGTGACTCATGCCTGTCATTTTGGCTGCTTAAGCAGACTGAGATCAAGAGAATTATGGTTCAAAGCCAGCCCAGGCAAAAAGTTAGTGAGATCTCATGTCAACCAATAAAAAAACTGGGCTACATGGGAGGTATAAGTGTGGAATAAGCCAGTTTAGGCAAAATGTGAGAACCTATTAAAAAAAAAAACAATGAAAGCAAAATGAACTCAGGGAATGGCTCAAGTGGTATAACCTTCCTTGTAAGCGTTTTGGTTCTGCCAAAAAAAAGAAAAAAAAGTTTTTGTTTTTGTTTTACCCCTTCATTTTTCTTAGCTGGATATACTTCAGATTTGACTAGTCTGACTTTGTCAGGCTGAGGTTTGATATAACTAGTCTTATTTCTATTAGATGCCATTAGCCCGCATCTAATCATCTTCCTTCCCTGTACTCCAAATTATGCTCTGATTTCTGAAGTTCAAATGAGAAGCTGCAAAATTACCAAGCTTAATTTCTGTAATGGTAGCCTCTGTTTTAAAAATACATCTGTAATCCTACTTAGGAAGTAAAGATAGAAAGAATCACAGTTCAATGGATCATAGTGAGCCCAGGCAAAAAGTTAGACTTCATCTCAATAAAACAAGCCAAACATGGTGATGCATGCCTATACCCTAGCTACACAGGGGGCATATGTGGAAGGATCACAGCCCTAGGCCAATCTAGGCAAAAAGTGAGACATTATCTCATCAATAACTTAAAAGTAAAAAAGGAGTGGAAACATGGCTCAAGTGGTAGAGTACTTGCCTTACAAGTGCAAGAATCAAAATGCTAGCATTTCCCTCCCCCCACAAAAATACAACATACACAATTTAACTTTTCTGCTATTATTCAAAGCATATTCTTCTCCTGATCTTTCTTTTTTTTTTTTTTGCCAGTCCTGGGGCTTGAACTCAGAGCCTGGGCACTACCCTGAGCCTCTCTGTGCTCAAGGCTAGCACTCTACCACTTGAGCCAGAGCACCACTTCCAACTTTTTTTTTCTGTGTATGTGGTATTGAGGAATTGAACTCAGGGCTTCATGCATGCTAGGCAAGCACTCTACCACTAAGCAACATTTCCAGCTCTCTTGATCTTTCTTTTTTTAATAGGTTTTTTTATTGTAAAAATATTGTACAAAGGGGTTACAGTTACATGAGCAAGGTAATGAGTACATTTCCTATCAAGCATTGTTACCTCCTTTGTTTTTCCCCTACCATCCCTTTTTTTTTTTTTTTTTTGTCGGTCGTGGGGCTTGAACTCTGGGCCTGAGCGCTGTCCCTCAGCTCTTCAGCTCAAGGCAAGCACTCTACCACTTGAGCTACAGCGCCACTTCCGGTTTTCTGGTGGTTTATTGGAGATAGGAATCTCACGGTCTCTCCTGCCCCGGCTGGCTTTGAACCACGATCCTCAGATCTCAGCCTCCTGAGTAGCTAGGATTACAGGCGTGAGCCACCAGCGCCCGGCTCCTACCATCCCTTTTGATCTTTCTTTCTTTTTTGTTTTTTGGGTCCGGTCATGGGGCCTGAACTCTGGGCCTGGGCCTGAGCGCTGTCCCTCAGCTCTTCAGCTCAAGGCTAGTGCTCTACCACTTGATCCACAGCGCACTTCTGGCTTTTTTCTTTTTGCTTATGTGGTGCTAAGGAATCGAACCCAGGGCCTCAGGCATGCAAGGCAAGCGCTCTACCACTGAGCCAAATTCCCAGCCCTTGGTCTTTCTTAAAAAAAAAAAAAAAAAAAATTTCCAACTGGGGCTGATGGTTCAAAGAAACGTAACGACTCAGCTATTTCAACAATCAAATAATGCTCTAAGAGCTTCATTGTGTGCGTGTGCGTGCATGTGTGCGTGTACGTGTGTGTGCGCGCGCATGCACGTGTTTAAGATCCTTAAATCACTCTCTGAGAGACATTTTACTCATCCAATAGCTCAATAATTTTAATCACCTATCAGTCACAACCCAAATTTGCAGTCATTCAACCACAGCACACAAGCCAAGTATACCTGTACAGATTTATAGGATGTGATGAATGGGAGCATGAGATGGAAACCAGGGCCGCTGGTGGAAGTCAACAGGGCTCCACCCCTGCAGAGGAGGGAAAGAGCAGACTCAGTATAACATAGTGGACCCATTAGATCAAAACTCAAGTGGGTAACTCTTCTCCTCAGCCCTATAAACATTTAATACAGCAACATGTGCCAGACCCAAGTCCACAGATTGCTTTCTTTCTCTCACCTCATCCTAATATTCTAGGAAGTCTGATGGCAAAACACAAAACCATTAGTTTTGCTTTTGCAATGATTAAAAAAAATAGGCACCTAGGCTAAGTGAAATACAGACAACAGAATGCCAGGATACTCCAAAGAAGAGATGTTCTGTCTGGTTGACTTTGTCCCACACGTTAAGATACGGCAACCCTTGAGGCTATCAGTTAACTGCACTGTTATTGGAGTTCAGTGACAGGGACAATGAAAATAATAATGATAATTTTTTTTTGCCAGTCCTGGGGCTTGAAATCATGGCCTAGGCACTGTCCCTGAGCTTCTTTTTGCTTAGGCTAGCACTCTACAACTTGAGCCACAGCATCACTTCTGACTTTTTCTGTTTATGTGGTTCTGAGGAGTGGAACCCAGGGCTTCATGTATGCTACTCTACCACAAAGCCACCTTCCTGGCTCCCCAAAAGAATAATTTTTTTTTCTGTCGGTCGTGGGGCTTGAACTCTGGGCCTGGGTACTGTCCCTCAGCTCTTCAGCTTAAGGCTAGCATTCTACCACTTGAGCCACAACGCCACTTCGGCTTTTTTTTTTTTTTTCTGCTTATGTGGTGCTGAGGAATCGAACCCAGGGCCTTATGCATGCAAGGCAAGAGCTCTACCACTGAGCCACCTTCCCAGCCCAAAACCTATTTATTTATTTATTTATTTTTATTATTTATTTTTTTGGGTCCGGTCATGGGGCCTGAACTCTGGGCCTGGGCGCTGTCCCTCAGCTCTTCAGCTCAAGGCTAGTGCTCTACCACTTGGCCACAGTACCACTTCAGGCTTTTTTCTTTTTGCTTATGTGTTGCCGAGGAATCGAACGCAGGGCCTCAGGCATGCAAGGCAAGCGCTCTACCACTGAGCCACCTTCCCAGCCCCCAAAAGAATAATTTTAAATATACTTTCTTTTTTCTTTTTTTGCCGGTCATGGGCCTAAACTCTGGGCCTGGGTGCTGTCCCTCAGCTCTTCAGTTCAAGGCTAGTGCTCTATCACTTGAACTACAGTGCTACTTCCAGGTTTTTCTGCTTATGTGGTGCTGAGGAATCGAACCCAGGGCCCCATGCATGCAAGGCAAGCACTCTGCCACTGAGCTACCTACCCGGCCCTTAAATATAGTTTCAAGTAACTAAAATTTATATATAGAGTTACCTTTCTTTTCTAATTAACTTGTATGTAAATGACAAAATTAAAACTTTTCTTGGTGGGGGGAGAAACGTAAAATAGTGGGGAGGATGAAAGAGAAGGAAGTAACTTGAAGTTTTAATCCCTCCCTTCTTTTTTCAACCCCTTTCTCCCTCCTTCTCTCCTCTCTCCTCCCTTCGTCCTCCTTCTTTCCCTTCCTTCCTGGTGCCTGGGCCTTGAAATCAGGGCCTTACATTCTCACTTGGCTTTTTCCCTCAAGGCTGGTACTCTACCACTTGAGCTATATGTTTATTAATCTCTTTTGGTGTTAAAGATTGAACCTAAGGCTTAGAGAAGACTAAGCACAAATTCTTCCACTGAGCTACATAATCAGAGATCTGGAACTTGCTATTAGGGGGATGGTGAGGTGGCTTGATGGCAAGCACTTGCTTAGCTTGTGTGAAGCCCTAGATTGGATCACTGGCACAGAGAAAAAAATTGCTATTGGCTACACAGAAATAATCACAATAGAGAATATGTAAGAAAGGGTTTACAAAGACTTAAAGCAAAAATCATAGTTACAGAGGTTACTAAAAGGAAGCAACCAAGATTCACACTTGCTTCATTGCTTTATGAAGTAGAAGATAGTATTTCAAAAAACAAGTAATGAACAGTGACATCGTGTGCTTCTATGCTATATATAAGAAGTGCTATTATAAGGCTTGCCCTGCTTCATAAATCAGTCTGCAGAGCAAATTCATTTTTCCTGAAACATTCATTTTAAGAGTCTCTCAAAATATCAAAGTAGGCTCTCCTCAAGTTCCCATCAAGAACTGAGACTTTACATAGGCTGGTAGTGAAGCCTATATTATTAGTTATTTGGGAGGTCAGATCAGGAGATCACACACAATTTGCAGGCAGCCAGGGCATCAAAGTTCTTGAGACCTCCATCTCAACCAAAGGTCAGGAGCAGTGGCACACACCTGTTATCTTAGCTGTGGAGGAAGCACAAGTAGGAGGATTGTATCCCAGGCTGGGCTGAGCACAAACTGAGTCCTTTCTCCTGAATAACCAAAGCAAGAAGGGGCTGAAGGTGTGGCTCAAGTGGTAGAGGGCCTACCTAGCAAGTATGAGTCTCTAAATTCAATCTCTAGGTCTCCAAATTAGGACAACAATGGTCTGCAAAAACAAAACAAAACAAAACAACTGGTTCCTTTAGGTTTGTCTTTAAATCTACAAAGACATTTATCAATCACTGTCATTTAAAATATTAAATAAGTAAAAATTAAAAAAACCGAAAAAGTAAAAAAATTGTATATATCGCACAGTTTTCCCATAGTCACTGTCATAAAAGCTCCATCTAAAAAGACTCCTCTATTAAATAAAGTATAAACAGTGATATTTAGAAGCTTCTGCCATATGGTGACTAGGGAATGGAGCCATTTGACAGGAAATTGCAGTTTTTACCTGTCTCAGCCTTACCTGTAATAGACCCCAATATGTCCCTCTTCTATCTTGTGCACAGCTGAAAAGAGAGATGCACAAAAGAAACTGGAAGCCACAGCCACAACTGCTCCTAACTGAGCCATCAGTGAACTTGGACCCTAGGAAGAAGATATGGGAAAATGTGTGGCTTGATATGCAGGACAGCAGCTATGCCAGTGACAACTCACCAACCCCAGTTCCCTGAAAAGGACGCGTAGACAACTTGTTGTAGGTACACAGGCTAATCTACAACTCCTTCCATTCCTTGCTCAGTCAACATTCCCTTTCCTTAACTGTGGAATTGCATTCCTCATCACACTGAGGAAGCTGTAGCTCCAGATACAGCCCAGACCCACCCTGGGAGAACCAGTGCCAACTGGGCAATGTTCAGAACGCAGCCTTCTCTTCCTGTGAACACGAATAGGCCATCACCAGAGTCACTCACACTAGTACAGGGGAAGAGGCAGCTGCACTCCGTTAGCCCAAATTACAGAGGATGTCAAATGACAGACGGTTGTGGCTATGTAATTCTGGTCAGAGCCTCCCAGTTCTAATTGCCTGCCGTTTCAAAAGGAAACCATCATTCTCTCCTTTAGGGTGCTTGTGAGACAAAAGCCAGCAAGTAACCGGGTTCCAGGTAGGCTCTTTCGGCTTCGCATCCACCACCTTCCAAGTTACTCCTTTGGATCGAGACCCGACAGGTAGGTTCTGAACAAGCCCGCAGCTGCACTCTCGCCCAAGTTCGTGGTGAGAATGAATCGGGAATGCCTCCGGGCGGGGGAGACTCTACTAATCTCCCGGGTTTAACCATTCAGACACCAGGATACCAAAGAGGCGGCATCTAAAAACTCATTTCTCGAACCCTGGACGATCTGGAAAAAACTATGGTGACTGGCAGCAACAGCCAATCAGGTGTGCCCGGCCCATCCGTGCTTCCCGGGTCTGACATAACTTGGGGCGCCCATGTCAGCGCTGATGTTTACCGTGGAGGCCTCCAGCCAGCGACCGGCAGGGGCGTCCTTTCTGCAAAGGCTCTTCCCTCCCCGGGCCACCCCCGCCCGACCTCCTGGGACAGAAGCTACGCTCGGGCCGGCCTGGGGTTCCGGGTTCCGGGCCGGGACCGGACGGGACGGGATGGAAAAGGCTTCCTTCTCGTTCCCGGAGTCGGGCCGGCCGACGGAGCCAAGCGGCTGGGGTCCAAGCTCCGGGGCACCGCGGGTCCGGGCCGGCCCGCAGCCGCGGCGGGGCGGGGAGCGCGCACTTAGGGGCGGGGTCCGCGTACCGGGCTGTCCCTCCGGGCGCTCCGTACGGGTCCGAACCCCCCGTGCAACCGCAGAAACCGCCACACCCCTCACCACGCTACTTCCTTCCGGGCCCGTCGCTCCGATGACGCCATCAGTTCCCGCGAAGAGACCACGCCCCCTTACCTCGTCCTCGTCCTCCCGCCCCGCCCCTCGAGCTCGGAGCCGTTAGTGGTCCTCCACCCCCCCCCCACCACCAGGGGGCGTGCGCGAGTCGGTCCGACGGCCGGGAACCTGGGCCTAAGATTTCGGGGACCGGGATGCGGGACCCGAGAGATGGGGACCGGACTGGCAGCTTTGTCCGGCGAATGGCTGCCGCTGTCACCTTCCGAGGTCTCGGCGCTGGATCTTGTGCCAGATGTCCCTCCGCAGTGCGTGGAGCCCGGCAAGGCAGGGGCGCGTGGCCGCGTTCCAGCCCTCCGCCCGCTGCGGTCCTGGCCCCGGGCAGAAGGAAGCCGTCCTGGAAGCGCTCCATTCGCCTCCTGACGTCGCCGGTCCGCAAGCCCCACCTTGAATTGCCCTTTCTACCTCGTGGGAGCGTCGGGCTTTGAGGTCCCCGCCGCGACCTAAAGCAATCAAGAGGGAATGATTGCTCCACGGTTGATGAATGGAATCTGAGTTCAGCCAGGTGCTGGGTAAACAACACTGCAGGAAAGTTTCCTTAATAGCTGGAGCTTCCGGTGGCCGTGACACCTGGCATCCTGCAGGGGCCGGGAGCAGCGCGGGTGCGAGGGGCCCGTCATCGCAGGTGTCTCTCCTGTGGTATCTGTGGGACCTGGTGCTCAGGGAATACACGCACAAAAGGCCCAGGCAGAGAACCCGGACTGTGCCTCGAATTGCCCTCAATCTGCAGCAGTAACACCATGAAACCTTTCTAACTCTGTGTGTGTGTGTGTGTGTGTGTGTGTGTGTGTGTCCAGGGGATTGAACCCTGGGCCTTGCCCATGTTAACCTTGGAAATCTACCACTACTCTACTCCCACCGTGGAGGCAGTTCTAAGTCAGTTACTGAGGTCACTTTGTTTGCTGGCAAAAAAAAAAAAAAGTTTATAGAGTCCACTTAATTATAGGTTCTGGTAAATGAAAAACTTTTTAAAATAGGAAAGCTGGCAAGCTGGCAGTGTTAAACTGATTTAGGACACAGGGAAAAAGGAAAGTATAGAGTTTCCAGGCATGGCTGCTTGAGATTGGCCTGTTTTCACTCCTTGGGTTTGCTCCGGGTGAATAAGTGTATGTTGGAATTTCTCAGCATTATATGGTTATGCCCAGGAGTGAGCTAGGTGGTATGGTCAGTGGGTCCATCCGCATGGAGGAGGGTTGCGCTTCTCATCTGGACACTGTACCCCTTCTCCCCCAACACATACAGAGACTCAGGTTGCCATTCTTTTTTAATTTAAATTTTATTGTAAAGGTGATGTACAGAGGGGTTAGTTACATAAATAAGGTAATGAGTTCATTACTTTTTTTCTTTTTTATTGTGAAAATACTGTACAAAGGGTTTACAATTACATGGGCAAGATAATGAGTACATTTCTGATCAAGCATTGCATTGTAGCCTCCTCCTTTGTTTCCCCTTCCCATCCCATCCTCCTCCCCCCCCCCAACCCTCCTCCCCTCACCCCTACCAAAGTTGTAAAGTTGGTTTTCGACATAACGACTTGGACATCTCATTGTTGCAATGGATCCACCTGTATCCCTATTTAAACGATTTGTATTTTCCCTTCCCCTCGACAAATTATAACAACATCAAATACAGTGAAAGCAGGGGTTATACCGTGGGGGAGAGACATACAAAGCAACAAAGAAATAATCTTATAAAAGTGTTAGAAACAATCACATGAAAGAAAAAAACATATATCTTAGGGTTCATTTCCCTAACATCAACTTATCTGACCTTTTCTGCTTGACTCAGACATATACTAGTTATTGCAAATAAGGGAAACCATGGGACCTATGTTTCTTTGGGCCTGGCTTACTTCACTTAATATAATTTTTTCCAAGTCTTTCTATTTCCTAACAAATGGGGCAATGTCATTCTTCCTAACAAATGGGTCAAAGTCATTCTTTCTGATGGAGGCATAGAATTCCATTTTGTATATATACCACATTTTCTTGATCCATTCATCTACCGAGGGGCATCTGAGTTGGTTCCATATCTTAGCTATGGTAAATAATGCTGCAATAAACATAGTCGTGCTGGTAGCTTTAATGTGGTCTTGTTTGTGAACATTTGGGTAAATGCCCAAAAGTGGGATTGCTGGGTCATAGGGGAGCTCTATGTGGAATCTTTTGAGGAACCTCCATACTGCTTTCCAAAGTGGTTGAACAAGTTTACACTCCCACCAACAATGCAGTAAGGTTCCCTCCTGTCCATATCCCCTCCAGCATGTTGTTATTAGAGTTCTTGATTATAGCCATTCTAACTGGGGTGAGGTGATATCTCAATGTTGTTTTGATTTGCATTTCTTTTATGGCTAGGGAGGTTGAGCATTTCTTCATGTGTCTATTGGCCATCCTTCTTTCCTCTTCAGAGAAGTTTCTCTTTAGTCCACTTGTTTAATGGGCAGTTGTTTCTTTGAAGATTTGTTGTTGGGGGATTTAATTTTTTGAGTTCCAGATATATTTTAGATATGAGACCCTTGTCCGTTGTGTGGCTAGTGAAGATCTTCTCCCAATCCATGGGCTTTCTATTGATCTTGCTAGCTATGTCCTTTGCCATGCAGAAGCTCTGCAATTTCATGCAATCCCATTTGTCCAACCTTTCTTTGATTTGTTGTGTTTCTGGGTCTCTATTAAGAAATTTTCCTCCTGTGCCAAGGAGACCTAGGGTTTCTCCTATTCCATCCTGTAATGTTTTCAGAGTGTCAGCTCATTACTTTTTGAACAGTGTTACACCTCCTTTATTTTCTCCCACCTTACCCCCTTACCCTTTCCTCACCCCAAGTTGTATAGTTGTTTTCCAAGTAGTGTCTAGTGAGTATCATTGTTTTTTTTTTTTGGGGGGGGGGGTCTGGTCGTAGGGCCTGAACTCTGGGCCTGGGTGCTGTCCCTCAGCTCTTCAGCTCAAGGCTAGCGCTCTACCACTTCAGCCACAGTGCCACTTCCGGCTTTTTTCTTTTTTCTTATGTGGTGCTGAGGAATCGAACCTAGGGCCTCATGCATGCAAGGCAAGCGCTCTACCACTGAGCCACCTTCCCAGCCCCGTGGTGGCCATTCTTGATGGGTCCTAGCAGAACTTTTCTTCTTCTTCTTCTTCCTCTTCCTCTTCCTCTTCCTCTCCCTCTTCTTCTTCTTCTTCTTCTTTTTCCTCTTCTTCTTCCTCTTCCTCTTCCTCTTCCTCTTCCTCTTCCTCTTCCTCCTCTTCTTCTTCTTCTTCTTCTTCTTCTTCTTCTTCTTCTTCTTCTTCTTCTTCTTCTTCTTCTTCTTCTTCTTCTTCTTCTTCTTCTTCTCCTTCTCCTTCTCCTTCTCCTCCTCTTCCTCCTTCTCCTTCTCCTCCTCCTCTTCCTCCTCCTCCTCCTCCTCCTCTTCCTCCTCCTCCTCTTCTTCCTCCTCCTCCTCCTCCTCTTCCTCCTCCTCCTCCTCCTCTTCTTTTGGTAGGTTGTGGGGCCTGAATTCTGGGCCTGGGCACTGTCCCTCAGCTCTTCAGTTCAAGGCTAGCACTCTACCACTTGAGCCACAGGACTACTTCCGGCTTTTTCTGCTTATGTGGTGCTGAGGAATTGAACCCAGAGCCTCATGCATGCAAGGCAAGAACTCTACCACTGAGTCACCTTCCCAGCCTCAGGATCTCACAATTTCCTAACAAATTTTGGAATGAATTGTGAGGAGGGGTTGTGGGATTTTGTTCTCCAGAGAACTTTTACCAAGCCTGAGCTAATTAGTTTTGGACCTGCTTTAAGGCAAGGGATAGATTGAATAAATGATGATCTGAAAATACCTTTTGTAATAGACTCATGGTATGTATGACTTAGTATACAGATTTATCAAGTCTGTGATGGACTGTTTTGTTTTTGAGACAGAATCTTATAAGATCTTACTTACAGGCTGGACTTGAAATTGTTATGCTCCTGCCTTAGACTCCTAAGTGTTGGTTTTATGGGTATATAATACTATGCCTGGTGCTTAACAAAAAGTGCTTAAAATCTATTCAATTTTATTTAAACAGAAGTTTTTAGAAATCTGTTTTTAATTTTTAAAAATTTAATTGTATTTTTTAGACAAAGTCTTGCTATTTAGCTCAGGCTGGCCTTGAACTCTTTAGTGAACCCAAGCTAGTCTTCAACTTGAGATTTTCCTGCCTGTGCTTTGTGAATGCTGAGATAAAAGGTATGTATCACCATAACCAGTTAAAAACGTTTTTTTCCTTTTTGATGGTACTGGGTTATGAACTGAGGGCCTTGGGCTTGCTAAGCATACCTCCCAACCTCAAAGGTATTCTTGCATGTTTTTGGGTTCCGATTTTTAATGTGACAGAGTAAGAAAATGATATGGGATATTGAGTAATAATCAAATAAAGTCTTATTAGGAGAGGCGATAAGGGACCCGGAAATTACACCTCAATAATTATTTACTATACAGATTTCACAAAGTATTATGAAGATTTTTTTTTATGCATAAGGTCTGATACCTTACTTACACTTTCTTATTTTGAGTAAATTTCAAGGTCAACCCTTTGAGTTCAATGACATTTTAGAGGAGGAAGTTGAAACAGCAAAGTTAAGGGATTATCTAGGATCACAAGTCTGTAAGCTATGACAGCAGAATCCAAGTGATCCCAAGTCTTTTTTGTGTTTTTAAATAGCAGGCCAATTGAAAAGTCATTTAATTTAAAACACATACGCATGCATGCACACACAGAAACAGGCACATACTTTTATTTCTATATAGTCTTCTAGGAATATACATTACCAATCAGAAATTACACAACTATATTAGGCCTGTTCACTTTGTAGTTGTAGAATGAAGCAGTGTATTAGCTTTGTGTTACTGTAACAAAATACCTGAGGTAAATAACTGAAAGAAAGAAAGGTTTATACTGCCTCATGGTTTTAGAAGTCTCAGTCCATGGAGATTGGCCCTATTGCTTTGGGCCTGCTTTAGGCCCAGTGCATCACGGCACTGGGAGTAAACAGGGAGACCTGTTTACTTCTTAGGGCCCAAGAAGTAAAGAAAGAGACAGAAGTCAGGCACCAGTGGCTCACGTAATCCTAGCTACTCAGGAGGCGGAGATCTGAGGATTATTGATCAAAGCCATCCTGGGCAGCAAAGTCTGTGAGACTCTTATTTCAAATACACCACCAAAAAACTGGAAGTGGCACTGTGGCTCAAGTGGTAGAGCTCTAGCCTTGAGCTGAAGAGCTAAAGGACAGTGCTCAGGCCCAGCGTTCAAGCCCCATGACCCACAAAGAAAAAAAAAAAAAAGAGAAGGGAAAGGCTGGGATCCCCATATTCTTTCCAAAGGCAGCCCCCTTTGGCCCAACTTTCTTTCACTAGACTCCCCACCTCTAAAGATTCCATTGCCTCCCAATAGTGCCACAGATAAGGGAAAGTCAAGATTCAAGCTGTACCAAATGGTATAAAAGTCCTGTTATCCAGAAATCTAAATTCTTGTCTCTGGATATGTTGACATATAAAATATTTACTAGTAAGAGTGCCACCTCCAATAAAGAAAAGAGGAGACTTTTTTTTTTTTTTGTGGTTGTGGGGCTTGAACTCGGAGCCTGGGCCTCTCTGTGCTCAAGGCTAGCACTCTACCACTTCAGCCACAGTGTCACACCCAGATTTTTTAGTGGTTAATTGGAGATAAGAGTCTCTTAAGAGGACTTTTCTGCCCTGGCTGGCTTTGAACCATGATCCTCAAATCTCAGCCTCCTGAGTCGTTAGGATTACAGGTGTGAGCCACCAGTGCCCAGCCAGAGGAGACTTGTTTTTTTTTTTTTTTTTATAATTTAAATCACATTTAGACTTAAAAAAATAATAACTAGATTTAACCCCAGAGGAATGAGTCAGTTCTTTATATCTTTGGTCTCAACTCTTTTATGTCACAAGAGTGGAAGTTTCTGGAGGAAGTTTTTATTTGATTTAGATTTTTCTGGTTTTAGGTTCTAAAATAGAGAATAGCGGTTGTCATTTATGATGTATGATGCTAGATTCAAGATTTAGTTGAGCTAACCAGGTGCCAGTGGCTCATGTCTTTAATCCTAGCTATTCAGGAGGCTAAGATTTGTAGATCATGAGTTGAACCAGCCTAGGCAGACAAACCTGAGACTTTCCACCTCCAATTAACCAGAAAAAGTTGAGAATTAGAGGTGTTGCTCTAGGGGTAGAGTGCCAGACATGAATGAAACAGCCAAGTAAAGAGCATAAGGCCCTGAGTTCAAGGCCCAATGCCAGCATAAAAAAAAACAAAAACCAGTCAAACCCAACAACAAAAATAACCAAATTGGGTGAGTTGGGGAAAAGGGTCAAAGGTGATGGCTTGGGGTTTGGGTGCAGCTCATGATAGAGCGCTTGCCTAGTAGTGTGAGGGACCCAGTTCCATTCCTAGCACTGCAAAATTATATCCTTAATTATGAAGATACTAACTTAGAATTTCCTAATTTCCTTTTTTTCTGTTAGGAAAATCATGCTTGGTAACTTCCAGTAACAAGTGGATATTTTCTGGGGGCTAAAGTGGATATTTTCTTCAGGCTGTGAGATAAGGGAATCAGTGAGTTATTATGAAGATCATTTCATGATTATAGGTTTTTGAAGCTATATTGAGGTATAATTGACCTGTAACCAACTGCCAATAAAGTATTCAATTTAAGTGTTCACATATATGCCCTGTGAAATTATTACCACAATCAAGATACTGTAATGAACACGTGCATCATGTCCCTAATTACTTATACCTCTTGATAATCTCTCCTTGTTATTTTTTTCTGGGACATCACTCTCCCATTCCCAAATACCACTAGTCCTTTGTCACTCTAGGTCTGCATTTTGAAGAATTTTATACACAGCACACTATGTACTCCTGTCTCGCTTTCTTTTTATTCAGAATAATTATTTTGAGACCTATCTATGTTTTTTTGGTCTATGTGTGGTTCATTTCTTCTCATGGCTGTTCAGTATTCCATGATACCACTATATAATAAGTTTTTGTTTATTCATGTAGGATAGCTGGGTAAGAACATTAATTTGTGTGTGTGTGTGTGTGTGTGTGTGTGTGTGTGTGTGTGTGTGCATGTGCGCCAGTCTTGGGACTTGAACTCAGGGTCTGAGCACTGTCCCTGAGCTTTCTTCTTCTTCTTTTTTTTTTTTCTCAAGACTAGCACTCTACCCTCTATCACTTGAGCCATAGCTCCACTTTTTGATGGTTAATTGATGGTTTTAATTGGACGCTCATGTACTTTTCTGTCTGGGCTGGCTTCAAAACTCAATTCTTAGATCTTAACCTCATGAGTAGCTAGGGTTACAGGCATGAACTACCAGTACCTAGCTCAACCATTAATTTTATTCATGGAGAAGCAGAAGCCAAATGAGAGGAAGTGTCCCCAGAAGGGGGGGCTTAGGCAAAGTTTATAGTGTATTTGGTGGTGGTGGGGGGAGTGATAAGAAAAAATAGCCTGTTATTCTGAGATTCTGTACTACAGGCCTGGCATTTTGCAGTTTGGCTTGTCTTCTTTTGCCTGGAATGACCTTTCCGTTGACATCTTTAACCATCTATCTGTGAATCTATAGTGATGTTAGGAGATTCTCTTCTCTTTTTAAAAAAATTTCACTTTTTTCCTTTTGTCTCCTTCCTCCTCTTCCTCTTCCTCTTGACAGTCTTTTACCACTGAGCTACATCCCTTGCATTAACATTAGAAAATTTCAAGAAAGTTTATATAGAATTTTACCTACATGTTTATACATTATTTTATGTTATTGATAAACAGGTTTTATATCCTTGATATCTTAGTCTATTTTCTGTTGCTGTAACTAATACCACAGGCTGGCTAATTTGTAAAGAAGAGAGGTACAGTTCTAGAGGTGGGGCATCTAAGAGCATGCCCACTGGCATCTGGTGAGGATCTTTGGAGTGCATCATTACATGGTGGAGGCCCTTGCCTCCATGAGTAAACATGCTTCCTCAGATCTCTCTCCACAGAGCTACTGATGCTTAACGGAAAAGCCACCACCCTCATAACTTCATAAAATCCTAATTCACTCTCAAAGGCCACAGGTATTATTAGGATATGAGTTTTTTTGTACTTAGCCTTTTTATTTTTATTAGCATGCAGAAGTTGTACAGGAAGTTTTCCTTGTGCCCCATCAGCCCCACCCCATCACCCTCCCTTAACCTTCCTTCCCCGGGTTCAGTTTCTACACTTTTCATTGTTCGATTTTCATTCATGCAAATAAACTGTCTGGACCATATTAGCCCTCACTCCTCACCCTGGTGCCTCCTCAATACAACCTGACTTAAAGTTTCCTGTCATTCTTTTATTGTACCAACGGTTTTCATCATGTTTTTCAGACATGCATGTATTATATTTTGATCAGAATAACCCTCTCTATTGCTGTCTCTTTTCCTATGCCCCTCAAACTCCATATTGATCAACAGTTTTCCCTGAGATTCTTTATAGCATATGAGTTTTGAAATCAAGTTTCTAATACTTTTGGAGGAACACATCCAAACTAATATGAATCCCTCCTAAAGTCTTTAATCTCACCATTTCTCTTACCCTAGAGCCTTCGATTAGCCCCTGTATCTGCTAGTTCTTCAGCCTCAGTCTCCAACTCTCTCTCTGTTAAGTCTGTGGCTACCCCTGGGTCACATCTCAAGCCCTTCAGCCTCTATTTTAATCTGCCCCATCCGCTTGGTCATAGTTATAATATTCCTTGATCCTGTACCTTCCTCTCTATACAGTTCAGGCCTTATCACTTGGATTATTACAATTTCCCTACCTCCAATAAGTCCTCTACCTTTCAATAAGTTCATTGCCCACTGTGTATCTCAGGTGACTTTAAAAAGTACTGCTGCAGATTCAAACCCAGTGCCTTGTACATGCCAGACAGACGTTTTACTAGTGAGCTACCTTCTGCTCTCCCTTGTGATTTTTTTTTTTTTTTTTGGTCGGTCGTGGGGCTTGAACTCTGGGCCTGGGTGCTGTCCCTCAGCTCTTCAGCTCAAGGCGAGCGCTCTACCACTTGAGCTACAGCGCCACTTCCGGTTTTCTGGTGGTTTATTGGAGATAGGAGTCTCACGGTCTTTCCTGCCTGGGCTGGCTTTGAACCGCGATCCTCAGATCTCAGCCTCCTGAGTAGCTAGGATTACAGGCGTGAGCCACCAGCGCCCGGCCCTTGTGATTTTTTGTTGTTGTTGTTGTTGCGGTCATGAAGCTTGACTCTGGGCCTAGGTGCTATCCCTCAGCTCTTCAGTTCAAGACTAGCACTCTACCACTTGAGCCACAGTGTCACTTCTGGTTTTCTGATGTTTATTGGAGATAAGAGTTTCGTGGACTTTCCTGGCAGGGATGCCTTTGAACCGTGATCCTCAGATCTCAGCCTCCTGAGTAGCTAGGATTACATGCGTGAGCCACCGGTGCCCGGCTCCCTTGTGATCTTTGAGTATAACTTTCACATTTAAAAACACAATAATGGAGGCTGGGAAGGTGGCTCAGTGGTAGAGTGCTTGCCTTGCATGCATGAGGCCCTGAGTTCGATTCCTAAGCACTGCATAAGCAGAAAAATCTGGAAGTGGCACTGTGGCTCAAGTTGGTAGAGCACTAGCCTTGAGCTGAAGAGTTGAGGGACAGTGCCCAGGCCCAGAGTTCAGGCCTCATGATTGACAAATTAAAAAAAAAACCCAAAAAACCCCAAAACACAATAATGAAGCCAGGCACTGATGGCTCAGAAGTGGGGTGGTGGCTCAAGTGGTAGAACACCAGCCTTGAATGAAAAGCTAAGGGATAGTGCCCAGGCCTTGAGTTCAAGCCTCCAAATTGGCATACCTCCTCTCTCCGTGCCCCCCTCCCTGTCCCTTCTGCCCCACGGCCCACAAACAACAACAAAATAATGAGATTCCTACAAAAAAAAAATTCAAAGCAGGGTGCCAATGGTTCAAGCCTGTAATTCTGGCTACTCAGGAGGCTGAGATCTGAGTATTGTGGTTCAAAGCCATCCTGGACAGGAAAGGCCATGAGACTTATCTCCAATTAACCACCAAAAAGCCAGAAGTGGAGATATGACCCAATTGATACAGTGCTAACTTTTGGTGAAAAAACTAAGGGTCAGTGCCCAGGCCCTCCCTAAGACCAAGCTCTAGGACCAGCACAAAACCATACTTATGTACACAGACAGACACACAGACACAAGCACATTCACACACACAAATCTTTTAGCTTTTCATATAATGTCCTTAATGTGATCTACCTATGCCTACAGTTTTATGATACGATTTATTGTTTGTGTACATTTTGCTACATCAACTCTTAGTCATCTCTACAGAAGCTTCCAGATATTCACAGAATCTTGTGGATTCTATTCACTTAACACTTATAACAACACATGGAGGTAGTTGGCTATATATATATGTCTCTACTTCTCACAGACTAAGCTCCTTGAGGACAGGGGCTTTGTCTTATTCACGTTTGTATCCTTCTCAGCTTTAAGCTGTATCCTCACTCTTGGCTTATCTAAGCACCCTTTAAAGTCTGAAAAATGCTTTCAGTTGCATTAGCTCATTTGATACTAATAAAAACAGTATCACTATAATAACTCTACCTTATGAATGAGAACATGCAGATTAGAGTTGCAGCACTTTCTTAAGCTCAAGGGAAGATCTAGTATTTTCTTCCTACACTTGTGAATTTGGAAAATGTCAACAGAAATTTATTTCAATTAAATGAACTTTCATTGAAATAAGCAGTAGTTCTAAACCACAATTGTTAAGTGTGTTACCAAACTGGACTTTGAATTACTGAGAGCCTGATGCCCTGTCAGCTGAGCTACTGCTAGCAGTTAAAGTCTGGATGCTGGTAACAACACATTCCCACTAATGACCACCAACCACTAAAGTCACACGTACTCCCAGCTGTCCTGGCTAACTCCAGACTGGATTCAGCTCATTTGCATGCCATGTTGATAATCTGGACAATGTTGGACTCATTGCAATTTCATAATAAAAACAGTCACTGGTACCATGACAGATTTGGCTGTGCTCAAAGTAGGGAAGATAAGAGGTGGCACCTTGATCTCTGGAATCTTCTTTCTCTGTGAAAAGCTCTGATTGAAGGATGTACATCACACCCCTCCTGACCTACTCCTATTCAAAATCAAGGCCTCAGACATGTGTCAGTGGCTCATGCCTGGATCTCAGTTGGGAGCCAGCTTAGGCAAACAAATCCAAGAGACTTTTATCTCCAATTAACGAGCAAAAAGCTGGAAGTGAAGATGTGATTCAAGTGGTAGAGAAATAAAAGAGAACTTGAGGCCCTGAGTTCAAGCCCCAATAGCAATACAGAGAGAGAGAGAGACAGAAGAGAGAGAGAGAGACGGAGAGAGAGAGAGAGAGAGAGAAAAGAGGGAGGGAGGGAGGAAGGGAGAGAAAGAGAGAGGCCACGCTCTGGTGTTTCAAGAGGATGACAGTGTACATGGAAACTGAGAAACTCTCCTTTATATAGAACCCTTCTCCACTCATTTCCATTGAATAGCATCTCCTGCCTGTTCCAAGAATTAGGTATTTGTGAATAGTATTTAGGGAAAAGAAACTTAGATTTGATAACAAGTAAAGAGACCACTGATGCCTATTGTTAGGGCTTAAATGTCCCCTAAGCATCACGTATTCATGGCTTGGTCCCCAGTGAGGCAGTGTTCATGAAGGGGCTGGGAGGTAGTTGGATCATGAGGGCTGTGATCTCTTCAATGGATGAATACACTGGATTCACAGCTTAATGGACTTTGTATGAGAGGCTTTGTTCTAAAAGTACTCTTTCCCTCCCCATCCTCTCCTTCATGGCTGCCATGAGGTGAGTAGCTTCACTCTAACCATGGGCTGGCTACCTGCCATAATGATCTGCCTCACCCTGGCCCAGAAACAACAGAGCTACATAACCATCCCCCCAAACTGCTGACATTGTGAGTCAAACTCTTATTTTTCCTAATTATAAGTGGATTATCTTAGCTATTTTGTTACAGCCAGGGATGTTGGCTACTACACTTGCTAAGGTTCTAGAGTGGGATCTCAACTTCTACACTGTCAACACTAGATTGGGTAATTCTTAGTTCCTCTCCTCTCCTCTCCTCTCCTCTCCTCTCCTCTCCTCTCCTCTCCTCTCCTCTCCTCTCCTCTCCTCTCCTCTCCTCTCCTCTCCTCTCCTCTCCTTTCCTCCCCTCCCTCCCTCCCTCCCTTCCTTCCTCAATGCAGGGGGTAGGAAAGAGATGACCTGTGTATTTCAGAATGCTCTGCTACATCTCTGGCCTTTGTCCATATATCCCTTTACGTCACTAGCAATCCCTACCCACTGTGGGTATTGTGACAAAAGTGTTCCAGGGGCTGGGAAGGTGGCTCAGCGGTAGTGTGCTTGCCTCACATGCATGAGGTCCTGGGTTCGATTCCTCAGCACCACATAAGCAGAAAAAGCCGGAAGTGGTGCTATGGCTCTAGTGGTAGAGTACTAGCCTTGAGCTGAAGAGCTCAGGGACAGCGCCCAGGCCTGGAGCTCAAGCCCCATGACCAACAACAACAACAACAACAAAAAAGTATTCCAGATGAGAATCACTTGTGTTGGTAGACTTAAAAATGGGATAGGGTAGAATTAAGGCAAGAGGCAAGCTTTTACAGTCTACTTGAAGTATTGCGAGATGCATGGATGCAGTTCTGCCTGGGACAAGAGAATTACAGGAATTGTGAATGAAGAGAGATATGAGTGTGGATTCCTGGAAGAGGATTGTGTCAATCTGCTTTCCATTTCTGTGGCAAAAACCCCTGAGAAATACAATATAAAGTAGGAAAGCTTTCTTTTTGTTAATGGTTTCAGTCATGGTTGCTTAGCCACACTGCTTTGGGCCTATAGTGGTGGCATCTCAAGGTGGGAATGTGTGGCAGAAAGCTGTTGGCCTCATGATTTGGCAAGGGAGCAGAGAGAGAGAGAGAGGGAGAGAGGGAGAGAGAGAAGGGGTCAGGGTCTTTCAAAGGCATACCCAATAACCTAACTTCTTCCCACTAGGCCCTATCCCTTTGAAACATGGGCCTGTGGAGGACATTGAAGATGCAAACAACAGCACAGAGCCCAGAAGGAAGGAAGAAGAAATAAGACAAGGAGGGGAAGGTCCCACAGAAACCATGAGGAGAGATACCACCAGCTAGAGGATGGAAAAAGAGGAACATTGTGTTATGTATGCAATCTAGAGCCCAATGCAACCTATGAAACTGAGTTCTAAAAAGGGGAATCACTTGTTTCTTGGCAGATCAAACTTGGGGAAAGGCTGGACTATAAATTCTAGAGGGGAAGACTTTAATGCACTTAGAAATCAGGCCTGAAACACCCATAATGTTTGTCAGTCCACATTTTAGTGTTCTTAAGTAAGTGTGTAGGGTGTGGGGGATGAAATATGGCAGGTATTTGATTTAAAAAGCAAGCACAGATTTAATGTCCTGATAAAATGTATTAAATCTTTTAAGGTTTTAATGAATCTAGTATGTGTTTCATAAATCAAGAACTCTGCTAAGTTGTCTCCTGGTTTAATAAGAGTAAACTAGGAAATTGCTCTGAGCAGAAGCAAAATACATTTATATCACATTGAAAAGTAATAGATTTTTAAGCTGAGGGGGTCTTTCTGGACCTTTTAAGCTGTTTGCTTATTACATTGCTCCAACTCCTTCAAATATTAAACCACAGGCAAACATGTGCTTAACCGTATCAAGATGTGAACTAGCACAAAGGTAAATATTATTTATAAGAGAGCAGAAAACAAAGACACTATTTCCTTTCCTTGGGACCTAGGATCAGGTTGCTTTTTGCAGTGAAACCTGGCCTTTGTATCTAGGTTTAAGGTAGTTGGTTAGAATTCATAATTTTTTATTGTTATTATAAAGGTGATATACAGAGAGTTTACGGTTTCATAAGTCAGGTAATGAGTACATTTCTTTTTGGACAATGTCACCCCTTCCTTTATTGTTACTGTAATCTTTTTGGAGAGTGGGGGTGGGGCTGGAGATGTAACCCAGGGTCTTGTACATGCTACCAACAAAGCTACAAAAATCTTTATTAACAATTCCTAAATTCCCCCATTTCTCTACTTTCAGACTTTCAACTGCCTTCTTCCCCTACTCCCCTGTGCTGGTACGGGGCTTGAACTCAGGGCCTGGGCACTGTCTCTTAGCTTTTTAGTTTGATGCTGGCTCTACCACTTGAGTCACAGATCCACTTCCCCTTGCTGCTTAATTGGAGCGAAGCATCTCATGGACTTTTTTGCCCAGGCTGGCCTCAAACCATGACCCCCAGATCTCAGCCTCCTGTGTAGCTAAGATTACAGGTGTGAGCTACCAGGGTCTAGCTGGTAATGTACATCTTGACTTTTACAGCTGAACATAGACTGGCTTGTGAAGATTGCAGAACACACCTTCAGTAACTTCTTCCTAGTGTTGAACCTAGTCTTGACTGGAAAGTTTGCCTGTGTTCCTTTTGTTCCCTTCCAGTCCTACTGCTCAAGCTTGGGCAGGGATAAGAAGGGGGCACAGAGGAGCAGGTGTCACAGATGGATATTGCCCCTACCCAATGCTCATGGCAAATGCTCATGAGGTTCTGGGTGAGATGGTATTGGTGGCCTTGGGGGAGGTGGTGCTGGAGGAATGAAGGGGAGGGGTGGGGCCCGAACATTCCTGTGTACAAAAGCTGGCAGGGCTGTGGAGCTCTGCAGGGGAGGGAACAGGTCCCAGAAAGCTCAGCGTGGAGAAGGCTGTCCAACCTCATTAGCTGTCACGGGCAACAATACTGATCTGGCAATAAAGGCGATTCCAAACCTGTTGGTCATTAATCACCCGCCTGACAGTTGCGAATGGAAGTGGAAAAACCTCATCCCCCTCTGCCTTTCCCCTCCTCCCTGGCCAGGCTCTGAAGTTTAGAGTTACCTCTGGGTACATATGCGGTTCCCTGCAGTGTCCTGCTCTCTTCTCCCTGGACTTTTCCAGGGGTCTTTTGAAACATGGAGAGGCCACAAGTTAGCTAGAGCCTAGCAGACAGTGAATCTGCCCGGAGAGCAGGAAAGTGAAAACAGGGGGTCCTGGCCTGCAGTGACCCCTCCGGGATTCAAGGCCAGGCTTTGGCAAGCCTAGAATGGGGGAAGTTTGTCATCAGCCCTCTGGCCCGTCTTTCTACACCCTCCCCTCTGTTCCCTGGCACATCCTTCTCACCCTCCTCCGGCCACCAAGTGCCAGCATATTTCCTTTATGTTCCTTTCCCCTACCCTTCCTGCCTCTAACCTGAATTCCCTAATAAGCAGATCTTACTTTCAGCAGGGGTTTTCATCTTGATCTTTTTTGTCTCACACTGAATGAAAGTCCATTTCCTTTCGCAGAGGTACTGTATTTTCAGTTGGTCCCTGGGCGGGGAGGGGGAGGAGGGAGGGGACAGAGAGGTAGTGGAAAGGGCACACTGGGCAAAGAGGTGCGGTCAGGGAGGGGGGAATACAGTCACACAGGGGGCCTTGACATTGACTCATAGGAAGCGCAGCCTGACTGTTAAGTCAGTCTCTATGTTTTTCTTTCTTTCTTTCTTTTGGTCAGGGGGCTCGAACTCTGGGCCCGGGCATTGTCCCTCAGCTCTTTAGCTCAAGGTAAGTGCTCTACCACTTGAGCCACAGCACCACTTCCAGTTTTCTGGCAGTCAATGGGAGGTAAGAGTCTCTCACACGCTTTCCTTGTCTGGGCTGGCTTTGAACCGCGATCCTCAGATCTCAGCCTCCTGAGTGGCTAGGATTTCGGGTGTGAGCCACCAGCACCCAGCTCTCCATGGGTTTTGTACCCAGAGAAAGGACAGGGGACATTGGGAGGCTAGGGAACACTGTAGGAGAGCATGCACTTCTATGTGTTTCTTGCACTCTTCAAATGCATAAGCTAGATTACTATTTAGAAGTGCATTGAATTTTTGCTCAGTTTCACAGGATGTGGAAGGGGAGTGTATAAGGATTAGCTAGACATTTCTGAAACAGTAACAGTGATATAATTAACAGAACTTTGGCTTTTCTGATTGTCAGGGGTAAGGGAGTGACTGAATGCTAACATCTAGGGAAAGGGGGAAATGGTAACATCTCCCCTTCCCTGTTCCCTCCCCTCCCCTCTCCTCCCCTTCCCTTCCCTTTCTCTCTCTCTCCTCTCTCTTTTTCTTTCTTTTTCTCCTTCCTTCCTTCCTTCCTTTTTTCCTTCCTTCCTTCCTTCCTTCCTTTTCATTTGGGGCTTTAATTCAAGGCCTGGTTGCTGTTCCTTAGCTTTTTTGTTCAGTTATGGTGCTCTACCACTTGAGACACAGCTCCACTTCCAGCTTCTTGCTAGTTAAATGGAGGTAAGATTCGTATGTATTTTCTAGCTTGTACTGGCTTTGAACTGGGATCCTCGGATCCCAGCTTCCTCAGTAGCTAGGAGCATTGTACACTTTTCAAATGGTCTAAAATAGCCCTCTATCTCCCTAAAACTTTTCTGTGTCCTGTGGGTTCAGATTGCTCACATTTGTTGGTGCTGTCTGCTCTTTCCATGACTTCTCTGACTCCTTGCTACTCATTACATTAGGCTGAAGACATCCACGTTTGATCCTTCTAGATTCCTCTGACAAATCCCCATGACAACTAATAGGAACAAAATGGACAGGATGGCAAGACCCAATTATAGTACTTAGACCTATTTTCCAATTTCTTGTATACCCCTTTTCCCTTGACCCATATGTTTTCTCTAATTCTATGATTGTTCTTAACTCTAGCTTCACATTATAGTTACTTGAAAACTTTTAAAATATAATGATGCCTGGGTCACATTCTGTGATATGACCATAAAACTTGTCTGGAGTAGACCTTCCAGATATAGGATTTGTGTGTGTGTGTGTGTGTGTGTGTGTGTGTGTGTGTGTGTATGGTATGTATGTGTGTGAGAGAGCTGGTACTGGAACTTGAACTCAAAACCTTGCACTCTCACTTGGCTTTTAAAGTATATAAATTTATTGTTTATAATTTATTAAAGTGTTGTACCATTCCATAAGTCAGGAAATGAGTATAATTCTTCTTGGACAATGTCACCCCTTCCTTCATTTTCCCCAGTTTCTCTGTCCCATCCCTGCATACCATGATTATATTTCTTACCCTTCCCCCCTCCATTTCTGTGCCCCCTTTTTGCCTCTCTAGAAAGAAAAATCAAAACCCCAAAACAAAAGCAAATGACAGCACCAACAATAATTACCACCACTAACAAAAATCATGTTTTCGTTTCTAGGAATTTGTTTTGATAAATAGTATTTTAGATGTTCATAGGAGTTATACCTTTGTGTTCCTTCCCTAAGACTATCCTCCCTTAGTCTGACTGTTTGTGAATGCCTAGAGTCTTGTCTGTTATCATACCTAGATTTAGCTTCCACATATGAGAGAAACAATGCACTATTTGTCTCTTTGAGGTTGGCTTACCTCACTTAACATGATTTGTTCTAGGTCCATCCATTTCCCTGCAAATGGCATATTATTTCTTGTAATGGATGTCACTCAGCATTTTGGATGATTACTGGCACTCTATTACTTAAGCCACCCCTTTACTTCCAAACTTTTGCTAGTTAATTGGAGATAAGAGTGTCTTGGCTTTGTTTGCCCAGGCTGGCTCTTAACCTAGACCCTTGCCCATTAAATCTAAGCTTCCTGAGAAGCTAGAATTATAGGTGTGAACATCTAGCACCCACTACATAGAGGACTTTTACGGAAATTTTTGTGTGTGTGTACTACTGGGGATCAAACCCAGAACTTCACACATGCTAAGCAAACACTCCACCATTAGGCTATAACTCTAGCCCATTTCGAGGATTTTTAAAGGCATCATCTCAAGTCATCGCTTGATATCTTTGTTTTTTGAGACATAGCTCACCTGGAATTGTTTCTCTTAGGGCTGCTTGCCTCTGCTTAAATTAGGGAAGAAGCAAAAGAATGTGATTCTTAGCTGGGGCAATGATGTATTTTTACACAAAATGTTTTTACTTAATGGCTAAAAATGGGCTGATAAAAAGTAAAGGTGTTACAGGGGAGAGGTGTTCAAGGTGTTCAAGGGGAGAGGAGTCATGACTAATACAGGAAAGTTGCCTGGAGGAAGAGGGCAGGAACTGAACATCAGTGTGTGGGTAGGGCTTCATAAAAGGGCAAAGGAATCAAAGAGTCCTGAGTAAGAGCCAGAGCTAGTGACTGGAATGGTAGGGGCATATGCTGGGGTCAAGAGAACACAGGTTTGATGAGGGAGAAGGCTCAGAACAAGCCTCTTCTCCTTTATCCTGTACAGATTCCTCCTAGGTTCCCAGTCGTTCTGGGAACTCCCACTGTGTGGTGCTCAGATTGTTCACAGACATGTTTCTAGGTCTCTTATTCAGATTTTTAAGCATCTGGAAGGCAGTTGTTTACACATATACTACATGCATATATGATGTGCACTGGGACCTATTATGCAATGCAATGCAATACAATACAGTCCAGTCCAATCAAGTCAGTCCAATCCGACATATATTTATTAAGTTAGCTGTGTTCCAATTCTAGGTTCTGGGAAGTCAACTAAATAGACAATGATATAGGCCCTTCTGAGCTTAGATTCTCACCGAAGGATGGGTAGGATGGGGACATAGACAACAGGAAACATAATAGATGTTCTCTACAGTATAATAGGTAACTTAGTGTCCTGGAAGGTAATCAGTACCATAGAAAAGGGAAGACCAGGTGGATGGGGATAAGGAGTGGTAAGGAGGGTGTGCCAGTGTGTCTGCATATATGCAAAGTTGTGAAGTAGAATGGATTAAGTAGAAGATATTTATCAAGGGATTAACTAAAAGGTCACACATATGTTCTCTCATTTTGGAAGTTAGGTCAAACTCAGAAAAATAGGGAAGAGAAGAGAGCCATGGAGGACAAATGTGATCAAGGTCCATTGCACGCATGTATGAATGTGTCATAATAAAACCCCTTGCTATACACAATTAATAGATCCCAATAAAAATATAGATGATCTGACTAGGCAAGATTTGACAGACAACTTGAGGGAAGTGAGAGATTTGTTCAAATTTATATCTGACAGAGATATAAAGAGATATCTGAAAGAGAAATTTCCAGCCAAGGAAGCCATAACAAAGGCCCCGAACTGGAGCATAGGGGGCATGTTTGAGGAAAGACAAGGAGGCCAAGCCTCTGCAGAAGACAGTGGTGGGGCAAGAGCTAGAGAGGGAACAGAGAACTGGACCGTGTTGGGTCTCAGAAGCCTCTCTGGGGACTTTCAGACTAATGAGTGACACGGCCTTATTTTGTGTGTATGTGCGCACGTGGGCATGTGCTGGTCCTGGGGCTTGAACTAAGGGCCTGAGCATTTTTGTTCAACGCTAGCCCTTTACCATTTGAGTTATAGCTTTTTTGTATTGGGGATAAGATTCTTACTGACTTTTCTGCCAAGACTGGCTTTGAACTCAGATCTCAGCCTCCTGGGTAGCTAGAATTACAAGTGTGACCCACCAGCACCTAGCATGATCTTACATTTTAAAAAAGATCTTTCAGGCTGCTATGTTAAGACTATATAGATGATGGGAGTTGGGAGGTGGGGAGTAGAGTTAGAGTAGAAGTGAAAAAATCTTTCATGAACTTAATTTTTTTGGGGGTGGGAGGTGCAGGGTACTGAACCCAGGGCCTCAAGCATACTAAGCACATGCTCTACCATTGAGCTGCATTCTCGCTGCTGTCATGATTTTTACAGACACAATAGGATGAAGGCAACTCAGAGAGATCTGACTTACACAGCATTCACTTTGCAGCCTGCACCTTCTTCTAGGTGCTCATTAGGGGCTTCATTATAAAATATGTATCATTGTGGCATTGGTAGTATAGTGGTCAGTACATTTGCCCTCTAAGAAACATATTATTTTAGATTTTTGAATAAATCTGATCATCCAGGTTATTACCAAGGTGGGCTTCAAAAAATCCCCTCCTGCTATAATTCAGATCTGGAATGTTTCCAAGGGCCACTGTGTAATAAAGACTTGGTTTCCAGCCTATAGTGTTTTTGGAAGATGATGGAAACTTTGATAGGACTTACTGTAAGGAAGAGAGGGGAGTGTGCACTATTTGGAGAGGATCTTGAGACCCTATCCCCTTCCTGTTTTTCCTCTTTCTACTTCCTGGCTGCAATGAAGTAAGCAAGCTCCTCTATCCTGTGCTATCCTAGGCACTGTGTTGTCATAGACCCAAAGCAACAGGGTCAAGCAACTATAGACGGAAACCTTTGAAACTATGAGCCAAGACAATCCTTTCTTCTCTTTAATTTGATTATCTCAGGTAGTTTATAATAGCAATGGAAAACGGACCAATTCCCCTCCTCCCATAAATACATAAAGATTTGTCAATGTCAATAGAGATGACGACAGATTTCAAAGATTGGTCTAAAAATGTTCTAAATAATTTTAAATTAATTAAAAATTGTCTTTAACATACTGCAAAATCCAGTATGTTAGTTTATGACTACAATATCTCTTCATCTATGTCACCGCTTCCATCAATCTTCTTCAAGGTTCCAGAGAACTTTGAGCAAGGTGATGTAGTAGAATAAATATGTGTCCTTGTGTGGATCAGTGTTTATTTTGACATCTTAAGTCCTTCTGTGTTTGTTAGGACATTTTTAGGTGGCAGCATTTCTTCTGCATTCCCCTGTCCTGAGCCAGGGCTTGGCACCCAGAACATAGTTAAAGAGCTTGTGGAATGGAATTAAGCCTTGGCGATTTGCAATGCAGCATTAAAAATTCCATTGAATGCCCAAATCCAGGTAATTTTAAGGGGCATGTTATTTTTTGTTTTCTCTAAAGATTTGAGATGTGTGTATTTAAAAGAGATTCTTTACCTTGCTTTTCTAAGAGGCACAGGTGACTGTTTTCCTGTTAAGCTTCTTACAAGTCCATTGAAATAAATGGGCAGCCAGGAGGGTAATCAGCCTGTCACCTGCAAACAACATTATTGAGTGGTTTCTGTGGGGGTTAGTCACTGAGAGGGGATACAAAAGAAGTAGAAATCTCCATCGTTGCCCTTCTGTCACTCTCAATCTAGCGAGAAAAACAGAATCATGAAAACAATAAGCCTCTTCACACACAAGCTGGTGGGGACCCAAAGAAACAAATCTCCTTATTTCCTGGTGTTTGTCTAGCTTCTTAAACACTTCAATATATTATAATATCCCTTATCTCATTTAGTCCTTAGAGTTATTCTCTGGAATAAACTCATGGAGTCATAGCTGAAAGGTACCTCTGATAGCAACCTATTGCCTCAGTCTCTAAGGAGGAAATGGATATAGGAAGCACATTGCTCTGGGTCACCAGGATGCAGAACAATGAGAGCTGAAACTCAGGGCTTCTGCTTCCAGGCCATGTTCTTTTCTGTTCTTTCAGAGTCAGGTAGAGGTTATGGGACCAAAATCACAGAGCATCTGATGAAGCTGAAGGAAGTGGAATTTGGCAGGTGTTCAGTAGAAAGAGCCTCTAAACAGTGTGCAATGATCCTTATACCTCGGCCTCCTGAGTGCTGAAATTACAGGCCAGTACTATGATGGCCAGCTCACCGGAGTCATTTCTCGATGGAAGGTTAAATCAAGAAGTGTCATGTAGTGAGCATCTGTCAGGGGACTTCCAGGCATCTGGTCCTTGGACCAGGCTTGTTTTCTTGTGTGGTAGCATTGCTTGTTTCTCAACCCTAACATGCGCACCATTTCTTAAAGGACACATGGAGAGCTTGTACCGTCTGCTATGTGCCTCTGATTAGGTCTGGGGACTGATATGGCCCACAGGCTGTCGAGTGATCTTGAGAGTCATGTAAGCTCTAGAAGAACCTTATTAACCCCCAAACAATGCACCTTAGGTGGTGTCCTCCCTTGAGACCCCTTCTGTCTTGCAGGAACTCTTGCTTATCTTTTTCTTCAATACACCGTTGCCATTTTACTTCTTCTGTGCCTGTGGGCTCATTCTTTGGGATCATAGATTTGAAGGACCTGATGCAGGTATTGCAGTTCTTCAGTATCAACTAACTGCCTGTGGCAACATCGTGTACATAGGTGGTATTCCAGGAGTACAGGTTCCTTGAATTGATCTGCCTCTTGGAGCCAGCATCTTCTCTCCTAAAGCCATTTGTCACTTTGGTTAATTAGCCCCCAAGAAGTGTTCTTGGGCCAGTCTCTTTGCCCCTTGTGATTGGGATACTGTTTCTAGAACAGTAAGATGGATTCTGTTCATCTCCTGAGAGAACGTTGAGTTCTGGATTGAGGGTGACATAGTTCTTTCTTGGCAAAGAAGGAACTGCCTAGTAAGGCGGGCCAAGGCGCCACTGATCTGAGTCCAGTGAAAAGTGGCTTCTCAGGAGCCCTGGATTGCAGCCGACTTCTAGACAACTTCTTTAATTTCATGTGTTTTCACTTCACGAACATGCCAGCTCCCAGTGTCCTCTCAGGGACAGAAGTTGGGGCAGTGGGGAGGAGACCATGGCAGGGCTCCAGTGAAGTTGAGATAGGTAGGATACAACTGGAGGGCCACTACCTCAAGAATGCTTCTGTTCAGGACCAAGGTTATAGAGCAGGTAGTCAGGCTCAGTCCTGTGCGGACCCTCACACCAACCAGCGTATGCAACAACCCAGCTGTGCACATTAAAATGTCCACCTAGGACAAATGTACACTCAGGCCTTTCTTCTGCCCTTCTGCCTCTCTATTCTGTCTCTGTCTGTCTGTCTTCCCCTTTCTCTCTCTCTCTCTCTCTCACACACACACACACACACACACACAAATACTTAACCAATTAAGTCCGTCGAGCGCTATTTGCAGATGACGGTGTGGAATTGTGCTGGAGTTGTGTCCAGCCTCATTAAATGTCAGGATTAACAATACGGCACTTGGCAATCAAGGCTGCTCTGTGGCTGTTAGTCATTAATCACCATCTGACAGTCCTGAATTGGAAACGAGGAGCCCGTTCACATGTGCTCTGTGTACCTAGTTACCCTCTTGGTAATCAGTCTTGGAAAAGTTTTCTTTGAGTCTCTGTTTGCAAGGGCCTCTGTCCTGGCGAGGGGCAGAGGGTCACCAGGCTTTGCCCTCTTTTCTTCCCTGTCACTGGGAAAAGAAGCTGAGATCCTAAAAAATACATGAGAGTTGCATATTGTTTTGGCCTACTCTTTTCCTGTCAGGCCTGTTTTATGTAGTCGTGTTTTTATATTCTGGCCTGATGGCCAGGAAAATTCTTTTTCTCCCTGAAGAAATCCTAAAAGACAGAAAGGAGTTCGAGTCTGTTCCAGATGCCTCTGGGGTACATTTGTAAAGTGCATCCTTCCCAAGTGGCTCAGGTGCAGAACTGGAAGGGGTATGTAACTCATTGTAGGTATTCATTTCAGCAGCTTGGCCTACATTTCAGCAGGCCAGTTTCAATTGCAGAATTGAAAGATCTGCTTTCCCTTTGTGGCCCATTCTTAGCACCTTTTTCAGTCTTCATTCATTCATTGAAGTTGAGAACTATATACTTTTGTTTGTTACTGTCCAGTCAGGCATGCACTGAGCACTGGGTACAGCAATGGATGTATGACAGAGGTCTTTGCCCTCAGGGGCTGGGAATGTGGCTTAGTGGTAGAGTGCTTGCTTAGCATGCATGAAGTCCTGTGTTGGGTTCCTCAGTACCACATAAGACAGAAAAAGCTGGAAGTGGCACTATGGCTCAAGTGGTAGAGTACTAGCCTTGAACAAAATGCTTAGGGACAGTGCCTAGCCCAGGACTGGCATCTCTGCCCTCATAGTGGCTCTTTTTCTTTGGTGTGTGTGTGTGTGTGTGTGTGTGTGTGTGTGTGTGTGTTGGTCCTGTGACTTGAACTCAGAGCCTGGGAACTATTTTTGAGCTTTTTTGCTCAAGGCTAGTGCTGTACTACTTGTGCCACAGCTTACTTCTGGCTCTTTGCTGTTTAACTGGAGATGAAATTCACAGACTTTCCTGCCTGAGTTGGCTATGAACCATGATCCTCAGATCTCAGCCTCCTAACTAGCTGGGATTACAGGTGAGAGCCAATAGAGCCCAACATGGTGAGCTGGGAAATCCCCTTTTCTTTTCTTTTCTCTTCTTTTCCACATTTCTCCCTCCCTCCCTCCTTTCCTTCCTTCCTTCCTCTTTTTTTTTTTTTTTTTTGCCAGTCCTGAGGCTAGGGCCTGGGCACTGTTCCTCATCTTGTTTTGCTCAAGGCTAGTACTCTACCATTGAGCCACAGCACCACTTCTAGTTTTTTCTGTGTATGTGGTGCTGAGGAATCAAACTGGGGGCTTCATGCATGCCAGGCAAGCGCTCTACCACTGAGCCACATCCCACTAAGCCTCCTCTGACCTGGCTCCTTCTTGACCCTCAATGGCCTCATGTCTTATTCCCTTAAGATTACCCTCCATTTTACCTAGATGCTATTTGGTAAACACTGATATATTACTAGGTCTGCTTTCTACTTCCAACCTGTTCATGGGTGTTTCCATGGTGTTTTTCTAGGACTTAATTTCTTGCTTCACTCCGAAGAATGACTTGGCTTTTTAGCTACCATGACACACTGGTAGGCAGAGGTTACTGGTTGTCCCATGCAGTGTTTCCCTCCTCTGTCTGCTTCTGGGCCTTGCTGCTGCAGCCAGAGTTTTGAGAGGGATTACCTGATCTTCAAGATTGTCCTGCCTGGTTGTGGACATGGGGAGGCTGACTAGAGAAAGGAATCTTTCAGGAAACAGGGCCCCAGGTAGGTGGTGTGCATTTTTCTCTTTCATGATTGTTCATTCTTGGGATTCGCCTTTGAGTTTCATCCTTGGGGCTCTTCCCTCATCCAGCTACTGATTTCAGTTCAAAGACACTGACACATGTTTAGCCATATAGCAGTTTCAAACTAATGGAATATAGCAAGCATTTATTGATGGATTGTCTGCCATATGCTGGGCACTGTCCTAGGCATAGGGACCTGAAAATAAATAGTACACCTCCTCTTCCTCTTCTTCTTCCTCCTCCTTCTCTTCCTCTTCCTCCTCCTTTTTCTCCTTCTTCTTTGGTGCTGGTACTAGGGCTTAAACTCAAGGACTTATGCCCTCACTTGGCTTTTTCACTCAAGGCTGCTCTCTGCCACTTGAGCCACATGTCTACTTCTGACTTTTTGCTGATTAACTGTTGAAAAGAGTCTTGCCAACTTTTATGTTTGGACTGGATTAGAATCATGATCTCCGCATCTCAACCTGAATAGTTAGGATTACATTCTTGAGACACCAATGCCCAGCAGAAAACCCTTCTTGTCTTTAAAGAGCATATGATCTGGGGGTTGGGAGGCTGAAAGTACTCACCTAGAGGACTATAGGAAAAAGGAGGAGTTGAAGACATATAAAGCAAAGTCATAATCACTTGGTTAGAATGACAGCAGTGAGTGTGTGAGTAAGGGTAAAGCCTGTTAGGAAGCAGAGCTTGCTTTATAGGAATCAGTGAGTCATTTCATTGGCTACTATGAATGATAGGTAAGGACAGTGGAAAGGGACACTGGGGACACTTAGAAGGGACCTGACCAAGATGAAGATTTGTACTCAACAGACAATGGGGAGCCAATGAAGGTCTAGGCTGTAGTTTGGTTTTTGAGTATCCTCTGAAGGCCTGTGTGTTAAAGGCTTGGTCCATAGATTGGTGGAAACTAGGAGGTGGAGCTTAAGGGGAGGTTTTAAGTCATTGGAGATGTGCCCTTGGAGGAGATAGGGAGACCCTCATCTCTTCCTCTTCCTCCTTCTCCTCCTATTCCATCTTCTCTTTCTCATTTCCTTCCTTCACCTCTCCCTCCTTTCCCTTTTCCTCCTTCTCTCCTTCCTCTTCTTTTTCCTCATCCTTTTCCTTCTCTTCTTCCTCCTTGCCATGAATGGAAAAGCTTTGTTCTGCCACCCGTTCCCACCATGTTGTACTACCTTGCCACACACAACAAGGCCAATAAACCCTAGACTAAGACCTCTAAAACGGCCAGTCAAAAATAACCTGTTTCTCTTTATAAGATGATTATCTCAGGTATTTGTTATAGTACCAGATAGCTGACTAGCAAAGTCTACAGATTTCCCAAAGTAGCAAACCAAAACATACTTCCCTATATTTCATTTGAAAATTATTTTTCTGGAAGATAGAAAGCTGAGTTCTCCCTCAAGCGTCACACTCCCAGCAAAAACCTTGTAATCGTATATTGATCTGTATGATTGTTGATTGGCTTTCCATGCACAGCTCCAGGAGATAGAAAACCACAAGGCTCTTTCCCATGGCCCCTCTGCAATGCACCTAAGAGACAGGGTTCTGCCCAAACTCCAAACTCTGTCCCTCCTCTCTTGCCTTGGTGTGTGGAAGCCCTGCTCTGCCAGGCTGTTCTGGAGTGTCCAAGGAGAAGAGCTGTCTGTGGCTGTGCTCTGCACACGGGGCTTCCTTTCTCCTCTGACACTTTGCCTTTCTGGTTCTGTGGGGCTTACTGAGTTGTTTTTCCACGAAGAACCAGTGAGGAGACACAACACCCGTATGACAGGGGAACCTGGCTGATGTTCAGGAGTAATTTTTGCCACTTGACACATGTCTCCCTCCTCACCTGGCCATCCCTGCTTAGCATTTAGATCCATGTTCCCAAGGAGGCCTTCCTGGGCCTTAGTTCTGGTTCTTGATACACCCAGGCTGTGTGTCCTCTGTAACGTTTCCTTTATCGCCATCACCACAGTTTATATATATATATATATATACACACTCTTTGGTGTAATTTCTCTCCTCATTTGTCTGGCAGTTCCATGAAGACTGGAGCTGCATGGTTCTGGCTCTCATTGCCTGCCTTGCCAAGTCTAATGCAGTGCTCAGCTCACAGCAGGTGTTCAGGGAAAGGTGCCAGCTCCTCCTATGTGTGGGAGGGTCTCTGAGTTTGGTTAGGCTCTAACTCAGTGGCCTGGGAGACAACTCTGGGCCTTCCTTTCCTTTTAGAAGGCAAGAGAGAGAAGAAAATGGGGAATGAGAGAACAGGTCTGTAGAGCAGATGCTCTATCTTAGCCTGACCCCAAGGAATATACTTTCCCCCAAGAGGTCACGAGTGAACACCCCAGTCACAGGAACCCAGCTTTTCTTCTGAATTGTCCTAGACCTCAGCCCTGGTTTAGGAAAGAAAAATCCATGAATATTTAAAAAAAGAAATGTCAGGTTCCATGCTGTCCACACCTATAGCCTCCGCTACTTGGGAGGCTGACAGGAAGGATCACTTGAGCCATGAGTGTGAGTGTGCATAAAAAAAAGAGGAATGAAAGAAAGGAAGAAAAGAAGAAATGAAGGGATGAAAGAAGAAAGAAAGGTGGAAGGTAGGGACAATGGGAAGGGAAAAAAGGGAAAAGGAAGACAGAAAAGAAAGAAGGAAAAACAAATCGTTTAAATAGGGATACAGGTGGACCCATTGCAACAATGAGATGTACAAGTCGTCATGTTGAAAATGAACTTTACAACTTTGGTGGGGGGGGGAGCAGGGAGGATTGGGTGGAGGGGTGGGGGGAGGATGGGAAGGGATGGGAAGGGGAAACAAAGGAGGAGGCTACAATGCTTGATAAGAAATGTACTCATTATCTTGCCCATGTAATTGTAACCCCTCTGTACAGTATTTTCACAATAAAAAAAATAAAAAAAAGAAAGAAGGAAGTGTGTGTGTGTGTGTGTGTGTGTGTGTAAGAGAGAGAGAGAGAGAGAGAGAGAGAATTTCTGACTCCAAGTATCCACCAATTGTCCATTCTTGCTGGGTTTTGAGCGTGAAAACATTAAAGTTTTGTGTACCATTTTTTCCCTTAAGCACAATGAGCTTCCACCCACAGGGAAATAGGAAATGGGAAGAGGCAGGGGACAAGGCAGGGCATGGGGGGCACCAAGAAAGGAGAGAGTGGATGGGAGTTCACCTGGCCTCCTCCTTCCCCTCTCTCTTGGTGCTCTTCCTAGAGTGATCTTGAGGACTGGAAGTGACTCTCTAGGAGAACTCTTCACCTTCACTAGTAGTGGTTCTCAGCCACAGCTAGTGCCCACCAGGGGCACACTGGAGCGCTAGGAGTTGCTTTTAGTTATTTACATGGTGGGGGCTCGAGACGGAGACTACTAGATCTTCTGCTCCCCATTGGAGTCCTGCTCCAAATGTCAATAGTGTCCTTTTGGCAAAACACTGTGTAAAACACTATCATTTGATGCTTTTATTCATTGAGGACTTTAGATACCCGCAAGGTGTCTTATCTACAGAGATCCTGAGAGCCATGGAGAGAAAGCAGAGGCTGAGGCCTGCAGCGTCCATCCTAGGAGAATGGGTCCCCTGGGCTTCTGCAGCCCGATCAGTCATCCCTTCAGTCCCTCAGCTCTGTTCCACAAAGCTATCCAGGAGGCCCTGCTCACTCAAGCGGGGCCTCTCTCAGTTGAGATGTTTAACTTTTTCCATATGTGGGGGCTGCTGGCAGAGAGGCCGGCCTGTGCAGGGGATGAGGGATGACAGGGAAGGTCTGAGGGCTGGTGGAGAGGACTTTTGGGGGTGCTGCTGTAGGGGGCAGGGCAGGGGGTGGGGAGTCAGAGGCAACATGTCCTAGCCTGTTGGGAGGACGGCTGTTGGCACCAGGAGAAATCCATCCAGCGGAGCCAACCCTCATTAATCATCCAGGCGGCTGAACTGCCAGCTCCTTTCAAGATCTTTCAAGAAGGGTTTTCACCCAAAATAGAGTTGAAAATGTGCTGGGCCTTACTCAGAATCTCATCAGTCTGGGCATTATGGGAAGTGTCAGGCGGTCTGTGACAGACAAGGCCCACTCTGTTCAAGGGGTCCTGACTCCCACAGCCTGTCATATCAAGCGCCTGATCAAATTTGACAGCTTCATTTGTACCTACAGAATAGATAAAAGGGGCTGTTCATTGAAACAAATGGAGGGGAAGGGGTGGGGGAGGGAAGGGAGGTGAGGGTGACAGGGAGCATGCAAGCGTGTGTGCGTGTGTATGTATGTGCGTGTGCCTCTGTGTGTGTGTGTGTGTGTGTGTGTGTATGTGTGTTGGGGGAGGAATAGCCCTGGGAGAGGGGCTGAGGGGGTTAGCAAGTTGCAAGGGTATAAAGAACACTCTTTCTCTAAGAACCTTTTCCTAAGAAGTGTGTGGAGTCAGAGGGAGACAGGTGACCAGCAGAAGAGGAGTTGGGGGTGAAAGTCCACCTGTGCCCAGGGTCCATAGGAAGCCTGTGAGATTCTTAACTGTGTGCTCTGTGTTCTGGTATTGTAGCAAAGGGTCCTGCGAGGAGAGCCCAGGGTGGGTGGCTAAGGCCAAGTATAGAGAACTGCCCCAGCCAGGAGATATAGCCTTTAGTACCAAGCCACCATCTCCTGAAAGCTTCCTCTGCAGCACCTAGTTTATGCTACTTCCCCTGTGCTAAGCCTGCTGTCTTTCCTTTGGTGGTTCTGCCTCTGGTGGCCTTGAAAGTGGCTTCAGGTGTTTTTCTACTCTGCAAACTGATGCTAGCTAGTGGGAGTTCTAGGTGACCCCAGCACAGATTTCATAGACCTACTTTGAGTCCTGTTCAGTTGCTCCTGCTCCTTCTTTTCTCCTCTGGGGCTTGAATGAATGAATGAATGCTTTTCAGCTCCCAGGTGGCTCTGGGCACTTTGTATTTTGTGTGCCCCCCCAGTCATTGGTTAATGATGTTTATATTGTTAGGGTACATGTGTGCTGTTCTTCCTATGGGACTATAAGCAATCTTGAGCAAAGGGGTCATGTGGTAAGAGCCTTCTATCAGCGTGGCACAGGTCTGCTATCCCACCTCATCAGGAGGCTGAGATCTGAGGATGGCATTTTGAAGTCAGCCCAAGCAAGAAATTCCATGAGACTCTTTTTTTTTGCCGGTCATGGGGCCTGAACACTGGGCCTGGGCGCTGTCCCTCAGCTCTTCAGCTTAAGGCTAGCACTCTACCACTGGAGCCACAGCGCCACTTCTGGCTTTTTCTGTTTATGTGGTGCTGAGGAATCGAACCCAGGGCCTCATGCTTGCAAGGCATGCACTCTACCGCTGAGCTACCTTCCCAGCCCCCTCCATGAGACTCTTATCTCCAATTTAGCTACCAAAAAAAAAAAAAAAGCCAGAAGTAGAGCTGTTGCTCAAGTGGTAGAACCCTAGCTGTAGGCAAAAAAAAGCTCAGGGATAGCACCCATGCCCTGAGTTCAAGTCCCATGACTGGCACAAAAAAAAAAAAAGAAAGAAAAAGAAAGAAAAGAAAAGAAAAAAGAGGAGCTTCTGCTCTCCAGCAGTATTTGGCACCTACTGTAGGTTCTCCAGCACTTTGTTTTACTTGTTTTTTTGAGACAGTCTCAAAACCACAAATCTTATACCCTTACCTCCCCAGTTCTGGGATGAGCCTCTACTAGAATTATGTGTATGTGTGTGTGTGTGTGTGTGTGTGTGTGTGTGTGTGTGTGTGTGTGTGTGTGTGTGTGTGCGCGTGGTGTGTGTGGTGTGTGTGTGTGTGTGTATTGGGGGGTTTGAACACAGGGCTTTTGCTTCCTAGGCTGGCATGATACTACTGAGCCATACCACTAGCCCTGTTCTCTTACTGGTCATTTTCAAGATAGGGTCTTATTTCTGCTGGCATGTGCCTGAGCCCCTACCATTGCTGAGATCAAGTTGCATACCACTGCATCCAGCTTCTCTTTGTGGAGACAGGATCTCAAAGATTTTTTTTTTTGTTGGTTTGGAACTACAATCTTCCTAATCTCAGTCTCCTACATAGCTTTGGGGTGACAGGTGCTTGCCACTGCACCCAGCTACGGGTTGAAAAGGAGGGCTCACAGTCTCAATCCTCTTGATCTCAGGCTCTCCAGAAGCTAGGATTAGGGGTGTGTGCTGACTGTACCCAGCTCAGAAATACTTTTTTTTTTTTTGGTTTATAAGTAACATTCCACAAGTCAATGCTCCCAGGAAGTCTCAGTTGTGACTAGCAAAAGAGATTCTGTAGAAATGGAGGCATGGCCCAAGTGGTAGAGCACCAACTTGAGTAGAAAAAGCCAAGCAAGAGTATGAGGCCCTGGGCAAACCCCAATCCTGGCAGAGAGAGGGGGAGGGAGAAAGAAGGAGGAACTAAGGGAGACCGACCGACCGACCGACAGACAGACAGACCTGTGGTCAGGCACTACAGGCTCCTTCTTGACCTTCTGTCTTTAGAGAAAAGGTCATAGCTATCCCACCCCTCACAGAGCCTTTGGGAGATTTAGAACAGCTAGACCTCATGGCTACCTGTGCAGCCACCTTGCTCTTTGGCAAATGTCTTTATTTGGACACCACCTGCATGGTGGCCTGCATGCTGTGTGGTGGGAACACAGGATCTCTCATCAGATCAACTTGGTAGAGACCTCTACTATACGCTAGTCCTGCAAGCTTAGGCAAAATGTGCCCATGTCAGGGATTCAATGAAAGCTCATGTGCTGAGTGCCTAGTACAGTGCCTGCTGTATCACAAGCTGTATACGATATCAGAGAGGAAAAGGCTCTGGTCTGGTCCCTATGGCTCAGACTTCCATTTGAACTTGAAGCACATTCTGCTGATGGACCCTGTTTATCATAATCACCGTGTATCTGTTCTTATGCTACAGGTGTGCCATGTTGGTAGAGCCCCCTACGTCAAAGGTCCTAACCCTGTTGGGAAAGTTTGCCACTGTGGTGGTCCATGGCTCAGGAGCTCAGCTCAGTGAAGGATGCAGGTCATGAATGCCAATGTCAAGATCTCAAGTCCTTGCCATTGCTGGGGGTTTGGCCTTCATTTTACTACAGACTCAGTTCCCCCCCCCCCCCCCCAGACAATGAGCCTGGGGAGAGCAAGATGGAGGATAACAGACAACCCCTGTAAAGATGTATTTCTAGTCCTGCCCATTGCACCCCAGCATCTACCCTACCTCCCATCCTCTAGTTAGGAGGGGCCACAGAACCAATGCTGCTGAGAGGGTTCTGAGTGGAAGTGATGAGTGTCAGTTTTGGCCTGGAACATGTAATTGCTCACGCAAGATCCTCTTCTGCCATCTCTGTGTCAATTGGTGGGCCTGATTAACCAGGCAGCACTGGGATGCTTTCTGATATGGTAAGAATAAACCACAATCCATGGTTATTCAGTCAAACACTAATCTAGGTGCTTTATAGAAACAAAGCAGTTCTACAGATAGGACCAAAGTCCTTAAGCAGTTGATCAAAAAGGAGATGAAGCCAGGTGCCAGTGGCTCATGGCTATAATCCTAGTTACTCAGGAGGTTGGGGTCTGAGGATTATGGTTTGAAGCCAGCCTGGGCAGAAAAGTCTATAAGGTTCTTACATCCAATTAACCAGCAAAAAACTGGAAGTAGAGGTGTGGCTCAAGTGATACAGTGCCAGCTTTGAGCAAGAAAGTTTATAGACAGTGCCTAAGCCCTGAGTTGAAGTCTCAGTACTGGCACAAGAAAAAAAGAAAAGAAAAGAAAAGACCAGGGGCTGGGAAGGTGGCTCAGTGGTAGAGTGTTTGTCTTGCATGCATGAGGCCCTGGGTTTGATTCCTCAGCACCACATAAGCAGAAAAGCCAGAAGTGGGTGCTGTGGCTTAAGTGGTAGAGCGCTAGCCTTTAGCTGAAGAGCTGAGAGACAGTGCCTATGCCCAGAGTTCAGGCCCCATGACCCACAAAAAAAAAAAGAGAAAAGAAAAAACAAGACCAGATGGAAGGAAGGAAGGAGAAAAGAAAGAAAGAAGAAAAAAGAAAGACAGATAGATATGGGGTTGGATCTGGCTTTGCCTATTCAGGTGAGTCCTTTAGGAGAAGTTCTGAATCTTTCTGGAACTAAGAGAGACTCCACATGGCTCATGCCTGGGGATGGGGGTGGGAGTTATTCTGTTGTGATCTTCCCTTCTTGCCTTGCAGACTTCCAATTGCTCAGCTAGTCACCATCATAGTATAAGTCACTGAATTGTAGGATATGTCTGGTTACTCAAGACAGATGGAGACCCTCATCAATCCATGCAGTAAGTGGAAATGCAGTGAGGAAAAAGACCTTTGCTATGCGAAGCCTCAGAGACTAAGGGTTAGTTTGTTACTGCTACAGAACCTAGTCTACACTGACTACCACAACAGCATTATAACACCTAACACATTATATCTTTACTATCAAATGCATTTATTTCCTGCTCAACTGTAAGGTCTTCAGGACAAAGCCAGCTCCTCTATATCCTTTGAATTCCCAGAACAAATTATAGTGCAGTCATCCTCAGGCTTCAGGCTCCTCCCCTTGAGTACCAAACTCCGCAGATGCTCAAATCTCCTTTATATAAATTATACAAGCTAGTTCAGTGTTTGCACATAATTTTCCTTATACATTATCATCCCAAGATGACTTGTAAGACTCAATGCCATGTAAATGTTATGTAAAGAGTTGTTTCCTTGTGTTGTGTATGGGATGATGACAAGAAAAAAAAACTCCTGTGGGTATTCAGCATAAATGCAATTCTTTGAAAAGATTTTTTTTTTTTTCTGTTCTGCTTCCTTTAATTGATGGACATGGAGCGTAAGGACATGGTGGGCTGGGGGGGATTCTCTTGAAGTGGATAGGTAACTACTGGACAGATGAAATTCACTGCACAGAACAGCATCTTTGTTCAAATTCTACGAGGCCTGGGATAGTTTCAACACAGACACATACAACCAACAGTTGTTGTTTTGGAGATGCTGAGGTTTGAACTCAGGGCATTACACTCGCTAGGTAGGCGGCCACTTGGGTCATGTGCTCAGACATTCTTTTGCTTTCATTATTTCTAGTTATTGTTTGGATAGGGTCTTACATATTTTGTATAGGGTTTTTGCCCCGGGCTACCCCAGACCAAGATCCTTTTCCAAAATACCTCCCAAGCTGGGATTACAGATATAAACCACTATGTCTGGCTTATTGGTTGATTGGCCAGTCTTACTTTTTGTCTGGTCTGGTCTCAAACCGTGATCATTCTGCTTTCTGCTTTCTGAGTAGCTGGGATTACAGGCAGGCATGCACCTACATCCTTGAAATAACTTTTTTTGTTAGTTGTGGGGCTTGAACTGAGGGCCTGGGTGCTCTAAGCTAGTGCTTTTGGCTGAGATCTGAGAATCATGGTTTGAAGTCAGCCCAGACAGAAAAATTCCTGTGAGACTCTTATCTCCATTTAACCACACAAAAACTAGAGATAAAATATTTGTGATGGACAGGTCTTTTAACATATCCCTAGCCTCCAGATTTATCTAAATACAAACTGTGAAGCCACTTTGCTAAGTGCAAAGTGTTTGTGTAGTACTGGGGATTGAACTCAAGCTCTTGTACATGCTAGGCAGATACTTTACTGCTAAACCACATCTCCAGCCATATCTTGCAGTTAAAAGTACACTAAATTCCTGAATCCATAACCTTTTTTTTTTTTTTTTATTCTTCTTAGGTAGAGCACTGCAATGTTGCACAGACTGGCCTCAAATTCCTGCACAAGTGATCTTTCAGCTTCAGCTTCCTAAGTATCTGGGATTACAGGTATATACCACTGTGACTATCATCAAGTAGTTATATGAAAAGGTTACAATTCCTAGTCAGATTATGAATACAATGTACTCCACAGCTTTTTAATTGTGTGATCTTGGACATGTACCCGACATCTTCAGATTTTAGTTTCATTGTGAAAGGGAACTGGAAGTTTGCCACAAGAATTAATTGGCTAGGGCCGGATATGACTCAGTGGTATGATGCTTGCCTAGCATGTGGGAGTCCCTGGATTTGATCTCCAACACTTCAAATTGAAATGATGGAATTAGATGTCTAGTGAAGGGTATTCTATTTAAGTCATTGTGAAACACATGACAGTGTGAAAGGCACCCTGAAACTACTTGAGGTCCCATAGAGCAGGCCTGACCTGTACTTCTGTGTGCTTGGTATGGCCCATATTTGAACTTGTTAGAAGTCATAAGGAAGCTGGGTGCCTGTGGCTCTTGCCTGTATTCCTAGCTACTGAGGAGGCTGAAATTCAGGAATTTAGAGGATCATGGTTTAAAGCCAGCCCAGGCAGGAAAGTCTGTGAGACTCTTATCTCCAAGTAATCACCAGGAAACTGGAAGTGGCACTGTGGCTCAAGTGGTAGAGCATTTGCCTTGAGCTGAAGAGCTGAGGAACAGTGCCTAGGCCCAGAGTTCAAGCCCCACGACTGGCCAAAAAACAAAAAAACAAAAACACTCACAAGGAAAAGCATAGCCTTACCATATCCTGTGTGGACCAAGCACAATCCATCTACAACTCACAACATGTACTCATGCCCCCTCATACATACACATATCCAGGAAAGCACGCAGGTGGACATGCAATAGTGTTCTCCAGTGCCTGTTTCCATTCTGAAATCTGGCTCTCATTTAAATTCCAGAGGTTTATTTTGTGTTTCAAAGCAGAGATGCCCACTGCCCAGCAGAGCAAAGTTCTCCTGTGTGGTTTGACATTTATCTGCCTTTCATGTCTTCTCCAGCCAGGTAAGTCTTCCCAAAGCAACTGACTGCAGACTGTAAGAAACCAGAATCTGTTTGGGTTTAATTTCACAGGAATCTCAAAAGTATTTAAAATAGCTGGGCACTGGTGGCTCATACCTGAAATCCTAGCTACTCAAGAGGCTGAGATCGGAGGATCGCGGTTTAAAGCTAGTGTGGGCAGGATAGTCCAATGAAGCACCAAAAAAAGTGGAAAGTGGAGTTATGACTCAAGTGGTAGAATTCTAACATTGAACAAAAAAGCCCCTAAGCCCTGAGTTTAAGCCCCAAGATCAGCACACAGAAAATTTTTTTAAAATAATTTCTGTCCTGCTTAGGACTTCCATATAGTCTCTAAAATTCCTGAGTCAGCCTAAACTTAGCATTTCCTCAAACTAAAAAATTATGAGAAGCTGGCACGGGTGGCTCATGCCTGTAATCCTAGCTACTCAGGAGGCTAAGATCTGAGGTTTGAGGTTCAAAGCCATCCGGGCAGGAAAGTCTGTGAGACTCCTATTTCCACCAAAAAGCTAGAAGTAAAGGTTTTGACCAAGATTAGAGTGCTAGCCTTGCACACACAAAAAAAGCTAAGGAACAATACTCAAGCCCTGAATTCAAGTCCCAGTACAGGCACAAAATAAAAAACATGGGAAGAAGAAGAAACGAGGGAGGGGGAGGAGGACAAGGAGGAAAATGAAGAGGAAGAGAAGAAGCAGCAGAAGGAAGAGGTAGAAGGAGGAGGCAGAAGGAGAAAGAGGAGGAAGAGGAGGGGGAGGAGGAGGAGGAGAAGGAAGAGGAGGAAGAGGAAGAGGGGGAGGAAGAGGAGGAAGAGGAGGGGGAGAAGGGGGAGGAAGAGGAAGAGGAGGAGAAGGAAGAAGTTATTACTGTTGTCTACCACCACTGTAGTCAATGGGCTTGGAGAGTGAACTTTCTGGGCAAAAAATTTTCCATTATGCGCTTGGTGCCCATGGCTCACACCTGTAATCCTATCTACTCAGGAGGCTGAGATCTGAGGATCATGGTTCAAAGCCAGCCTGGGCAGGAAAGTCCAGGTGAGACTCTCCAATAAACCGCCAGAAAACCAGAATTCTGTGTTTCAAGTGGTAGAACGCTCACATTGAGCTGACGACCTGGGGGAAAGCTCACAGGCCCATGACATACAAAAAATAAAATAAAAATCCCCATTACATTTTTCTTTCTGGGTACCTCAGGTATTGCTGGTACTTTATTATTTGAGCCATGTCTCCAGCCTTACCTTTTGCTAGTTAGTTGGAGATCAAGTCTCTTGGACCTTCTTCTTGAGCTAGCTTCAAATAAAAATTCCCTAGATTGCTATGATTACAGGTGTGAGCCTGTAATCACAGCAATGTTTTTCTTGCATACAATGTTTTCATTTCATGCCCTCTTCCTTCTCCTCAACAGTGAGGTGAGGTCATGGCCTTGTATTACTGGATCTCCCAAATTTGCTGTTCTAAAAGCAGATTTATTTATTCATTTATTTGGTACTGGGAATAGAACCCAGAGCCTTGTGCATATGACATTAATGCTTTACTGCTGAGATCTCCCCTTTCTCATCTGACAGGAAATTCAGAACCGATTTTGTTGTTGCTGTTGTTATTGTTGGTTGTGGGGCCTGAACTCTGGGCCTGGGTGCTGTCCCTCAGCTCTTCAGTTCAAGGCTAGCACTCTACCACTTGAGCCACAGTGCCACTTCCAGCCTTTTCTGCTTATGTGGTGCTGAGGAATTGAACCCAAGGCCTCATGTGTGCAAGGTAAACATTCTACCACTGAGCAACCTTCCCAGCCCCAGAACTGAATTTTTTGAGGGCCAGTGACAGGGACCCTAACAAACTCCAATTACCTTGGTGTTTTATTCTTTAAATATTTCAAAATTAATAGAAACTGGGCAAGGGAGTGTATGCCTCCAGTCCAGCTACTCTGGGACTCTACTCTTCCAGCTGGGGCAGGAAGATCACTTGAACTCAGAAGTTATAGGCTAGCCTGGGTAATATAGCAAGATTGTTTATATATATATATATATATATATATATATATATATACACTATATATGCAAATATAAATAAAAATATATTAATAGTATTCTAATTAGAAAGGACCAAATGATTATGAGGCCTGAAAATCATTTCAGAAATAGGTAAAAAGGACTCAAAGACAAAATGAATTAAATTTTAGAATCAAAGAACAAGTCTGCGATTCCCATTTCAACATTCTTTCTATTATCTGTGTCCTGACTAGATACTCCAAACCACCCAGAGTAGTCCTAAATTTTACCAAATTACATAATTTGGTAAATGTGTCTGCCTGTACCCTAGGAAAACTTGGGAAGATACTTCATTGAGGAAGGAGTGTCATCTCTGAAATACCTAGATATGCTTTCTATGTCCGAGCTGGTGTGTGGAAGGAGAGAGATCAAGGGTGATCTCTTCTAGAAATGGAAAGGGTTGGTTCAGAGGCTCAAGCCCAGCTCTTTTCCACCACAGCGTGAAGGTCCCATCTATCTTCCAGCCTTCGAAAGAGGCTGGGCCTCACAGGAGCCCCAAGCCCCCTCTGACAGCCTCCCAGCACTCCTTCCTTGGGCTCCTGCCCACACAGCACCCTATTTTAAGCCCTCCCAGCTTCTCTACTGTCTGTCCAGTTTGAGGCTCTGCAGACGTGCAGTAGTGTGCCATGCTATGTTGCTCCCTCCTAAGGCCCGGCTTCTCTCCTGCAAAGATGCTGCTCAGGAAGTTGGCCGGGTGTCCTTCCGTATCTTATGGCAGCCTGGGCATGGAACATTCTTTCTGTAAACTTTTTTTTTTACTTTGATGCTGGACCACCTGGAAATCTAATCCCCCAAAGCATGAAACTCTTTCAAGCTGTCATTTCTGTTTTGCTGGTCAGATACTTCCTGTATGCAAACATATAATGGTCAAGTGGGAAGAGGCACACATCACTTTTAAAAGTTGAAAGTAATTGTAGGTACGGATCAATATACTGTACCCCGCCCCCTGCTTGCCAGACCATACAGGGCTTTCTGGGTTTCTGGTCTTTTCCCTTCCAGGACGCATCAGTTCCCCTTACTTTGCTGGGGGTCTTTTCTGTGCTTTTACTTTCGGGCTAACAGCTGGTTTGGTGGAGTAGAGGACTAGGGAGAAATGGGGACGTGTTGAAGGTTACAATGGGGTGAGCTAGTTGGTCTCTACTGACCTTGGAAGTGAGTGAGTTGAAGGCAGTTTCCTTCCCTCTCTGGGTTGCTGGTTTTAATGTCTCCTTTGTTGGTCTGGGCCCCTGGAGAGGAGACTTGAGGTTGCTCCCTCCCTCCCTCCGTCCTCCTGGACAAAATGGTACATGCTTTTCCTGTTTAAACAGGGCGCAGTTGTGAAGTGCCCTGACTTCGCACACAGCAAGGCCCGGCAACGGCTGCAATAAATCAATAGGAAAATAGAAGCTGCCAGTTAGACTAAACAAGTGCATTTGCAAAGACGGCTAGCCCTCATTAATCACTCTGACAGTCCTAAAAACACATTTCCCCTTTAATGACTGTATTTGGATAATCAGTGCTTTTTCCTCCTCAGTCAGACTTTGAGTAACAGACAGCTGGTGTTATTATAGCCATTGGGGAGGGAATGCTGGGATTAGGGTCGACCAAGAGCCATCCACTGGAGGTCTCCACAAACGCAAGTGGGCTTGGCTACAAAGCTGTTGTTAGGCAATAATGAGGGGGAGCTTTGTACTGCCATTGATGGCTCCCCGGCAGCCATGTGCAAGTCCCCCACAAACCTGCATTATGTGAACACACACACACACACACTCTCTCTCTCTCTCTCTCTCTCTCTCTCTCTCTCTCTCGTTGGGTTTTTATGAGCATTGGGAGATTTAGCCAGGGTTCGGAGAAGGCAAGAGTTTCTTTGGTAGAGAGGTAAGAAGATGGGTAGGTATGATTTGGCTTTGTTTCTTTTAGGTGACTTTAGCTTTCAGAAGAAAGTTTGAAACCTAGCACATTCCTTTTTATAAATGATGTAACACATTAATGCACAGCACATTATGAAAATGGTAATTCAAACCCATAGTGCTCCAAATTAAACCATACATTATCGGATGCACTCAACCATCTATTTTGCAAAAAGACAGGATGACTGAAATGAAATCAAACAGAAAAGTAGAGTGCAGCTTCCCCAGTGGAATGGATAATAAAGTGCAGGATTATTGGAAGAAAAATCTCACTGTAACCCAGACATGCATTGAGAGGGGGCTGTAAGAACAGTGTGTACCAGAGAGGAGGCCATCGTGGCTACACAAGATGGTGATGAGCTTGCCCCACACTTCCCTTGGGGGATTGAAGATTTCTTAGGATACAGGCTTATGGGTGGATGGTTGGGTAAGTTAAAAACACCACCCAATTCTGTGAGTTTTTCCTTTCTTCTCTTTTGCTCTCCCTGATGCCCAAAAAGGCCACAAAAATAACACAGTAAGATGTGTGAAAACAAGACCTAGAGCCAGTAAGGTCCAATGTCTTAAGTTCCAGCTTGGTGTTATCTATCCTGGAGTCTTGGGAACACAGGCTCCATTTGTGGGCCTGGGAGAGATTAGTAGGAATGGGGGAGGAGGATTTAAGAGGAGGGAGGAGTGCGGCAGAGAGGAAAAAGGCAGAGAAATAGAAGGTAGAGGTGATTCTCAAAGCAAAGAGTTGCTAGATGGACTAATTATGTAAATAAGCAGTACCTTCCCTATTAAAATGAGAACTTTGGTTAAAGGGAATTAAGCTATTGAAAGTAACAAACTCCCCACCAACTAAGTAAAACAGCCACTCTCCCCAGGAATGTCTCCAGTTTATGAGTCGGGAGAGCTGTTGTTTTGGATAAGAACAAAGGGCACCCCAGATTCATCACCTGCCCTTTGGTGTCATCCTGAAGGCTAGGGCAGCTTAGTTCAAGTGGGCCCAGCACAACTTTCCCAGTTCCCAAGGATTGTTGAAACATTTTAAGGGGAAACCCCATAGGCTAAGGATTTGTTTTCTTTCTTTTTTTTTGGGGGGGGGGTCCGGTCGTGGGGCCTGAACTCTGGGCTTGAGTGCTGTCAACTCAAGGCTAGCGCACACGCCACTTCCGGCTTTTTTTTGTGGTGCTGAGGAGTCGAACCCAGGGCCTCATGTATGCAAGGCAAGCGCTCTACCACTGAGCCACCTTCCCAGCCCAGTCTAAGGCTTTCTAATCTGTATTCTCACCCCTAAGCTGCAAGCCAAGCAGCTCCTGAAAGGCTTCTCCTGGTATATGGAGAATTAGTTGCTTGTGGGACCTACTCTCCCCTTCCCGCTTCTTAAACCAGAAGAGCCCTGCTGTCTTTCCAGAGGGCCGCAGACCAGGAAGTGGAAAACGAAGTGGAAAACAGGGAAAGTTAAAGTCTCCCTGCAGAGGGAGCAATTTCTACCCGTTTTAATGCCTGGAAAAAGAAACAAACAAACAAAAAAAAAGGTCTGCAGAAAAGAGGAGGAACTTGAGAAGGGATAGATTGAAAAGAAGGAACAAACAGCAACCAAAATAGGAACAAAGATTAAAAAAACGAAGAAGAGTATCTACGTGTTCAGATCTTTAAAAGAGTAGGGCTCACTTGGACCCCAATAAAGCAGCCCGTGCCGAGTCCCCCGCGGGGCCAGCGGCCCGCGCAACCTCCCCGCCCCGACACTGCAGAATCACCCCGCCTTTCTGCGGAGCCGCGGAGGAGGTGTGCCCTGCTGGGAAGATTCGGTCTGGCGTGTTCGGTGGCCATCCAGTGGCGCCCCGAGGCGGACGTCCGCGCGGCCGCAGCCGGGAGCCGCCCTGCGGTTCTGCCGTCGAGTTGGCGAGCGCGCGAAAGCCAGCCAGGCAGAGGAAGCATCCCCACGTGTCCTCGGCTACACGCGTGTCAGAGGCACGCGGTCTGCGGAGCTCAGCCACGCACAGCACTCGGGATGCCCAGGTCGCAGGGCGCGCCCTCGCGGGACCAGGAGGAGACGCAGGGCGGGGGCGCCGCATCCATCAGGTGGCGGCGCGCGCACGCGCGCGCGGGGCGTCGGGGTCCCGGCCCACAGGTGGCGGCGGGCAGCGGGCCCCAGGTGGGGATGGAGGGCAGCGCGTGGGTACCAGGCTTTGAGCGCGACTCCGCGCAGTATCAAGCACCCGTAGTGACATAACCTCCCGACAAATGGTGCCCCGACCCGCCACTGCCGGAGTGCGGAAGCCGGGATCCACCTTCCCGCACAGGAAGGAACAGCCAGGTGAAGAAAGTCGCTAAGACCAGGCCTGGTTTCCAGCGCTGGCCGAGGAGTGCTCCCGAACCTCGCTCGACAGACAGCCCTCTGCTCATTAGGTGCATTTACCGTGAGGTCGGGGGAGAGCGCAAGCGCCCCGCGAGCGCAGCAAATCCTCCACGTTCTGGGGACCCCCAGCGCCGATCACGTCACAGGGGCCGGAGCCCGTCGCGGCTTCTCTCCGCCGGTCGCTCGTCTTCCTGACACCAGGTGGCGCCAGAGGCACGTCGTCTCGGCCCGCCCTCCCTCCGGGCTCCGGACCCTGCTGGGGCGAGTCTTTCGGCTTGAGCTTCGGGTCCTGGTTCCCTCCTCAGCCCCGTGCATCTCGATTTTGGGCCCAGAGGAAGATCCACTTTCACACACGCTCTCCACCCGGGCCCCAGGAAATGCCAAGGTCATTGACGTGCGGCTGAGAACTAAACCACCAAGTTGGGGAGAGGAAATAAAGTTGCTTTTTATGTCATTTGCAATGGCTTGGCAGGAGTTTCCCTCCTTTTCTTGAGGAAAGGCATTAAACTGTCCTGGAACAGCACTCTCAGAAGGAAGCCCTAGGGCATTTTAAACAAAAGTGAAAGCAGACGGTCATTAGGTGTCTGGAAGCGGGACGGAGACTGAGGCACGAGAGAAACACCACGGTGTGAATATAGCCAAGTATTCCATTTATTAACAAAATAAGTCTTACCAAGGGAGAGCTCTATCCACCCCAAACAGGCCCGCAGCCCAGCGCTGCGGCAGGAGACCGGGAGGAAGGGAAGGTGTGGGGGAGACCCCAGACACCGCGGGAGCCCACCGAAACCACAGCCACCTTTGGGCACTGCTGGGTCAGGCCTGGGGAGAGGGGCGGGGGGTGGGGGGAGACTGCTGCGACCCGATTGCTCCCGGAGTCCCCACCTGTCCCCAGGGGAGCTAACAAGGTCATGCAGTCAAGCTGTCTGCGACGCAGGTCGGCTTTGGCGGGATCCAGCAAGGATCAGCAGCCCCGCCCCTGCCGCCAGGGGAGGGGCCACAGCCCCAATTAGAGAGAGGAAAAAAAACACGACTAGAAAGTACTTCGCAAATATAAAGAGTAAAGTTTCGCGCCAGCGGGGCCTTCTGGGACGTTTAAACTGAGTACGGGTAGCTCCACAGGCCCCCAGCAGCGCGCAGCCACTGCAGCCTGTGAATCAGAGAGGGGCCTCGAAGGTAGAGAGGACGCCGGGCTCGGTCCGAGGCCCTGGGCTCCTCCAGGGGAAGCCTGCCGGTGAGGTGAGGCTCTCCCAACTCGGAGCGAGGCTGGGGAGCAAGGCTGTAATTTGGGGGGCAGGGCCGAGATCAAGGAGGGGAAGATCACAGAGCAGAATTCCCCTGATAAAGCTCAAAACTTCCACCAAAGTCGTTCTTTGCCCCCCCCCTCCCCATGGTTATAAAAAATCAGTTACTTGTACAAAAGAAAAAAAACCCAAACAAACCAACAACCAGAACCTCACATGAAAGGAAAGCAGGGGATGGAGGGAAGGAAAAAGGAAGGGGATCAGAGAAGGGGGAAGATGTAGTTTTAACAGTTAAGACTCATGCAGGAAACCCCAGGACAAGAAAACTAAACACAGAACTTCAAAACCCCAACTTTCCCTCCTCTCCCGAAAACTAAACCAACCAAAAAAAAAACCCCCAACAAATCAAAATAACAACAAAAACCCCCAACAACCAAACACAAACAGCAATAACAACAACAACAAAAACCCCCAAAGGAACAAAAATTTAAAACTGATATCTAAGAAAAATAAAAGGAGGGGTGGGGGCGGGCGGTCAGGTAGTCATCGGTGTGGTTACTATTATTCGGGAGGAACGTGGACCTTTTCTTTGCATACCATTGACTCGTGTGGGCTGTTAATACACATAGCCATCCCCAGCTTGTAAGCTAACATTATAGTAAATAAATACAGTCCGGTGGGGAGGGCCTGGGCGGGATCCTGGCAGGGACTAGCAGAGGTTGCAGCGGCCACGGCAGTGGGGACAGGGCCGGGGAGAGGAGGGCTGGGTGGGGGCAGAGCTGTGGTTACTGGTATCCGAGCGCCGAGGCTGACGCGAGTCTCTGTCCGTACAGGGCGTACGGTGAGTAGTAGGGTCCGGCTGCGGGAAGAGACGGCACAGCCAGGCCCCCGGCTGTGGAGAGGTGGCTCTTGCCATAGGGGTGGTACCGGCTTAGCCCCAAAGTATGTGGACTCCGCAATGACAGTGACCCCGGGCTGCCGGGGGCGGCGGGCGGGGGGAGGTGCAGGTGGCAGGAGGCGGCGGCGGCGGCCGCGGCGGCGGCGCTGCCCAGGCTGGAGGCCCCGGGGTAGGCGGCCAGAAGTTTCTCCGCGCCCGGCAGGGCCGTGTGAGTCCGTAGGTGGCTGAGCAGCTCCTCCGAGGTGGCGAAGCGCTTGTCGCACGGCCCGCTGGCCGCCACCCAGTTGCAGCTGTGCGGCAGCGGTTCGTTCTGCAGCATGAAGCCGTAGGTGTAGAGCGGGTGGCCCGGGAGCGCGGCCTGGGCGGCGCTGGACGAGAGCGCGGCGGGCTGCAGCGGGTGCCCGGGGTACACCAGCGGGTAGCCCCCGGCCTTCAGGCTGGGCCCGGCCGGGTCGTGCGCGCTGCAGGTGGAGCAGCTGGAGCCGCCCAGGTGCGAGGCGCTGTGGTAGCCTCCCAGGCAGTAGGGGTCGCGGCATAATCCCTGCAGGAAGGAGGGCGGCGAGGCCCCGGTGAGCGGGCTGGAGCTGGGGGGCTTGCCGGGAGGCAGCCCCAGACCCCCCGACAGCTGGCCTCCCACGAGCCCAGACTTGCTAGGATCCAGGCCAGGCACGAACTGAGACGGGTAGCCTGCGTAGGCGCCGACGATGGAGCCGTGGTAACCGATGCTGGAGGGTGGCAGAGGGAACACCGAGTGACCGGGCTTGTAGGGCGACACTGGGGCCACGTGGCCGGCCCCCACCAGGGCCGAGGGCGGCTCCGACTTGCGACCGGAGCCCCCCGCCTCGGCGCCGCCGCCGCCGCCGCCGTGGGCACCGGGCTCCCCGCCGCCCCCGCGGCTCCCCGCCGCCGGCTCCGGGCTGGGCTTGGGCTCCTGGTCTTTCTTGTCCAGCTCCCCGCCGCCGCCGCCGTTCTTGCAGTCCGAGTGGTGCGGGGAACCGCCGCGGGAACCGCCGGGCGAGGACGAGGACGACGAGGCGGAGACGGGCGCTCCATGCGGGGGAAAGGGAGGGCAGGAGGCGCTGGGCACCCGGAAGCCCGCCTTGTCTCCCGGGGACGCGGAGGACGACGAGGAGGTGGAGGACACCGAGGAGGAGCCGCTGTCTTTGCGGGAGTCGCCGCCTCCGGAGCCCTTGGAGTAGGGCTTGAAGCTGGACTTGTCCTCGGCCGGGGCGTCCCCCAGCTGCTTGAGAGCCGCCGACGCCGAGGCAGCGCCCGGGGCCGAGCGCCCGGGGTCCTTGTCCGCCCCCAGCCCGTTGGCCGCCGCTGCCACCGAGTTGAGCTTGGACGAGGGCGGCGGGTCGGGCTTGCCGATCTGCGAGCAGGTCTGGGCTAGCAGCGCCAATGGGCTCTTCTTGGCGTCCAGCTGTGGGAGACAGCGGCCGGGAGAAGGGAGAAGGGGGTGAGGCTGGGAGACCACGGAGGAGCGCGGGGGGCGGAGGGGAGGGAGGGCCTGGGCCTAGCGGAGGAGGTCTGCGAGCCCGGCGGCCCGGGCGGGGCGGCGGGGCGGGGCTGCGCCGGGGTGCGGGCGGGTCCCCGAGAGGGCCTCGGGCCCGGGGCCTGAGCGGGCAGTGGGAGGAGGGGGGTCGCCCAGGGCCACCGCGGGGGAAAGGAGACTTCTTCGGAGTGGGAGCTGGGACTCGCTCTTTTCTCTCCCCCAATCTCCCCTTTCCCTTGGGCTCAGGAAGAAAAACAACAAAAACCAACCAACTCCCCCCCCGCCCCGACCCCCAAACTTAGGGATTTAGTTTGGGGGAACTTCGCTTGGGACGGGTTCGGGCGATGGCGCCGCGGGCGGGAGCGGGAGAGGCGCGTTCTAGAGGCCGAGCAGCAGTTGGCGCTCTCCGTGGCCCCTCCCTCCCGGGGAGGCACCCGAAATGGGAGGAAGAAAGACCGGGGTCGGGAGTGCCGGGGCGTAGGTTAATGGGGAAAGAGGCGGAGTGGGACCCCCCCCCGCCCCCCGCGTCTCCAACGAGAACGAACCGGCCAGGGGAGCAGGGAGAGTCCACGGCGGATCACCCCTAGATAGGAAAGTGGGCACCCGAGGAAAAGTAAAGGGCCCAGCGCGGACTTCAGAAACACACCCGACCCGGGAGAAGACAGAAAACACACGTCGCTCCGAAGGGCGAGCGGGGAGGGAGAACCTTCCACGGGGGAGCCTGGCCCCGACTTCCCGTCCTTCCTCCGCTCCGTCCCCCCAGTGTGGCCAGCCTCGGGTGTCGCCCTGTGGCCGGGGGAGGAGGGAGACCCGGCCTGGACGTGGGTGGGTGCGGCGGGGCGGGCAGCGGCCCGGGAGACTGACCTCGATCGGGCTGACGGGAGTGGAGGACAGCGGCTGCAGGTACTCCGGGTGCAGGAGGTGGCCGGTGTGAGCGCTCAGCATCTTCAGGACCCTGATCGGGAGCCGGTTCGCCTGGCGCAGAGGGTCCGCCGGGGGCAGGAGGGACACGGCCGCCGGCACCGCCGGCCTCTTCCCGCCGCCGCCGCCGCTGCCGCTGCCGCTGCCGCTGCTCTCGGGTGTCCTTGGGTTAGATCCAGCGGGCGAATCGCTCATTTGGAGGAGGCAGCGCCGCTGGGGGGGCGGGGAGGGAGGGCGAGCGCCGGGAGGCGAGCTCCGGGGCGGGTAGGCTCGCTCCGCAGCGTCGGTCGCCGCGCGGCAGTCGCTGCGCCTCCGCGCAGCCTCCCCTCCTCCACCGCCGCCGCCGCCACCGCCGCCGCCGCCGCCGCCGCCGCCGCGATCGCCCCGGCCAGCCACACAAAAACCTTCGCCTTCCGCGAGCCGCGCGTCAAATAGCGGCCGGCGGCGGCCACACTTCAAAGGGATCGCCGCGCCCGCCCAATCGCGGCTCTCGCCCGGGCCCCGGGGCGGAGACAGGGGCGGGCGGAGGCCGGCGCCGCCGGTGGGCGGGGAGAGTCTTAAAGGGCCCGCTCCAGGCCTCCGGCCCTACGGCCCGGACTCCTCCCTCCCCCTCCTCCCTGCTCCACTACGCCGTCCTGGGCTCGGGGGTTCTCCTTCCCCCCCCCTCCCCGAGGCCGGGCTTCGTGGGGATCCTAGGCCCTGCGCCCTCCCGCTCTCCTCCCGCCGCTGTCCCCTCTCTCCCTGCCGGCCGCTGGGGGGTGGTGCTGGTGGGGGTGGCCACCCGGGGTGTCTGGGGCGTGGTGGGGTGGGGGCGAACGGCGTCCCGCTAGGGTCGCGTTGGGTCCCAGCCTCCCCCAGGGGCCTCCTGGGATTGAGGCCGGCTCCGTCTCCGCCGCACCCCGGCGGCCCTGCTTTCCTCGAACTGGCCTTTCCCGGGACGCCCCACTACGTTCGGGGCGCGGCGGGATCGCTCCAACCACTTTCAGGCAGTCGGGTCCGAAGCTCGCAAGTGGAAGGACTCGGCGCTGGGGTGAGCGTGGGGGCTAAGCGCGGGACCCAAGCGCGGGACCGGGCGGAGCGCGGCGCCAGGCTGCTCCCCGAGCGCCCTGCCCAAGCCCTGATGTACAGACTCGGGGTTGGGGTGCGTTTCTGGTCTCTCGTCGCGTCCTGTTTGGAGGCCTAATGTTCCTTCTCTGTACCGTGGCTAGCTACTATTTTGGGGGGTGGCGAGTGGGGGGAGAAATCTGGATGTTACACCGAAAGGTCGTTATCTTGGAGGTCGGGAATCCGCAGGGGACACCAACTTTAAGAGCTGTGTCCTCTCATCCCCCATGCGGGGTGGGGGTGGGGGTGGGGGCAAAATCACTAGTTTTTCCCAGGGAAGTTTCTGAATACAAACTTCTTAATAAAAGAAAAGCAACAACCATACCCTGTCCGACTGCTTTGTACCCCTTGGATGACGCGAACATGGCCACTTTGACCCTTGGCAGAGATCTGCCGTAGTCATCTCCTGACCTTAAAGTTCTCAGTAGGTCGGCTGCTGGTCAGAAGGGAAGCTGGGCTCCGGAGTGACCACTTCTCTGAGCTCTCAGCGGCCGGTGGAGGCGCGCTGGTGTCACCGTCTGGCTTTGAGTACCACTTTCCCAGTCCCGATCCATCTCCCCACATGTCAGGCCTGTCACTCAAGGCGTATGGCTCCCGGACTTCTTCCTGAGTGCAAGCTGACCAGCAGAGAACTCAAGATGGGACGGAAGATTTCAGCGGTTCTTGAAACCAAAGAAAACGACTCCAAAAACACAGCCAGGACCTTTCTCCTGTTCTTTAGAAAAGACACAGGCTTGGGTCCGAGGCTGTCAGTCACAGTGCACTGGGTGTACTTCCCTGGAGCCATGCTATTTTGGGGAACAATATATGGACTTCTTACCCAGGCTTTTCCTCCTTCCACTTCAATCCTGGAAAAATTAGGTTAAACTGAGTGGTAAAGGATACCTTGAGTGGGAGGTGTCACCCAGCAAGGGGGGCTCCGGAATGGAAAGAAAGGGAAGGGCATCACATTAATATAACTGTGCCCCTGCCCCTGCGTTCTGACTTCACTGTCGTGGCCAGCACCACCTTTAAACGTCCACTGCAGACACTGCTCTAACCTACAAGGCCATTTGGCCTTCAGGAGGTTGCTGGGGGACAAGGGGGAGGGTGGCGACAGAGAAGAAAGCCAGAGTACAGAAGAGCTGACTGGGACAAGGGGAGACTTAGGAGACAGTAAAAGATGAAAGAGTCCTTGATTATTGTAACCAGCACAGCTGTGAGAGTGTGCCAAGAAATCCTTCTAGGACTCAAGCAGATGTGTGTTAGAAATGATTAATGGGAAGTAAGTCGGGAGGAAAAGAGGAGGGAGAGAGGAGGCATTTAGGAATGTAGAAGGGGGGGGGGCAGGAGTCAGCAGAGAGGAGGACAATGGGCATTTCCCCTCTTTGGAGAAAAGGTAATAATGAATGAAAGGTTGATAAGAGGGGGTGAGGACTGGATGGCCAGGTTGTGTGTGTGTGTGTGTGTGTGTGTGTGCGCGCGCGTGTGTAATGGGTGGGAAGTTACTTAGGTAATAAACTACTGACCTTTTAAGAAACCTCTTTCCTTCAGCTTACAGCACTCATCACTGCATTGCTGTTAGTAGGGCCTGACGTCTAGGGGGTAGAACACACTGGGAAAAACAGGAGACTAGTGACACTACTGGGGTGTGGCAAGGGCAGTGGGGTTTCTTTAGCTGGATCCATCTACTGACGCCTTCAGAGAGAAAATGGAAAACCATACTTAGCCAGGCCACAGGCCTAATTAAAACACTTCAGATGATTGTTACAATCAGCATTTGACATTCACTTAGCTAAAACGCTAACCTATACAGAGCCCTAAATGGGGCCCTAGTGGCTTGAAAGGGAGTAGTTTTCAAAGGAATGGCTTGTCACCTGGCAGAGAATGACTCAGTGTTCAATTGGACCATGTGGACCGAGGGCCAGCTGTGGGCAGAACATTGTGTGTGTGGTTGAAATATAGGCTGTTGTTGCATAGGGCATACGGCACAAGCCCTTCTTTTGCCACACACACACACAGATGAAGGGACCTTGTTGTATGCTCTGGTTGTCCTGGGAATAGGTGGCCACAGGAGTGAGGATTTCTTGAGAATATGGAGAACAATTCTGCAGTCCAGGTGTTTAATACACACCAGGTGCTGTTAGCAGCCCAGCCAAAGCTGCAGGAATATAAACATTAGACACCCAAAGTCACAAGAGAATAAGAGGCAGAGCAGTTACTTGAAGTTGGGTCTTGGGTTTCTGGGCGCCAGGTAGGTAACCATGATGCCTTGGTGATTCTGAGCAAGTTGATCTCTCTAAATGCCAGCTTCCTCATGCATAAAACCTAAGATCAGCACCCCAGAACCTGGCCACAAGCCAGCAATGAATATCACACGTGGGGTGCTTGGTACAAAGAAAGTCCCAGGTAAATGATGGTTGAGACACATTGTGTCATCTCCATCTTGGGACAATTGCTCCGGGGAATAGACATACCAGCACTTGAATCTGGAGGATCTTGGTGGGAATCCACAGGAAGAGCCTAGACTGGCCTGGAAGTCTATAGGATGAGAGTAATCCCTTCTCCAGTGTTTAGTCTACGGCATCCTAGGAAAAAATGCCCTTCAGACATCATCAAGAAAAACCTTTAGAAACTGTGAATATTTATAGACTTTTTTTTCATGACTTCAATTTACATAAAATTCACCACCCAGGAAAAAAAATGCTTGAGTCAGGTTGAGAGGAAGAGGTGGTAGATTTGTTATGTGGGGTTAATGTGTAGTTTTCACTCCTCACTGAGGTAGAATTGCCTGAATGATCGCCTCTCTGCATAACACTCAAACCCTAATGGCAGCAACATGAAATAATATCTCACTGGGTAACTATTTACATTTTTTTTTACAAGCTGTAAGAAGTCTGAAAAGTCTGTCTCCTAGAGAACTTGGTTTTTCTCCCCTGTGTTTAATATCTTTCAGAGTCTGGCAATTTCCACCTTGGCCAAGAGCCTTGTGTGAGCACTCTGTGCTCAGGGCACTCAGAGGCATTTCCTCAGATTGCTCCATCTCTGGGTTTCAGACAGCACCTGGGGCTTGACAAGGTCACTAAGGCTCCCAGGGAGCAAATAGGTGACATCCAGGCCAGTCAGCCTTGCAAGAAATCCACGCCAATGACTCAAGGAGCTCTGTGTTCTCAGAGTTCCTATTGTGTTCTGTTCTTAGGGCCTCTGCCTTGATCATTTCCTGGCTTCATCCCCCATTGAACTGTGGATGTTATGGTGCTATCTTTATCCTCTTTGTGTTCTCCTGTTTAGCAGTGTGTAGGAGTGTCAGGCACCCATCTAAGCACTTTGCATGTGCTGTATCCCACTCCATCCCTAAAGAAACCCAAGAGGTAGGTCCTATTGGTGATCCCACTTCACAGAGGAGGAAATGGAATGGAGTGGTTGAGCCCTTCCCCTAGGTCTGAGCTGATATACACAGAGAGAGGGCTGACAATGAAATAAGTGTCCATGAACGTTTGCTAATGCATATGGATTTTACGTGTTGAGGGTTATTTATTCATGTCTCACCTCACCATATTTACAGAAGATTTAAGGTGGGGCCAGTGAATGCAGTCATAATATTCAGTGTACATATGTGAAATTGGGAGCAGGTAAATTGAGGGGAGGGGTGGGATTGGGAGGGATGGGGAGAATGATGAAAGTCAAGTAACCTCAAGATGTGTTGTACTCACAAACTGATACATTGAGTTGAAACCCCTTTGTATTAACTGTTTAAAGATAATAATAATATAGTGAAAGATTTAAGATGGATGACTATATTTTTCAAACTGATGGCCATGTAACCATTTGAAAGTATCTTTTCCCAAATGCAATTTATTTATTTTTGAGGCAGTGTCTTTCTCTGTAGCTGGCCTGGGACTCAGCATCCTCTTGCTTCACTCTCCCAACTGCATATTGGTCTTATACCAGTTCTTGAAGTAATTTTGGATGAGTTTTATTACCCATGTTTGTCAGATGAAGAATCAGGCTCTGAGATCTTAAGGGAGAATTTGAAGCCACCTTAAGCAGCTGCAGAGTGGAGTTTGGGAGTGAGGCTATCTTAACTCTCTTCCTGGTAGTTAGGTCTATTAACTTTTCTCACCTCCTGTGTGGTGGGAGGTAACTCTTGATAAAAGGAAGGGGAATTAATTCCTTTTCCTACTCCGAGAGTTTCCTTTAGAGATGCTGTGGGAAGAGCCGACAAAAGGAAATGTGGGTTGAAGCTTATCTTCAAGCCTTTTGATTTGGGTCCTTGAGCAAAGGGCTTTGAAGAAATAGTTTTATTTATCTCCTATCAGCCCCTGGGGAGACAGGACAAGCTGGCCTGAGCCTGGGGGTGCAGTAGGTGTGCTTTTGAAGTTCTCTTTCCCTTGACTGCCCTTCCCTCCAGCCTTTCTGTGATATACCCCACTAGCCCTGGGCACTCACCCTTGACCACTTTTTCCTTCTGGTTCCCTAAGTTTCAGTAAGATCCTTTTAAGTTGCAAGTTGCAAATATTGCTGGAGGCGTCTCACACTTGTTATCTTCAGCTGGGATAAGCAGACTGAGAATGTGTTCCACCCATGATAGACATTTATTGAGCACCTATTGTGTGCCAGACTCTATTCTTAGTGCCTTGAGTACAGAGTTTCTCACAGCAAACCAACCAGGTAGACTTCATGGTTATGTAATTTTTTTTTTTGGGGGGGGGGTGCCTGTCCTGGGGCTTAAACTCAGCCTAGGCACTATCCTTGAGCTTTTTTATATTGAAGGCTAGTACTCTACTACTTGGACCATAGCTCCATCTGTGGCTTTTTAGCAATTAATTGGAGATAAGAATCTCAGGGACTTTTATGCCCAGGATGGTTTTGAAGTGTGATCCTCAGATCTCAGCCTCCTGAGTAGCTAGGTTTACAGGCATAAGCCAAAGGTGACCTGCTGGCTATGCTTGTTTTTATAGGTGAAGCACTCAGGACTTGGTTAAGCAATTTACCAAGTGACACAGCCAGAAAGTGGTAGAGCTGGGATTGTAAGGCAGTAAATTGGCTCGTGAGCTGTGTCTAGCATGTAGACACCAAGGGGAAGTTGTTTAAGGTGGGGAGAAAGTGGCAGGAGACACAGGATAAATCACTGTAGTCATTTTCTAGAGAGCTGTCATTTCCAGTTGGATTTCCTGTCATCCTCTCTGAAAAACAGATATATGATGCTGAGGAAACTGAGGCACAGAAAGAAGGGGAAACCTCATTCATCCAGTTATTGATTGGATTGGATTGATAAAGTTAACTAACCATATAGTAAATGAGTGTTTGCAGGCGCAGGTCTGAGATGATGCCATGTGCATTTGGCAGAGAGCCAGTGAGTCCAGAACTTCCATCTCCTTTATCTACTTTCAGCCCTTGCAGACTATAAAACACACAAAAAAATTAGGAGACCCTAACCTAAATTCCGCTTAGTATTCATTCCATAATTCCATAAATACACTTACACTGTGCTAGGGCTTGAGCTCAGGGTCTCATCATCTCTCATAGCTGGCTCTCTACCACTTGAGCCACGCCTTAGTCTAGCATTTTGCTGATTCATTGGTGATAGAGTCTCATAGACTTTTGTGCCTGGTCTGACTTTGTGCCTTGCTTTCCTGCCTCTTGAGTATCTAGGATTACAGGCTTGAACCACTAGTACCCAGCTCACACTGTTCTTAAATACAGTTACTCAGAGTTACAGTCTGATTTCTGGTCACATTTACTGAGTGAGACTCAGTCACATGCTGAGATTTCTCTCATTTGGGTATGAGGGTAATTGAGGAGGCAAGGGAAAGACCTCTGAACTGGGGAGGGGTGACCTCAGCTCTCCATTGGCTTAGTGTCTTCCATTATCCTGTTCCCATCACCCAGCTATGCTGACTGGAATCAATGGGAACCCTGGGCCTTCAGGAGGCTCATCATGGGTGGGAGACTGTGTGTGTCTCAGTTACACAGGCTGTTGCCACACCTGCTTTTGACCCTTCCCATGAGCTTCATCTGTGAAGCTCCCTTCTGGGAGATCAGTCATGAAATTTGCCCCAACTGTGTCCCTTACTTCCTAGTCCAGCCTCCTAACCAACTGGCATGCCCAGCTCCAGACACATGTCAAAAAACTTACTTCAAATAACAACAACAATAACAAAAACAAAAACAACAATAAAAATGAAGGAGCTGCTCATATAGTGGCTTGGTTGTTACAAGATACATTGGATGCATTGATTCCAAGATGTCAGGAAAATGTAAGCAATGTTCATTTTAGTGGACTCCTGCCAGTTTCTCTGGAGAAGAACCTATGGAAAAAGGGTCAGGATCTCATCCCAACTGATGGCCCCAAGTAGGCATAGGATTTTTCCAAATAGGTCCCCATTGAAAGCTGACTTAAAAATTGTTATTTTAGCTGGGTGCCTGTGGCTCACAACTGTAATCCTAGCTACTCAGGAAGCTGAGGATTGTGGTTCAAAGCCAGCCTGGACAGGAAAGTTTGTGAGACTCTTATCTCCAATAAACCACCAGAAAACTGGAAGTGGTGCTGTGGCTAAAGTGGTAAAGTGCCCACCTTGAGCTGAAGAGCTGAGGGACAGCACCCAGGCCCAGAGTTCAAACCCCACGACTGACAAAAAAAATGTTATTTTGTTGAAAAGTGCATTCCTGGGGCACCAAATTCTAAAGCTGTAATCATGTACACTGGAAACCAACTTCTTGGCTGTCTAGTTTTCCTTCCCAGTGCATTAAGGGTGTGATGTGCTTTTTTTTTTTGTTTGTTTGTTTGTTATTCATGGGACTTGAATTGGTAACTGAACATTGTTCTTGAGCCTTTTTTTCCCCTCAAGGTTAGTGCTTTACCACTTTGAGCCACAGCTCTACTTGCAGTTTTTGTGTGGTAAATTGGAGCTAAGAGTCTCACAGGCTGGCTTCAAACCATGATCTTCAGATCTCAGCCTCCTGAGTAGTTAGGATTACAGGTGTGATCCACCAGTACCCATCTTGTTTTGTTTTTCAAACTGGGAATTGAACTCAGGATCTCAGGCTTTTAGGCAAGTGCTTTATCATTTGAGTACATTTCTTCTTCTTTTTTTCTTTATTGTCGGCTGTGGGGCTTGAACTCTGAACCTGAGCGCTGTCCCTCAGCTCTTCAGCTCAAGGCTAGCGCTCTACCACTTGAGCTACAGCACCACTTCTGCTTTACCATTTGAGTCATGCCACCAGTCCTTTTTACTTTTAGCTTGTTTTTGAGACAGGGTCTAGAGTTTTTGTCTAGGCTAGTGTCAGACTATGATCCTCCTATCTCCATATCCTGAGTAATCCAGAATTACAGGCATATACTACCATACCCAAGTAAGTATTTATTAACCATTTGCTATGGAATAAAAATGAAACTGGTATGTGGCTTAAGAGGTAGTACTTACCTAGCAAGCTCTGAGCCCTAAGTTCAAGTCTGGGTTCCACAAAAAACAAAATAGGCAAAGCATCTTATTTCTTGAGCATTTTAGCTTATGTAGCTTCTCATTGCAGACTCATAGCTTGAAACCTGGTCTCAAGTATTTTTGAGTCTCTGAGCTTCCTCATTGTTGGTGCTCTTGCCTTCTATGCTGGGAAGAAGGACCAACACTGGTCAGTCTTGACAGGCTTCTAGGGTCAAGATAAAGTAAATTTCCAAGATATCAAAGGAAAGGATGAAATAGAATTCGAATCGCTTCTTGAGTATATTGCTCTGATTTTCTTCCTACGTGTTCTGAAGAACTTCCTTCAGGCATCCTTAGGTACTTTTCCCACACCTCCCAAAGCTTGGCATTGATAGTTCAACACAATTTCTTTCTGCCAGGCTGTCTTAGTTTTTCTCATTCATTTTCTTAACTAAACCAATGTAGACATGATGAAAGACAAGATAAACCATGGGCAGCCATGTTAGTCCATTCTCTGTTACTATAATGAACTATTTTAGGCTGGGTAACTTTCTTAAAAAAAAAAAAAAAAAGAAGAAGAGGTGTCTTGAGCTCACAGTTTTGAGTCTGAAAATCCAAATAATGGCTCTGGCTGCATGACAGCAGGGAGATGGCAGAATGGTGAGGAATATGTGTGAGGAGGAGAGATTACTACGTGGTTTTAGACAGGAAGCCAGGGAGAGATGAGAGTAGTCCCATAGCGACATAACAACGCCCTACTAGATGGCCTTTTGTGGATACCATCACTTTTACATCAAGACTCTGAATACCAAGCCCCCAAACATATCATGCTTCGGGGGCCTGAAAAGCTACCTGAAAAAGCTTCCTTAGTTAAAAAGTATCATGTGGGGCTGGGAAGGTGGCTCAGTGGTAGAGTGCTTACCTTGCAGGCATGAGGCCCTGGGCTTGATTCCTGAGTACCACATAAGCAGAAAAAGCAGGAAATGGCACTGTGGCTCAAGTGGTAGAGCGCTAGCCTTGAGCTGAAGAGCTGAGGGACAGCGCTCAGGCGCAGAGTTCAGGTCCAACCTCCCCTCCCCCCCCCCAAAAAAAAGTATCATGTGTTTTTTTTCTTCTTTTGAGTCTCCTTCCACATAAGGACAGAGCGTGTTCTCCCAGGTCTGTGTCCTTCCTCCTTTGAGCTGGGTGAATTTCTCACCACTGCAGTCAAAATGCATAATGACGATTTTATTTATGACAGGAGACATGTTTTAAAACAGTTGTTTTAAAACAACTGACAGAGCCGCAAGATGGGAAACGACAAGAAAGTGCGATTTTTATTTTTTATTTTTGAGGGGGAGGGAGAATGGGGTGGCTGGCAAAGGAGAGTAGTATTTTCCTTATTAAAAATTGGAAATCATCCTTTTTTTCCTTGAGCAAATAAAGAAAGTCATCCAGGAAGGAAGCAGGGGCAGGAGTATCAAATAATGATGGTACTCAGAGACCTGAGCAATTTGATTCATGGGTCCTCAGGAAGTGATTTGTTAATAGAGAGAATGCTGTGTAAGAGTTGGGGGCAGCCAGTGCCATATTTCTGTGTGATTGCTCCAGTCAACTCAACAGAAATCTAATAGGCCTCTAGATCTCTTCTTTCCTTATGACACTCCCCAGATAGGCCATGATGCAAGGCAGATGTTCTCAGATGGCAAGAGCACAGTAAACAGATGGCTGGTGGAGGACCTCCTGAGCTAAGGAAGAAGAAATACAATTGTCTCAGATTGGGCTTGAGGAGAAATCCATTTCCCATGGCTACTGGTGGGAATTGTCCTCTCCCTTTCATAGTTGTGCCTCTCTGAGAGTCTGGGAGTGGGAGTGGAAATTGCAGATGAGACTGTCATAGCATTCACTGCTTGCAGGAGGGGAGACAGAGAGAACAAAAAAATCCAGAACAAATGAGGGAAGTGGGGAAAAGGAAGAATGTACTTAGATGGGAAGGAAGGGATTGTCTTCATAGTGATCTTTATTTCCTTCTTTTGTGCTGTTACTGTAACTTTAAATCAAGGCCTCAAGTTCTGGTTTGGATATTTTTGCTCAAGGTTGGCAATCTACAGCTCCACTTCTGGCTTTTTTTTTTTTTTTTTTTTGCTAGCTAATGGAGAGAAGAATCTCATGGGTATTTCTGCTGGGGCTGGCTTTGAACCATGATTCTCGGATCTCAGCCCCCTGGGTAGCTAGAATTATAGCCTAAGCCACCAGCATTGGCTGCATTGAAATGCTGAATAATAATAATGAATAATAATAATAACAACAGTAGCAACAACAACAACAGCATAATGCTAATAATAAAATGTTTCTGGAGATGGTGAGAAACTTTGGGCTGGGAAAGCAGCTGGATACCCCTGGATCTTCTCTTTCTCATGGTTGGATTCATGTGTGGTGGAGAGGATGAATCAAGTAGTTAGCTCCTCCAGAAGGTCTTTCTTTTCCTCTTCCTGGATTCTGGTGTGATCACACCAATCCAGGATATACCTGAAGAAATCCAACCAACTCATCTCTTCTTAGTGGGGCAGCAGTAAAGCCCTGAGTGGCAAGGGCAGGAGTCACACTGCAGCCTGGAGCAGTGCTTGGGGACCTGTCAGTTCAGTTCTGGGCAGGATGGGTAGTTCAAATGTTTGGTCAACTTCTTCCTTCCAGGACACAAATACAAACCTTCTCTCAACACCCCCTCTCCACCCTTCCCACTCTGCCACCAAAGCAGGATATTGGTTGGTTAATGCCTTGTATGTCGTGCCAAATACAACATGTTAATATCACCCTCCCCCACCCAGCATGAATTGGATTACTTAAAGCATCTTTTTGGAGATGTCAGCAGTTTAATAGAGGCAATAAGTCAGGGCTGCCCTTGTGTTTTATTTTTCTGCCAGTATTTAGTTAATTAAAGAATGCAAATTAAAACACCTTAATTTATATAATATCAATATCGACGCCTTAAAACATTTGGCATAACTGCTTTGGCACGTCTTTTACATAAACTCTTCAGAGCAGTGCTAATAAAAATGAAAAAGGTTGTAAATCAAATTTAATTTATTCATTTTTTGTTTGGTATGAAAGCATATGCCAAAATCAAGTTATTTATGAGCATATAATAACAATAGGCATTTTTAGTGGTTACAAATGACAAGAAAGGTTTCCAGAGGGATGTATGCTTTAATTTTGAAACATCTTGAGGTCCATTTATTTCCTAGTCTCTGTAATCTAAAATTCATATTTTTGCATCCCTATCTCTGGGAAAGAATGAATTTAGATATTAAAAAACGTATCAAACCTAAGAATACTGCACCACATTGCGCTCTTTTGGGAAAAAGTAAATTGCTTGACAGAATCTGAAAAAAAAATACAACGCCAGCCACTTAGATAGGCACCTGCTAATGTCTGTATATAGAGAGACACATACACTGTGAGTCTTGTGTTATGTGAACGGCATGTGGGATAGAAAGCTGGTGACTTATGGTTGATTTTCGTAAATATTCCATTATCTCACAGGAGGCTCAGGTACAGACTCATTGAGTGAGATTTGGTCTATGGCTGCTTTGTTGGAACTCTACATAGGTGAATGAAGAGAGGAGCTCCCTCTTCATCATTTTCTTCTCAGCTAGTATCAGATCCTCTGGTAGATCTGAGACGGGAGTACATTTTATTTAGCTCTGTAAGAATTCTAGTGTAATTGTCCGTGTGTGTGTGTGTGTGTGTGTGTCTGTGTGCTGGCACTGGGGTTTAAATTCAGGGCCTGGACACTGTCCCTTAGCTTTTTCACTCAAGACTATCACTCTTCAATTTGAGCTCATCTCTGTTTCCAGCTTTTTGCTGGTTAATTAGAGATAAGAGTCATAGATTTTCCTTCCCATGCTGGCCTCAAACTTCAGTAATCAAATCTCAGCTTCCTGAGTAGTTAGAATTACAGGCATGAGCCAGTCATGCCTGGCTATGATTGTCTTTTTAAAAAATAAAATAAAAAAATCTACTGTGATCCCTAGCTTTCAGCTCTGCCCTTATTCAAATAGGTCTCCCTAGATGTGCAGAGCTGAGAGACGTTTTGGAAATCTCCCTCCACCTTTATAATCTTGGATTCCATCCTGACAAAACCCATAATGTTCACAAATGTGACCTTCAAGCCAGCCTGGAGCCTCCCTGCTCCTGAGCAAAGAACCAGTAGAACCTGATGCTGCATATATACATACATACATATATATATATATATATATATATATATATGTATATATATATATATAATTTTTTTTTGTGGATCATGGGGCCTGAACTCTGGGCCTGAGCGCTGTCCCTCAGTTCTTCAGCTCAAGGCTAGCGCTCTACCTACCACTTGAGCTACAGTGCCACTTCCTGTTTATTCTGCTTATGTGGTGCTGAGGAATCGAACCCAGAGCCTCATGCATGCAAGGCAAGCGCTCTACCACTGAGCCACCTTCCCAGCAGCTGATGCTGCATTCTATTAATTGTCTATTAATCTGATCATAGAGGAGGCAGCTAATTATTTGGGAGAAATGACGACACTGATAGTTGTGGGTCTTGGGCTGCTCCCAGATACAGAGAATACTGCAAAATTCCAGCTAGGGTCAAAACCAAAAGAAGGATTTCACAGTGGTTCCACTTGGAGCTAATAGAATTCCCTCCCTGGGGAAGTGGTACTGTGGCTCAAGCGGTAGAGCGCTCACCTTGATCTGAAGAGCTGAGGGACAGCGCCCAAGCCTAGAGTTCAAGCCCTATGACTGACAAAAAAAAAAAAATCAAATTAGAATTCCCTCCCTGGCTTCAGACTTACCTAGTCTGGAGCTAAAGCCTCACTCCTGCAAGTAGATGCATCTTTAGTCTCTCCCTAGATCCCAAGTTCCCTTCAGTGGGTAGCATTTCACAGGGTATTGGGAAGAGAACTTGGTGGTCCAGACAACCAGCTAGAGGGACTAGTGGATTTGTTGAGTTTCCTTAAGACCTTTAGGATCCCGGGCTCTCAGTGACAGGTGGTAGGTAGGTGGGGGTACATAAGCCCGTGAGACTGTGGGCACCATTTCTCTCATTTTCCCTCTTGCTACACGCCATCTTTCTCTCAAAACTGACTTTTAACCTTTCTATTTATTTATATTCCTCCTCCCATCATAAAAGATTTGAGGTCGCTTACAATTCCAAATGCGAGATACAGTAAAACTTGGAGCCATTAAGAGAAGAGTAAGTATAAAGATCAGAGCTGAGCACAAAGGAGGAGGGGGAGGGCAAAGGAGAGTAATTATACCAGAGGGGAAAAGAAACTTAGATTAAAGAAAGCTAATGCAATTGAGAACAAAACCTAGCTCCAAACTCCCCCGGTAGCTTGGTGGGCGGCTGCCAGCTATTGTAATCACTATAGATTATCACACCTCAAAGGCAGGTTTAAATGCCTGCTGACAACTCCCTGGCTGCCAGAGCTTGGTCAGGATGCTTCATCTCTCTGAATTTCTGTTTCCTCATCTGTAAAATAAGGACTAGCTCACTCATGGCAGGGTTCTTGGTAGAGAATATAACCGTGACAGTGATTGCTCTCACTGCTAGCATGCCTCACGTGCAGCTACTGTTCTCATGGAGTTTTTCACATACACATAGTTAATCAATTCCAAGATATATTTTTTCACTTTTTAAAAACACCTTCGTTTTTATTTTAAAAAAGCATGTGTCAAAGATTATTTAGTAGCATTTTTCCTTTCTTGGTTGGACCTAAAATAACATTTGCATTATGAATGGGTTTAAATGCATCATTAACTTATTTGAGCCCACAGTTATTTTATAAGATAGGTGCTATCTTGTCCATTTTTGCAGATGAAGAGACTGAGGCACAGGAAATATAAAAATGGCTTGTCTGAGGGCTGTAGGTGGCTAACAACAGAGCTGCGATTGTTACCTTCATCTCTGTGACCTCTCTGTGACTACTACACTCCACATTGTTGGAGTGCTGGATGCAAAAGATGAAAAAGTAAGTCCTAACCCTAAAGGTTCTGACTTTCCAATGAGGGGACCAACATGTAAACAAGTGGGAACATCTCAAGATGTTCGTGTATCAGTGGAAATATGGTATAAGTTATAGGAACAGAAAAGGAAAGATTAAGTTTCCCAGGTGTTGGCACTAGGACTTAGCTCTGTGGCAGGAAATGCCCTTCTTGTGTGTGAAAGGAATCATGTTTTATTGGCTAGAAGAGAAATATGTCAGGCAAATCTTCAAACAATAGTCTATGGACAACCTTGTAGACAAAGCTCAAGTGCTTCACCTACTGCTATTTGAAAACTGGTAGTAGGTGCTTTAATCCAAGATTTGGGAGTGACTTTTGGAACAGAGAAAACGGGACAGGTTTGGCCTTCCAAAGTTAGGGTTGGAAGCTATGTTCTGGTACACTCAAGCCAAGTGTGGCAAGTCAAGTGAAGACCTACAGAGGGGAAAAGAGGACAGGAAATGAGCCACTGACAATTTGGAGTTAGAAAATGCAGCTTCAAAAGGAATGAAACAAAGCTGTGTGCTGGGGGCTCCCACTGGCAATCCTAGCTACTTAGGATGCTGAGAATTGAGGATTGAGGTTTGAAGCTCATCTTCAGGATAGTCCAAGAGACGCTTATGTCCAATTAACCACCAAAAAGCCAGAAGTTGAGCTGTGGCTCAAGAGGTAGAATGTCAGCTTTGAGTTAAAAAAAAACAACTAAGAGACAGTGCCCAGGCCCCGAGTTCAAGCCCCAGTACTCACACACACACACACACACACACACACACACCCCACCACACCACACACAATAAAGGAATGGGACAGTCTGGAAGTGTTGCTTAATGGTAGAGCATGTTCAAGTTGTGGCGTTCACCTCTCAAAGCAAGCAACTCATGTTATGAAGCAATAGTCTGGGCTGCAGAAGGGGTAAGGGAGAAAGGAACCAGCCAACTTGGAGGGAGGATCTCCAAGTTTGAAGCCCAATTTTGCATCTTTAGCATGCATTATCTTCTGAGTCTCACTTTTCTAACCTGGCTAATGGGCCTTATAACATCCCACTGACTTACTTCATATGGTTGCTGAAAGATTAATTAAGAGAATACCTGTGCAAGTATTTTCCAAATGAAATAGTGCTATCAAATGTGAGTTGTTATCCCTGTGTTTCTAGCTAAGTACTAGTTTGTGTGCTTGAACAAGTTCCTACAGAGAACAGAGAGGAACACCCTGGATAAGACTTGCCCATCCATGGTCTCAGGTGGCCACTAAGGAAGTTTTACGTAGAGCTCAGAGCTCTTTCTGACTGGGGTTGGAAGGGGGGCCAGGGAATCCAGCAGGAGAGTTTGGGTCATAACTTCTCCCCAAGAGTAAAGAAGGTTCAGCAGCCAGTGACATCAAGGACTTACCAAACCGTACCAAACCAAACTCATTCCAACAGAACTTCTCTGATAACAACTGTGTCTAAATTTTCAGACAGAATAAAATCTGATCTTCTAGACCAAATAAGAATGGGACACAAATTCCACTGGCCATAATCCCTGGTTTAGGTACAGGTGTCTGTAACCCCCTTTATTGTACAGTGACACCCTTCTATCCATGGAGAATACATTCCAAGCCCTGCCCCTCTCCCCAATGGGTGCCTGAAACTCCAGAAGGTCCCAAATCCTATATGCCCTATACTATTTCCTGTGCATGCCTATCTTTGAAAGACTTTAATAAATTAGAAATATAATAGATGAACAGCAATATTGGATGACTAATAGAACAACAGGAGCAATACACAGAAGTTATTTCAAACTTATGAATTGTTAATTTCTGGAATTTTCCACTTAATATTTTCAGAGGGAGGGTGACCACAGGTCACTGAGATTGTAGAAAGGAAATGAGAGGGCAGAGAAGGGGATACTTCTAGTGTCACCTAGAGGAATGAGGATTCTCCAGGCCTTGCCTCGAAGTTCAAGGGTGCTTGGTCTGAAGGCCTTGCAGCTCTTAACCTGAGAGGGGGCCAGACACAGGTGTTAACCCAGGACAGTACAACTTCCCATTTGCTGGCCTTTCTTTTGGAGCAAGGAGGAAGGAGGAAGTGGGAGGAGAAAGAGGAGGAGAAGCCTGGGGCCTGGGAGCCGGGAGGGGGGAGGTGTTAAGCAAAATGAAGAGTTTAAAAAGAGGGGGAGGGCACAGAAGGAGATCATTGTGGAAGGAGCCAGACCAGCCACCCGGGAGAGAACACAACAGCTGTTTGCTGGAGGGCCTGGAATGGGCCCACCTCCTAGACCTCTCTCTGGATGGCTTTCTGTCCTCATTTCTACGTTCCTTGCCCTACTGCAACACGCAGGGCCTTCCGAGCAGGGCCTGCCTTCCTTGGCAGCAGACAAAAGGCCATTTCGGAGTTACATAGAAAATGTGTTACTTTGCCAGAGGGCCAGGGAAGGGCGGCCTGGGCCAATCCCTGGCTAGAGGGAACCTTAACGGAGGGGGCCTGTCAGTCACCCGAGCCCTTGTGAAAGGGGCCCCTTGTCAACTTCCCCTGCCTTTGAAGTGACTGGGATGGAGGTGCTCAATTAAAAGCCCATCAGTCTGTAAGTAAATCAACGCCTATCAGGCTTGTCACATCAAACAAACGATTATTACCCCAGCCCGCCCACCCCATTAATCTGGCTGTTCCTTCTTGACGGCTCAGGGTCAGGGCAGTGTAAATCCTGTACTGGATTGGAGCCACCTGGATCGGGATGAAAGCCGTGGTGTAACACACAAGGCACTCAGGCATTTCCCAGAGTCCCTAGAGGGAGGGCGGAGGAAGAGGCCCAAGGGACAGAAGAGACACTGAGAGGCAGGGTCATGTGAAGAGACATAAAGGAATGAAGGACTTGGAGAGAAAAGCGATGACTCGATGAGTGTGTGTGTGTTGAGATTAATCCTGAGAAAATAGGCCATTACAGAAATACCTGGAAGAGGAGAAAAGCACACTCAAAATGTCATGGATGAATAAATACTTTTAGAAGACCAGGAGGTCTTTGGATGAAATTCTTAATTAGTAAAATCTTGAGTGTTAGAGTCTGGGTGGTCAAGGTCAGAGTCAAGGTCAGTTCTCCAACTTCTACATCTGCCCCACCTAGGCCACATAGCCGAGGGGCTGGTGACAGGGAGGGGACAGAAGCTCAGGACTTTGCTACTGATAACCTGTGTCAGGCATCAGAACACCTTAAGTCCAGAACTTGACTTGCTCTGCTCAAAAGGATCTGTGAGACATATTTGACCAGGGCACAAGTTTGGACAGACTCTGAGAAACACTTTGTTCCAGGGGTGTTCTTGGCTGGCTCTGTGGGGGTGGTTTGTAGGTTCTTTCTGCCCCAGGATCAAGCTTTTATCTTTCTCTTCTTCAGATCAGAAAGACAGAGTGGATAGGGAGAAAAGGAGACCAGACCAATGGAAGCTTTGGGCTTGAAGAAAGACTTGGAGGGGAAAAACAGGAGAGGAGCTTGAGAAAGGAAACAAAGCCCAATATTTTATCCAAGGGCTACTCAGAGGTGACTCAAAGAATAGCTCACTGACTCTTGATATTCCATATTGAAAAATGACCAGCACATGATTTCCCCAGTACTGAAAGAAGAAATCTCCAAAGAAAGCAAGAGACTAGAACAAAACAAGGGAGACCAAGGGAAGAAAAGCTTTTCTCCTTGAACAGGAGCTCTGCTTGCCCAGCCTTGCAGGCTGTGGTGAGATTTTTATTTTTATTTTTTAAATTTTTTCATGCTGGTCCTGGGGCTTGAACTCAGTGGCCTGGGCACTGCCCTGAGCTTCTTTGTTGCTCAAGGTTAATGCTCTACCACTTGAGCCACAGCACCACTTCTGGCTTTTGCTGAGTAGTTTATTGGAGATCAGCATTTCAAGGACTTTCCTGCCCAGGCAGGCTTTGAACCATCACCTTCATGTTCAGCCTCCTGAGTTGATAGGATTACAGGCATGAGCCACTGGTGGCCAGCTTGTGGTGAACTCTTAACAGAGCAAAGGAAGAAAGCTCTCACTGATACTGAAGACATTTATACTTCTCCCTCTTCTCCCCAAAATGTTGTAAGAACTGCTCACTGCAAATCCTGCGGATAGCCATGTTAGTCAGCTTCTTGTTTTGGTGACAAAATACCTTAGATAACCAACTAAGGAGGAAAATTTTATGTTGGCTCCTGGTTCCAAAGGTTTCAGTTCGTAATCATTTGACTCCATTGTTTCAGGTACTGTGAAAAGTAATGTCATGATGGAGAACACATGGTAAAGAAAAACTGCTCGTGCCATGGCAGCTGGTAAGCAGAGAGGAGAAAGGGCAGGATCCCAATATTTCTCTCAAGGACCTGTCCCCAGTGACCTAACGTCCTTCCACTAGGCTCCACCTTTTAAAGATTCCATTGCTTTCCAAGAGTGCCACAGGCTGGTGATTGCACCTTCAACCTGTGGGTAGTTGTATGACATCCAAGATTATATCACGGGCTACCAGCACCACAAATGCACATGTGTACTTCCTCTCAAGGGTTCTGTCTCAAGCCAGTTGACCACTACTCTGCTGCGTATTCATTCATTTAATCACCAAGACTCTGCAAGCTGATCAGTACAGTTGAGCCATCCCAAGTGTGAAGGAGGCCTTCTGCAGAGATAAGGAGCAATTGTATGGAAATACTTCACACTGGGCAAGAATTATCTATCCTTTATGCTTTCAACAAAATTTTGATACTTAATTTTCTTAATAGAGACTCAGAAACACAACAAATCAAAGAAAGGTTGGACAAATGGGATTGCATGAAATTGCAGAGCTTCTGCATGGCAAAGGACATAGCTAGCAAGATCAATAGAAAGCCCACAGATTGGGAGATCTTCACTAGCCATACAACGGACAAGGGTCTCATATCTAAAATATACCTGGAACCCAAAAAATTAAATCCCCCTACAACAAATCTTCAAAGAAACAACTGCCCAATAAGTAAGTGGGCTCAAGACTTAAAGAGAAACTTCTCTGAAGAGGAAAGAAGGATGGCCAATAGACACATTAAGAAATGCTCAACCACTCTAGTCATAAAAGAAATGCAAATCAAAATAACACTGTGATACCACCTCACCTCAGTTAGAATGGCTATAATCAAGAACTCTAATAACAACAGATGCTGGAGGGGATGTGGACAGAAGGGAACCTTACTGCATTGTTGGTGGGAGTGTAAACTTGTTCAACCACTTTGGAAAGCAGTATGGAGGTTCCTCAAAAGACTCCACATAGAGCTCCCCTATGACCCAGCAATCCCACTTTTGGGCATTTACCCAAATGTTAACAAACAAGACCACACTAAAGCTACCAGCACGACTATGTTTATTGCAGCCTTATTTACCATAGCTAAGATATGGAACCAACCCAGATGCCCCTCAGTAGACGAATGGATCAAGAAAATGTGGTATATATACACAATGGAATTCTATGCCTCCATCAGAAAGAATGACATTGCCCCACTTGTTAGGAAATGGAAAGACTTGGAACAAATTATATTAAGTGAAGTAAGCCAGGCCCAAAGAAACATAGGTCCCATGGTTTCCCTTATATGCAATAACTAGTATATGTCTGAGTCAAACAGAAAAGGTCAGATAAGTTGATGTTAGGGAAATGAACACTAAGATACATATTCAAATGTTTTTTTCTTTCATGCGATTGTTTCTAACACATTTATAAGATTATTTCTTTGTTGCTTTGTATGTCTTTCCCCCACGGTATAACCCCTGCTTTCATGGTATTTGATGTTGGTATAATTTGTGGAGGGGAAGGGAAAAAAGAAATCGTTTAAATAGGGATACAGGTGGACCCATTGCAACAATGAGACGTACAAGTCCTTATGTCGAAAACGAACTTTACAACTTTGGTAGGGGGTGGAGGAGGGTTGGATGGGGGTGGGTGGGGGGAGGATGGGATGGGAAGGGGAAACAAAGGAGGAGGCTACAATGCTTGATAAGAAATGTACTCATTATCTTGCCCATGTAATTGTAACCCCTCTGTACAGTATTTTCACAATAATAATAATAAAAAAAACTTTTGGTACTTAGTGAGCTCTTACCCTGTGCAGGCCCTTTTCTGAACCATTGGCACACAGCAGTGGATGTGGTGGTGAGGTCAAGGGGAATGTGGAAGCTTTTACAAAGAACACAGATTTTTTTTTTTTTTTTTTTTTTTTGGGTCCAGTCGTGGGCCTGAACTCTGGGCCTGGGCGCTGTCCCTCAGCTCTTCAGCTCAAGGCTAGCGCTCTACCACTTGAGCCACAGCGCCACTTCTGGCTTTTTGCTTATGTGGTGCTGAGGAATCGAACCAGGGCCTCAAGCATGCAAGGCAAGCGCTCTACCACTGAGCCACCTTCCCAGCTCGAACTCAGACTTTTGACTCATCTTTATTTTATTTTATTTTTTTGCTATGTAGGCCCTCATTGCTCAGATACTCACACAGCATCTACTGTGTCTCATTAATTTGCACCACAAGAAGACAAAGAATTAAGGAAATCCTATCCTCCTAGAGTAGGAGAGGAAAGTCTCAGCTTATGAATAAGGGTACAGCAATGTATGAAGTGGTAGTTCCAAATGCTGGGAAAAAGGATGGGGAGAGTTCAGAGAGAGAGGCAATTTATCCAGGTTACTTCTTAGTGGAGGTCTGGAATTTAAGTAACATGTTAACTATTCAATCACGATGGCTTTTTAATATACTGTATAATATAGTACTGTGTGGGCTTAATGAATATTGTTATTGGTGGTAATGACAATGTAATTCACTGTCACTGTAATTACAGCCGTACCACAATGCCCTTGTCAATGAAGCCAATGTAGGTGACACTCTGGAATTGCATTCCAGGCCTCCACAGAGGTCTGGGCTATGGCTAAGGACTCCCAGAAATGGGACTTGTGCTCCTTACAAGATGCAGAGTGGAGCAGAGGCTCAGAAAGCAGACTGCAATTCCAAACCACGCTTCAAATACTGGCTCTACTGCTTGCCTGCTGTGAGGCCACAGGCAAATCACTTGAACTCCCTGTGTGTGTTTCCCCATCTGTTAAATTGGGGTGATAACAGTCCTGGCCTCATAGGGTTATATGACAATTAAATGCATGTAAAGCATTTACAACAGTGTCCAACAGATAGTTTATACTCAATAATGCCTGTCATGATTATTACTGTACCTCATGCAAAGTGGTCTCTTGAAGGTACAATCAGTGTGGTGCTTGGAGGGCCCTTATTAAATGAATGCAATTGTCTTTCTGTATTTAAATATTGGTGAGAATTGTTTACATTAATTTTACTTTAAAATTCTTCTTAAGTTCAGCACATAGGTTGTAAATATTTGAATAATTTTTTTTCTAAAGTGATGTGTTTATTAGCACTTAATGTAGTATTTGACACATACAAAAGAGTGTACACATTGTCTGTGTAAGTTTAAAGCCTTTGTGTGCCCCTCCCCCCCTTTTATTCTGGTACTAGGGCTTGAACTCAAGTCCTCAGGCTCTCTCTTAGTTATAGTTTATTTTGTTCATGGCTCACACACTACTGCTTGAGCCATACCTCTACTTCTGGGTTTTGCTGGTTAACTGAAGTCTCAGAGACTTTCCTGCTCAGGCTGGCTTTGAATTACAATACTTAAATCTTGGCATCTTTATTCTTATATCTCCTTCTCTCTCCTCCAATAGCTTAATTTTTTGTGTTTATTATTATTTCTTTTCTTTTTTCCCTCCCTCCTTCCCTTCCTGCCTTCCTCTCTTCCTTCCTTTTCTTTCTTCCTTCCCTTCTTCCTTCCTTCCTTCCCTCCCTTTCTCCCTCCAGGCCCTCCCTCCCTCTTTCTTTCTTTCCTTTCTTTCTTCCTTTCTACTTGAGTTTGAACTCAAGGGCTCACACTTCACACTTGTTTGGCAGGTGATCTAACCACTTGACCCACTCCACTAGCTTTTGCAGAAAAGTTTGTTGTTGTTGTTTCAAAGCATATTATGCATAGTAATAAAGCACACAAATTTTAATTGCATTGCTTGATTAATTTTCTACAAGGTATTCACTATGCAACCACATCTGAATTAATGCATGGAACACTTCTGATTTAGGTCACCATAGATTAGTTTGATAGTCAGTAAGTATATATTCTAAGTATATATTAGTATTTTACCAGATTCATCTGTGTGTGTTACATGTATCAGTAGTAGCTCATTGATTTTTATGGTAGGGTAGGTAGTCAATTACATGAACAAGCTTTACAGTTTACAAATCTATCCTGTTTTTTTTTAAATTAAAAATTATCCTTAAGTAGTAGTACAAAGGGATTTCAATTTTCCAGGTCAACTTATGATTATAATGCATCTTGATCAATGTCACCCTTTCCATCATTTTCCTCATGTTCCCAATCCCACTCATCCCTCCAATTAACTTAGTCACATTTTCACATGTGTATACTGCAATTTGTTCTATTGTTAAGGGACACTTATGCCGTGTCTCTTTTCTGGTTATTATAAATAGAGTTAATGTGAGTGTTCTTGTTCACATTTTTCAGTGCAAACACATAGTCATTTCTGCTGGGTATAACAGGAGTATAACTGATAGGCTATATGTACACATGCAGTTTTATGTTATAAGAAGCTGTTGGGTTAATTTACATATCCACCAGTGCTTATGAGAGTTTATGAGAGTTCCAGTTCCTCCACATCGTTGCCAACACTTGCAATTGTTAGTTAAGCAATGGTTTTAAAGCTGGAATCCAGGGGCTTATATCTACTATCCTCGCTACTCAAGAGACGAAGAACTGGATGATAGTGGTTTGAGGCTAGCCTGAGCAGAAAAGGTTACCAGAATCCATCTCTAAAATACAAAAAAAGCAGCTCTGGAGGTGTGGCTCAAGTGGTAGAATGCCAGCCTAACAAGCACAGGGCCTTGAATTTAAACCCCTGATGGGAAAAAAAGTTTTAGGTTTTGGTAGTCCATTTTAGGTTTAGTGCAGCCAATAATTTTGGTATTTTATTTTCATTGGCATTCAGTTCAAAATATTCTGGGGGCTGAGTGTGTGGCTCAGTGATGGGGTACTTATATCTAGCATGTATGAGGCTGTGGTTCCATCCTAGCATTGCAAACAAAATAAAACATTTTCTAATCTCTCTCTCTGTTTCTGTTTATATATGTAGTCTAGATGATATAACTATAATATATATAATATATAATATATATATTTTCTACCATTCATTCAGTGACTTTCTCTCTCTCTCCTTTGCATCTATTGTCTACCTAGTTGTTGATTAGAAGCTTGGAGTTTTAATGTGATTTTTAAAACTTGGACCCATAGTTATTTAGAAAAGCATGTTACTTAATTTCCAAACAGTTGGGAGATTTCCTAGTTACTTTTCTGGTTTGGACTTCTTGCTCAACTTCACTGTCATCAGAGAATATGCGCTAAATGATTTTAGTCCTTTAATATTTACATAAGTGTGTTAAAATCTCCACTCTACTTGTATGTTTGTGTTTTCCTCCCTTAGTGTTTACTTTATATATTTTGAGGCTATGTTATTATGTGTATACACATTTAGAATTGCTGTGTCATTCAGTAACACTATTTGTATTAAAGTTTACTCTGTCTGATACTTGTTTAGTTAGCCAACTCACTCTCTCCCTTTCTTTCCTTTTTCCTTTCTTTCCTTTTTTCCCTTCCTTCCTTCCTTCCTTCCTTCCTTCCTTCCTTCCTTTCCTTCTTCCTTTCTTTCTTTCTGAGATAGGGTTCACTATGTAGCCCAGGCTGGCCTCAATTTTCCTGCCTCAGTTTCCCAATTATTGGAATTAAAAGTGTGTGCTGCAAACCTAGCTATTTTATTTTATTTTATTTTTTTGGGTCCAGTCATGGGGCCTGAACTCTGGGCCTGGGCGCTGTCCCTTAGCTCTTCAGCTCAAGGCTAGCGCTCTACCACTTGAGCCACAGCACCACTTGCAGCTTTTTTCTTTTTGCTTATGTGGTGCTGAGGAATCGAACCCAGGGCCTTGAGCATGCAAGGCAAGCGCTCTACCACTGAGCCACCTTCCCAGCCCCAAACCTAGCTATTTTTAAATTTATGTTTGGCAGGTGTATTTTTTTCTGTCCTTTTTGTTCCAACCTTTTCAGTTTTCTGTTGCTTTACAATGAGCCACTGCAATGTATGGCCATAAAACAATAACAATTGTACTATGCTCATCTGTTTTGTGAGTGAAGAATGTAGACAGAGCATGGAAGGGATCTCATACTGTTTTTCTATGTTGTGTGAAATCTTGAATATAAAGACTTGAATGATTGAGGGGCTAGAAGAAACATTGCAGTCTTCTTCATTTTCATGTGTGGTTCCTAGACTGGGTCATTTGAGACTACCAGCACATGGCCTCTCCATGTAGCTTGAGCTTCCTGATGGAATGGCAGCCTCAGTAGTTAGACTTCCCACACAGTGGCTCTGAGCGTCAAGAGTGACTTTCACCAAACTTGGCATCAATCACAAGCTGTGTATTACCTCATGACCAGGCTCACACAGCATTAGTTTTGTCATACTCGGTGGGCTGAGGAAAGTACAAACTAGTTCAGATAATGACAGAAGTGGCTGTTTTAAAACTACCACATACCTTATTTTCTATATCCTGATGTTCAGGAAGTATTGCTTATAAGCAAAGTATAATTGGATTTGATTTTTTTACCTAGCTCATATTTGTGTGTGTGTGTCAGTACTGGGGCTTGAACTCAGGGCCTCATGCTCTCACTTGGCTTTTTCACTCAAGGCTGGCACTCTACCACTTCTGGTAGAGACCCATGAGTCTCATGGACTTTCCTGATCCTTCTGGCTTTGAATTGTCATCTTCAGATCTCAGCCTCCCAAGTGGCTAGGATTACAGGTCTGAGCTCCTGGCACCTGAATTAACTATGGATCTAACAGTTGGCATATCTGTAATTGACTTGTTTGTTATTTGTATGTTTAAAAATTATTCTTTAGTAATTATGTTATAATCTGTGTGTTACTCTTACATAAGAGCCATGCTAATCTTCTCTGGGTTTTATTGGCCCAATTTTGGTGTATATACTGCTGACGTGAGCATAATGATTACCCTGGAGATTGTAACACATTTTACTATTTTATTATGGTCTATCTTATAATGCAGAAATCTTATAACTCTTTACCTCCATCAATTGTGTGTTTTGATTATTACTTTCCAAGTTAATATATTAATCTAAGATTTATCCATTAATTTTACAGTTGTGGTGCTGTTCTTTCCTTCCTGCAAGACTGTGTTTTCATCTGGGATCATGTGCCTAAAAAAGTCCTCTGAATGCTTTCTTTTTTCTTTTGGTCGGCCGTGGGGCTTGAACTCTGGGCCTGGGTGCTGTCCCTCAGCTCTTCAGCTCAAGGCGAGCGCTCTACCACTTGAGCTACAGCGCCACTTCCGGTTTTCTGGTGGTTTTTATTGGAGATAGGAGTCTCACGGTCTTTCCTGCCCAGGCTGGCTTTGAACCGTGATCCTCAGATCTCAGCCTCCTGAGTAGCTAGGATTACAGGCGTGAGCCACCAGCGCCTGGCCTTTTTTTTTTTTTAATGCTTTCTTTGATAAAAATATGTTGGTGATAAGTTCTCTCAGCTTTTGTGTGCTGGAACTTGTCTTTGCTGTGACTTCATAATTGAAGGATATTTTCACTGAATCTGAATTTTAATTTTCTTTCAGCATTTTATCACTTTCTGCTAGCTCTCTTCTAGTTTCTATTTCTTCTACTTAGCTGTAGGTTTGATTGTTGCTCTTTTGAAATGATGTGCTCTTTTCACCCTTCTGGATGCTTTTCTTAAGCTTTTCCCCTTTTTTATTATTTTTAAAATTTTTATTTTACTGCAGTATATCTGTTATGTGGTATGTGTGTGTGAGTGTGTGTGTGTGTCTGTGTACTCACATGCATGCATGTGTGCCAGTCCTGGGGCTGGATGCTGTCCCTGAGCTTTTGTTCCCAAGCCTAGTACTCTACCACTTAGGCCACAGTTCCACTTCTGGATTTTTCATGGTTATTTGGAAATATGAGTCTCACGGACTTTCTTGCGCATGCTGGCTTTGAACCTCAATCTTGAGATCTCCACCTCCTGAGTTGCTAGGATTACAGGTGTGAGCCACCGGTGCACAACAGCTAAGTTCCCCCCACCCTCTCTTGTATTTATCTTACATGGGACTTGTAGTAGAAATGTTTTAATTTTATGGCTAGATGTCTTTCAGCATTTTTGGAAAATTCTCTGCCAGTATTTCTTTAAAGTTTCATCTATCCCATTATCTATTCTCCAATTATAAAATACAATAGGTGTTTCTACCATTTATGGTAGGTAGATTTCTGGGGTTTGCTTTATCACCCAACATTATGTTTCTAAGCTTTATCCATATAGTGGCTAAAATCCATCTTTTTTTTTTTTTTTTAAATGGATGACAATGTCAGGGTTTGAGCTCTGGGCCTCACATTCTTGCTTAGCTTTTTCATGCAAAGCTGGCTCTCTACCATTTGAGCCACATCTCCACTTATAACTTTTTGTTATTTAATTGGAGATGAGTCTCTCAGGATTACCAGGATGAGCCACTGGTAGCCGATCTGAATCCATCTATTTTTTTTCTACTTTATAATATTCCATCGTGTGACTGAACCACAGTCTTATTTCTCTTGTCTGTTGTCTTGTTAATAGTCATGTGGTTTATTAGAATCACCTTAAAACAGCCATTCATCTTTGGCTTCTTGAAAACATTTCAAAGAATCAATTCTGTAGTTATTTTGAGCTCTATTCCCAAAGAAAACCATTCACATTTCAGTGCCATGTATTTGTAGTTGCTTTGGCTGTGTGGGTGAGTAGCTGGCATCACACTGGGGACACAGAAATCAGGAGCCAGATAGGATCAGTTTATTTCTCTAGAGTGAATGGAAGCAACATGGTAAGACTGGACTTATTTAGTCCTTCCCTTGAAGTCCTGAATGAGATTGGCATCAAAACACAGGAAGCAATGCCTGTGTATGCTTACAGTCTCCTGGGAAACAATTCCAGCTCCCAAAGCCACGTTTATCTGAAATCCTTGAGGCAGTTATTCAAAGTGCCCCAGTGCCACTGGCTGCTTTGTGGGAGTGTGGGTATTAGTAGTGGACACAGCAGGCTCATGTGCAAAGAATTCAAACTGCATGCAGCTAGCCCTGGGTTTGAATCTTGACCTTGTCCCTTAGTAAGTTTCTGCACTGGATAACTTAGATAACCACTTTCATCCCTAGTTTCCTTATCTGCAAAATGACCATGCTAGTACCTTCCTCACTGAATTCTTGTGAGGATTATATAGCAATTACATTGTAGAGACCCGGAAAACCTGGTAAACGTTAGATGTTCAATAACAGCTTAGGTGAATCATACCTGATCTGAGGATCACGGTTTGAAGCCAGCCTGGGCATGAAAGTCCATGAGCCTCTTATTTCTAACGAACAACCAAAGAGCCAGAAGTAGAGGTGTGGCTCAAGAGGTGTGGCAGAACATCAACTTTGAGCAATAAAACTAAGAGACAGCACCCAGGCCCTTGGTTCAAGCCCCAGTAAGGCGCACACACACACACACACACACACACACACACACACACACACACACACACACACACACATACACACACACACACACACACAGAGCTTTAATTCATTTCATTTATTTGTTAAACTTTCATGGAGCATCCCTTACATGTGCAGTCTACTATGTGTTAGGTAGATATTGTGGAGGACAGAGAAAGTTGTGTATATATATCTGTACACACACACACACACACACACACACACACACATACACACACACACACACACACACACACACCCTTACAGGGCACTTTGACTTCAGCAAATTCCTTCATGTGGTTTATATGTGGTTTATATGTGTGAAAGCAACTATAAAACAGGGAGGAAGTGATGAGATCATAAGGCCCTAAGAGTGGTGCCAGTGAAATTTGATGGAAGTTCAGAAAAGGGGAAGGAAGTCCACACAGGTACGGGGTGAAGCCTTGGGCTGCTTTGGCTGCTGCAGCCTTCTCTAGTCCGCCTCCATGTCCTTGTCCTTCTAATCATAATCATCCCCAAACACCAACCTAGTACATCCTGCTTTCTTAATAACCCACAAATGCTTTCTGTTTTCTTTCTGTCTTATTTATTTATTTATTTAATGTGCCACTGGTGCTGTGGCTTGAACTCAGGGCCTGGGCATTGTCCCTTAGCTTTTTTACTCAAGACTGGTGCTCTATCATTTGAGCCACAACTCCACTTCTGGCTTTTTGGTACTTAGTTGGAGATTAGAGCCTCATGGGTTTTCCTGCCCAGTCTGGGTGTGCACCATGATCTTTATATCTCAGTCTCTTGAGTAGTAAGGATTATAGGTCTGAGCCACTGGCGTTCAGTCTGAAATGGCTTTCTATTTCCAGCTGCACTGATTTCAAAGTCCAATTGTTTTAACTTCCACACATGTAATTTCTTCCTTTTCTAGGTTGGGGGTGGAGAGCATAGTGTTTGTTTTCTAGGTTGGGGGTGGAGAGCATAGTGTTTGTAACTTGCTTGCTCTGATTTCTAATTTCATTATATAGTGTGATTTGGACCCTTGGTGCATTTTCTCTTGGGGTTGCTTATGTGAGAACTTTTTCTCTTTCTGTTTTTGGGCAATGGAGACCTGTGCAGGGACCTCTACATTTTTGTTCTGAGGGATAACTTAAAGTAGGGTTTTTACATTGAGAAAACAAGAGTTTCACATGTTGCTTTTGAGCTGAGTCCTGAGCTGATGAACAAAGATATTCTAATCTTCATTTATTCAAGGTTAAATTTTGGTAGTTTCTGTGTGTCTGCTGGGAACTTAGATTGTCTGCTAGGCTCCCTGGGGGCTGTGAATGACTGATTTTTGAAACTCTAGCTCCTGTGACTTGAGTTTTATTTATGTTCTAGTGGCAGTATGCAGATAACTCCCTAAATCTATAACTCTAGTCCCAACCATACCCCATGTAGCCCAAAGTGGGAGCTCCTACATCCAACGAGCTGTAGGCCATCTCTGTGTTAAGATTGAATGTGATCTAAATAGGTACACTGATGTGTGTGTGTGTGTGTGTGTGTGTGTGTGTGTGTGTGTGTGTGTGTTAGACAGTTGAAACCTATGTTAAATGCACTCCATGGTACGTATGTGGATATATATTTATGAATTCCTGTAATATGCTAATCACTAAATGGCTATTAGCATATCTTTGCCATCATCTTTGTACATATTACAGCTGCATAGATCTACACATTTCATAGCATGTGTGTTTAGTGTGAGTACAGTTACCTGGGCTAACCCTATAGGCTTTGCTTTATATACTCTGGTCATGTCAAGATTTATGAGAAAGTGCTTTAGATACCAAAAGTTCTAAACTATGCATCATCAGCTTCATTGCTGCACTCTGTTTCCTCCTCCTTTTGGTGTGTTCTGGTTCTGCTTTACTTATTATAAGGGAGGAAGCAGCTGACACAGCTTTTCCTAATCCAGAGTTTTGAAAAGTAAGATCACCCCAGCTGTGTGTGCAGGAGTGCTTCTTAGATTCCCCCTAGCCACGTTCTAGGAATGAGACTCAGTAATGAAACAGGTCCCTCCCTCCCTCCCTCCCTCCCTCCCTCCCTCCCTCCCTCCCTCCCTTCCTTCCTTCCTTCCTTCCTTCCTTCCTTCCTTCCTTCCTTCCTTCCTTCCTTCCTTCCTTCCTTTCTCTCTTCTCCCTTCCTTCACTCCCTCCTTTCTTCTTTCTCTTCTTTCTTTTTTAACCACTTCCTGCATTCTCTTTCTCCTTCTGCAATTCATCTAAATATTAACAAAAGAGAGCATTCTAGGGATCCCAGAAAAGAAGCAGCTGCCAGTGTTGGTCAGTTTTCTGTCACTGTGACAAATGGTAGGATGTCAGAGTTTTCAGTGTGTGATTGAATGGCCCTGTTGCTTTGGGTTTGTGTCAAAGCAGCAGATCATGGCATGTGCACATGTGGTATAAAATCATTATCCTCATGGCCAGGTAGTGAAAATGAGGAAGGAAGAGATGAAGGTCTCACAATCCCTGCTGAGGCCACGCCTCCAATGCTCTAAAGACCTCCCATTGGGTACGTCTCTTTAAGCTTCCACCACTTCCCAATGGTGGCAGCTAGAGACCAAGTATGTGTGGGACTTTGGGACACCATCTAAGCCATAACAGGGACCCACAGAGACTCCTTTCCAGTCTGAAATTACTATGAGAGCAGGGAGACCTGGTTGGGGCACACATGAGTTTTAGCACCAGCCTCTAGAACTTACCAATAATTGCTACTCTATAAAAAATGTTTTCATTGTTGCAGTCTTCATCAAGATACTAATGACATTCTTCACAGAAATAAAAAAATAAATCTTGAAATTAATATAAAGGCATAAAAGACCCCAAATAGACAAAACAATCCTGAGTGAGGGAGAAAAATTATGTTGGAAGTAGCACATTATTAGACTTCTAATTATACTTCAGAGCCATAGTAACAAAAGCCATATGATACTGGCACAAAAACTTAGACATATAGGCTGGACACTTGTGCCTGTAATCCTAGCTGCTCAGGAGGATGCGATTTGCGTATTGTGGTTTGAGGCCACCTGGGAAAAAGCTGGAAGTGGAGATGTGGCTCATGTGGTAATGTACCAGTCTTGAGGAGAGAGAGAGAGAGAGAGGGAGGGAGGGAGGGAAGGAAGGAGGGAGAAAGAGAGAGAGAGAGAGAGAGAGACCGAGTTCAAGTCCTAGTACTGGCATACACAAAAAGAACTTCCATATAATCAGGTAGTATCACTCGGAGAGTTAGCTGAATGAATGTTTAAATCTGCATACGATAGAGATACCTGAACATAGATGTTTATCACAACACCATTCATGATATGCACTATGGAAAACAGCTCAGATGCCCTACAACTGATGAATAAAGAAAACATAGTATACAATGGAATTTTACTCAGCCATAAAGAGGAGTGACATTATGTATTTGCAGGAAAAATGGATGAACTGGAGATCATTATGTTACACCTAAATGAGCCACATTCAGGTCACATATTTTCTCTCATATGCAAAATATTGATATACTATAAACACATATACACATATGTATATACATACATACATATATAAAATAAACAGGGTTCATAATTGTTTGGCATGGACAAGGGGGAGGGAAAGAGGGAAAAGGAATGATGGAGGGTGAATAATAGTGAAATACATAGTGTCCATGTATAAGGCTGGAATGAGGAAACTAACTGAAAACTGTTGAATAATAGGAGCAGGGGACAGGCGAAAGATAGAGGGATCAGTCTGATCATTATACTATATACTATATATATATATGAATGTGTGTGTGTGTGAAATACCATGGTGACAATGTCCAAAAAGAAATGTACTCTTTGCCTGACTTATGAAACTGTAACCCTTCTGTACATCACCTTTATAATAACAATAAACACTTTTTAAAAAAAGGAAATGCCACAGTGAACCTCCTTTGTACAACTAATATACATTATTAAAACAACAGATTTGAGTCCTAACTTCTGGGACCTGTCACTGCAACCCTCTTTGTGGGGGGTCCTGAAGTTAAGGTGAGGTACCAAGCTTTGAGGTGGATGGCTGTCTTTACAGAGGAGGGAAAAGGAGGTTTGGATTCAAGGACACAGAGGTCATGGGACAAAGGAGGCAGAAGTCATGGTGCTGTGGCAATGAGCCAAGGACCACTGTCACCAGCAGCTTCCAGAGCAGCCAAACAAACCAACCTCGCTGACACCTAGATCTCAGGCTTGAGCCAGAGCTCAAGACAGTGTAGATTTCTGTTGTTTTAAGCTACTTATCTTGTGGAGCTTTGCCATGTCAGCTGTAGGAAACAGACACATCACTTGAATTATACTAGGTACACTGTCACCGGAGTTAGGACTATAAATCCCAGCTTTTCTTGCAGCTAGACATCTAAGATCTCAGATACTTAGTTCTAATATTAGGATGTGAGTCTAAATAATGTGTGCATTTTTTTCATATAATACTTAAAGGTATTGACATATAGTTGAGCACTGGAGGCTCATGCCTGTAATCCTAGCTACTCAGGAGGCTGAGATCAGAGGATCACGGTTCAAAGCCAGCCCAGCAGGAAAGTCCATGAGACTCTTATCTCCAATTAACTGGCATAGTACAGGGCGGGTAGCATGGCTCAAGTGGTAGAATACTAGCCATGAGCAAGCAAACTTAGTGAGGACACAAGGCCCTGAGTTCAAGCCCTGGTACCAATACAAACAAAAAATAATTAATATAGCTGGGTGTTGGTGGCTCATGTCTGTAGTCCTAGCTACTCAAGAGGCTGAGATCTGAGGATTGAGGTTCAAATGCAGCCTGGGTAGGAAAGTCCGTGAGACTTTTATCTCCCATAAACCACCAGAAAACTGGAAGTGGTGCTATGGCTCAAGTGGTAGAGCGCTTTCCTTGAGCTGATGAGCTGAGGGACAGTGCCCAGGCCCAGAGTTCAAGCCCCATGACTGACCAAAAAATAACATATAATTGTACATATTTATGGGGTATGGTGTTGTAATTAAATACTTGTATGCCATGGGATAACAGGGATACTTAACCTTTTTTTTTCTGAAATGTTTATCATGTCGTTGTGTTGATAACATTCAAACTCTTCTAGTCCTTTACAAAACATATAGAGGGGTGACATTGTCCAAAAACAAATATACTCTTTACCTGACTTACATAACAGTAACCATTTATAATAACAATTAGCAAATTAGAAAAAAATATAGCAAATTGCGAATTCACCTCACTGTACTGCAGAATATTAGAATTTACTCTCTCTGTCTAACTGTATTTTGGTTCATGGTATCCCACTTCATTCTATTCCCTTCTACCTCTCCTTCCCAGCCTGTGGTACTGCTAGTCCTCCTACTTGTATGAGATTAACTTTTATACCTTCCACACATAGGTGATACTGTGCAGTAGTATTTTTCTGTCTTTTTGCAGCTGACTTACTTTAAAATGCCATCATATTCAGTTCCATTTACTATGTTGCAAATGATAAGATTTTTTTTTTTGGTAGTACTGGGAATTAAACTAAGGATCTATGCTGGCTAAGCTGGTACTCTTCCACTTGAGTCTTGCTTCCGGCCCTTTTTTGTACTGGTTATTTTTGATGTAGGGTCTTGCTTTATGCCAAGTTGGCCTGGCCTGAGATCCTCCTACCTGTGATTTCCCATATTGCTAGGGATGATGCAACAGGCATGTGAGTCTCACAAAGTTCTTTTTGTTCAGGTTGTCTTTGAACTTTGATCTCCTGATCTCTACCTTCCAAGTACCTAAAATGACAGTCTTGACTCACCACACCTCAATTTTGGGTTTATTGATATTATTATTAATAATCTTAATAATTTGTTTTGTTCAGATCCTAGGGCTTGAACTCAGGGCACAGGTGCAGTTCCTGAGCTCTTTGGCTAAAGGCTAGTGCTCTACCACTTTGAGCCACAGCACCACTTCCAGTTTTCTGAGTGATTTACTGGAGATAAGAGTCTCATGGATTTTCCTGCGTGGGCTTACTTTGAACTATGATCCTCAGATTTCAGCTTCCTGAGTATCCTGAGATTGTTTTAGCTCAAGACTAGCACTCTTCCACTTGAGCCACAGCTCCACTTTCAGTGTTTTGATGGTTAATTTGAGATAAAAGTCTCACAAACTTTCCTGCCCATGCTATCTTTGAACCAAGATCCTCAGATCTCAGGCTCTTGAGTTAGTTAGGGTTATCGGCATAACTGATGCCCAACTCAAGATTGTTTTATGGCTGAATGATATTCCACAAAATGAAAATGTTATTTATTCACTCATCTATCTGTGTACACCTCAGTTGGTTCCGTGTTCTGGCTATAGTGTATATTGTTATTGTACATTTTTTTGCTGTGTCTTTGACCCAAAGGGAAGGTGGTGTCTTTTCCTAGCTTTTCCCCTGTCTTCTGGATGGATGTATATATCTCAGAGGCTGGAGCTGCAGCAGCTCTCTTACAAAATGGGAAGCACATCTGCAGGAATCTGGGTTCTTGGTACTGTGAAAAAGGCTGTATTGTCCTGGATTATTTATACTTGAATTCTTATGTGAGAGAGAGATAAACGATCACATTTAAGCCACTCTTATTTTGACTTCTGCTATAGCAACTGCATGTTGTTCTTAAGCTTTATGCTTCTCTATGGTGTTCCAGAGCCTGAGCTTTGCAATCCTTCTTAGGTGCGGATATTTAGAAAGGACATCTGTTCTACCCCAACCCCCAAATGACTAATGTTTTGAGATTTTAATGATTATTTTTATGATGATAGAGGTGGGTTGTATTTAGTTTTCATTCCTTCCCAACCCTGACACAGGTCCTCTAAGATGACAGGACATATCCACTATTTGGCTGGGAGCTTGTTGCCAGGACCAATCTCCTTATAGGGCTTCAATATGCAATCATGACCTCATGGTAAGCTGAGTTCCCTCTGCAGATGCTCAGACAAAACTGGGCTCTGCCAGGTAAGTGTGGGAGGTGGGTGTCTCATAGCTGCTTGCAGTAACCAGCAATTCTTCCCTGAGAGAAGAGACACCCACCCTTTGACATCTTTGTACACTGGGATTTATTATTATTATTATTATTAAATTGTTATTATTGCAATACTGGATTTGAACTTAGGACTTGGCCCTTGTTAAGCAGGTACTCTACTATTTGAACCATGTCCCCAGCCCTGTCTTTCAAAACAATTCCTTTAATTTTTTTCCATGGGATATGATAGTGATACTTTTGAGAAAAAGTCTTGTGAAGTGTGTGTGATGATTGTGTATGTGTATGTATGCATGTGCAGAATGGTGAACAATGAGTTTGGGATGGAATCATATGGAATAGATCTACCATTTTCTGGAGGTCTTTATGACAAGTGCTTTGCAGACATTGCATTCTTTAATTCTGGAGCCATCTTGAGAGGCAGGAATCACACTCTGCATGGTAAAGTTGGGCCAAGTAATGCATGGTACATGTGTAGGTCTTGGCTTCAGTGAGCCTTCTCCAAACAAACTAAACACACCCTTTGTTTTGTCTGCAAAGGATAGTGGGAAGGCAGAAATTCCACAAATACTAGGCTAATCTGATACGGTGCTAGCCACTGAGGAAGTGGGGGCAGAAAATGATCTTTGGGATCTGTGTTCTATAGACTTTTTGATTGTGACAGTGTTCTCAGAGCTCATGGGACTTTATTCTGGAGTCATTAAACACGTCAGTGGACAAAGTGCTTGTTTTCATTCTGCCTGCCGCATCCATGCAACTCCTCATGTTCGCTTTCCGGGTTTCAGAGCAAAGTCTTAGGTAATATAGTGTTGGAAAAATAACACATTCAAGTTACTTTTTTTTTTTAAAGAACCCAAATTTATGATTATATATATATATATTCATCTTAAGCACACTGAGCAGGTTAGAAAACTTACATATGTGTGCAGCTATCTTTGGTGGTTTTAAGACATTTCTTTTGCCCCAAAATGCTCATGGCGACCAGCCACAGCCTTTATGATAACCTTGTCACCCACCTGCTTTCTATATCTATTGACTCTCCTCTTTAGAAATATCTTATATCACTCTTCTTCCTGGCTTCTTGCATTTAGCATATTTTTTTTTGAAATTCATCTAATCATTACATAAGACAATGTTTTCCTCTTTTTCATTTCTGAATAGTATTCCACTGTATAGCTATATCCCATTTTGTTTATACTCTCATCCTTTTGTAGACACTTGGGTTGCTTTTTTTAGTTATGGTGAACAGTGCTGCTACGAACATGAGAAAATATTTGTTTCCATCTCTGCTTTCACTTTTCTTAGGTAAATATCTAGAATTGGAATTGCTGGATCTTACGGAAAGATTCTATGTTTAATTATTTTCTGAATGTCATCATTCTGTTTTCCATGGCAAAGCAAAAATGGTTTTCATTTTTTGTCTGTCATGGGGCTTGAACTCTGGGCCTGGGTGCTGTCCCTGAGCTCTTCAGTCCAAGGTTAGTTCCCTACCACTTTGAGTCACAGTGCCACTCTGGTTTTCTGAGTAGCAAGGCTTATAGGTGTGTTTTGATTTTTCTATACTCTGGTTTAAACATCTCTTATATCCTCATCAACATCTATTATTTTCTTTCTTTTTTATCTGCTTAGTGGGTAGGAAATCATACATATATCATTGTGACTTTAATTTTCTAATGATTATAAACATTATTTCATATGCATACAGTATATATTGATTGGAGAAATGCTTAAGTCCTTTGTTAATTAAAAATGTCAGGTTGGGCCAGGTGTGATGTAGTCCTAACTACTCAGTAGGCTGAGATCTAAGAATTGCGGTTCAAAGCTAACCCAGGCAGGAAAGTCCATGAGACTTATCTCCAATTAACCAACAAAAAAGCCAGAAGTGGAGCCATGGCTTAAGAGGTAGCACACCAGATTTGAGCACGTAGAGCTCAAGGATAGTGCTCAGGCCCTGACTTCAACGAAGTTCAAGTTAAATTTCTTGTTGTTGAGTTACAGGAGCTCTTTATGTATTGTAGATATCAATCCTTTATCAGATAAATGACTTGCAAATATGTTCTCTCCTTCTATGGATTCAGTTTTTACTCTGTTGATAGTGTCCTTTGCTGCATTACAGTTTTTAATTTTGATAAAACTTCCTGTATTTTCTCTTTTTGACTGCTTTTGATAAGAAACCATTGCCACATCTCTGATGCCATGAAGATGCATGTTTTCTTTCTCCCTTTCTTCTCCCTTTCCTTCTCCCTTCTTTTTTTTTATTACTGCAATTTGAACACAGGGCACTATGATTTTCAGTCAGCTGCTCTACCACTTGAGCTACACCTCTAGCCTTTTGCTTTATTTTTTCAGACAGGCTCTTGGTTTTTTTTGCTCAGAAAAAGTCTTGGCACCATGATCTTTCTAGCTATGCCTCTTATATATCTGGGGGTATAGTTATGAGCCATCACACTTGGCTTATTTGTTGAGATGGGTCTTGCTAATTTTTTATCTGGACTATTTTTTGGGGGGGGGGGTTAGTCATGGGGCTTCAGCTCTGGGCCTGGGCACTGTCCCTCAGCTCTTCAGCTCAAGGCTATTGCTCTACCACTTGAGCCACAGCGCTACTTCTGGTTTTCTGTTGGTTTATTGGAGATAAGAATTTCATGGCCTTTCCTGCCCGGGCTGGTTTTGAACCTCGATCCTTAGATCTCAGCCTCCTGAATCGCTAGGATTACAGGTGTGAGCCACCAGTACCTAGCTGGACTATTCTTAAATTGCCATCTTCTTGGTCTGTGCCTCTTGAATAGCTAGAATTAAAGATGTAAGCCACTGCGCCTAGTTTCTATTTCTGTTAAGAGCTTTATAGTTTTCTCTCTATGGTTAAGCTTTTTTTTTTTAACCACTTTGAGGTTTATTGTATTTGCCACTCCTGGGCTTGAACTCAGGATCTGGGCATTGTCCCTGAGCTGCTTTTGCTCAAGGGTAGTAGTACTACCACTTGAGCCATAACACAACTTCTGGCCTTTTCTGTTTATTGGTACTGAGGAATCGCACCCAGGGCTTCCTTCATGCAGGGAAAGCCACTAAGCCACCTTCCCAGCCCTCACTTTGAGGTTTCTTTAAAACATTGTTTTTGATGCCAGTCTTGGGGCTTGAACTTGGCCTAGATGTTGTCCTCAAGCTTCTTTTACTCAAGGCTAGTACTCCACTACTTGAATCAAAGCTCTACTTCTATGTGTTTTTGTTTGTTAATGTGTTGGAGATAAGAGTCTCAAAGGTTATCCTGTCCAGACTGGCTTCGAATTGCAATCCTCAGCTTCCACCCTCCTTGGTAACTAGGATTACAGGATGAGCCACTGGCCCCAGCTTATTTTTAGCAACATTTTATAGTTTCCAGGGTACATGTCCTTTTATTAAATGTATTCCTAAGAATTTTATCCTTTTTGATGTTATTGTTCATGGGATTGTTTTCTTAATTTCTGTTTTGGATTATTCATGGTCCCTGCATTGAAGTGCTACTATTTTTCTCTTGTGTTTATAGCTTTTAGGACATTGTTTTCACTTGATGTCTGGAGTTTGTATCCTGGCTTTTGTTTCGTTCCCTTTCCATTAACTTTGAAAGTGCCTGCACCTCCTCTCTTGTCTCAGGACTCTGGAAGTGTGGAACCCATTTCTCCACCTTTGGCTGTCTGAAACATCCCAGTGACCTCCGGTAGAAGGTTCTTGGTTCCTCATTCACCATACTCATTACTTAAAGAACCCCATGGCCTCTACTTCTGGGAAAGTATATTTAATTTTTTCATCAATCATTTCCTTCTTACTTCTCTTCACCTTTGGAAAATTCTCATTTAGATTTTGGCATTTAGATTCACAATAGGTTTTAAATCTTTCCTACATCTGTTTTCTATTTTGTTGCCATTTAGTTCTAATTTATATAAGAAATTTCTTTCCCTTTTTAAAGTTTACTCTCTTTGAAGAACATTCTTTTGGTTATCATTTTTAATTTCTGAGAGCTGTGTCTTTTTTTGTGTGTCAAAGAAATGATATTTTTCCTAGCTATTTAGAATTATTTAGTTCTAATTTACAAGAGATTTCCTTACTTTTAGATTTAACCCCTTTGAGTAATATTATTTTGGTTATCTTTTTTTTTAAAGCTAGTCCTGGTACTTAAACTCAGGACGTAGGTGCTGTCTTCGAGCTTTTGTGCTCAAGAAACGTGCTCTACTACTTAAGCCACAGCTCTACATATGGCTTGTTGTTATTAGTTTACTGGAGATGAGTCCAATAGACTTTCTTGCCTAGGCTGGCTTTCAACTGCAGTCTTGAAATCTTAGCCTCCTGAGGAGCTAGGATTACAGATGTAAGCCACTGGCACCTGGCTTGGTTATCATTAAATTTTTTTTCTTTTAATCTTTTTTTTTTTTTTTGTTGGTCAGTTGTGGGGCCTGAACTCTGGGCCTAGGTGCTGTCCCTCAGTTCTTCAGTTCAAGGCTAGCGCTCTACCACTTGAGCCATAGTACTACTTTGTTTTTATTTTTTTCTGCTTATGTGGAGCTGAGGAATCGAATTTACCTCCTGCATGCAAGGCAAGCGCTCCACCACTGAACCACCTTTCCAGCCCTTAATCTTATTATTATTTTTTAAAATGTGGTAGTGGGAATGGAACCCAGGGCCTTGTGCATTCTAGACAAGTACTCTACCATGAAGCCACATTCCCAGACCGGTTATCATTTTTTAAAATTTCTAATAGTTGTCTTTTCTTTTGTGACTGAGAAATAATTTTTTTCTCTTTGAGTACCTTGCCTGTGTTCCAAAGTCTTTTCCTGATGTTTTGTTTTCATTCTGTCTTTGATGAAAGCTATTTCCTCCAGGATCTGAGGTTCCTGGCCTCTCTATCCCTTCTTCATTGAAGGTTGGGGTGGGGGACTTCAGCAGGGAGATAACAAAGTGGCTTTTCAACCAGCATCCCTTTAGCATCACCCAGTCTCCTACCTGCTGGAGGATCTGCTGGTGTTCCTACTTCTTTCTGGAAACAGACGGAAAGGATAACTCTGTAAGACTGGCGGGAAAGGAAACCGCCACATAGTTCAGGCAGAAAAAGAGTTTATTGGGGGCGGTGGGACGGGGTGGGGGTAGTAGTGGTGGTGGAGGGAGGGCAAACTGCAGACCTGCCCAAGACAGAGGCACAGGGAACAGAGCGGAAGGAGAAGAAGCGAAAAGGGTGGTCTTGTTGAGCGGGATTATATAGGGAAAAGCAGGAGGCGGGGCCAGAGCGGATGCGGAAGTGACCTCAGAGCCCTGGGGACCCTCTCACTATCAAAGGGAGGCGTGGCTGGGGTGGTTCAGGAAGTGACCTCAGCAGAGCCCGGGATCCTTTACTGGTTTCAGGCAGGTGAAGGGGAACCGGGGAGGGGCTGGTCTCCCTGGCACACCTAACAGGCTCTGATGCTTCACTTTGCAGACTCGCATCGCACCGAATTCCCTCTTTCAACTCTTGGTCCTGTCCTTTGATGGACTCATTCCCTTGAGTTCAGAAGCTCTGGTTTATTTATTCGTTTTTCCTGGGAAAAGGCCTCCAGTCTCCCTGAGTAGTTGGAAAAGGTGGAAAGCTTGTCTTGCAGGGAAGGCCTCTTGCTCTGCATACAAAGATGCACGCCCACAGGGGTGGTGGAGGAAGTTGTTTTTACATTTATTTATTTTTTTTTATGAGATTATGAGCTTGCCAACACCGTAATCTATCTGAACACACAGGATTTGAGTTTAATATCTGGCGAGTCAGGTCTCTTCTCACTATTCTTAATTTTCTCGGCTCTTCTTAGACATTTTTAATAAGAATTAAAAAATTGCAAAGGTATTTCAATTGTAGAGAATGGTACAGCTCTCTGCATACTTCATAATAATTTAACTTAATGTCCCAAATAGCCCTGTTGGGATTCAAATTGATTTCTTTTTCATTTTTATATTTCTACTGCCTTGCCAAGGGGCTGGATCCTGTTAGATTTTTAAGAAAAAAAAACCCCACCAAAAACACGTGTTAAATGGAAATAAGATTGTGATTCCAATGGTTATGATGTTTCTATCCCAATGTCTTGTTAGATTTGTGCTCTAAGCACAAGGCTAGGTTGGTAGCAGAATGGATGAACTTGGGTCTCATAACTTGTCCGTCAGTACTTTTGCTGATTTTATTTTTTTTTTTTGGTTTTGTTTGCTTTTTGAGACTAGATTTTACTATGCAGTCAAGAATGCCCAAACTGGCCTTGAACTCAGCACCCCCATGCTTCAGCCTCCCAAGTGCTGGGATTACAGGCAGGCACTACCAGCACAGTTGCCAGCCAATTCTTTTTTTTTTTTTTTTTTTTGGTCAGTTGTGGGACTTGAACTCTTGTCCTTGGCACTGTCCCTCAGCTCTTCAGCTCAAGGCTAGCACTCTACCATTTGAGCCACAGTGCCATTTCTGGTTTTCTGAGTGGTTTATTGGAGATAAGAGTCTCATGGACTTTCCCTGCCCTGGCTAGCTTTGAACCATGATCCTCTGATCTCAGCCTCCTGAGTAGCTAGGATTACAGGTATGAACCAGCATGCCTGTTTTTTGTTTTTGTTTTTGATAGTCCTGGGAATTGACCTCAGGAACTCATAGTTGCAAAGCAGGTGCTTTCCACTTGAATCACACTGCTAACCCTTTTTCTGGGTTGGTTATTTTCTAGGTAGGGTTTTACTTTATGGTTAGCCTTGCTGGGTAGTGATCCTCCTACTTGTGCTTTCGTGCACCAGTGGGCATGACAGTCGCATACAACTGTGTCCAGCCATTTGTTGACACAGAGACTTGAAGACTTTTATGCCTTGGCTGTCCTTGAACTGTAATCCCATGATCTCTGCCTTCCAAGTAGCTAGGATTACAGGCTTGAGCTACCACACCCGACAACCTCTGTGTGTTGTGGAATGGGGATGGAATACAAGGCCCTGGACATGCTAGGCAAGGATTTTACTACTGAGCTACACCCCAGCCTAGCCAGGACCTCTTATGCTATGCCATAGCAGTGAATGCAAAGAGATAAGGACATAAAATCAGTGTGTGTGTGTATGTGTGTGTGTGTGTGTGTGTGTGAGGCCCAGAGCTTGAACTCAGGTCCTGGATGCTGTCTCTAAGCGCTTTTGATCAGTGCTAATGATCTACCACTTGAGCTACAACTCCCATTTCTGGTCTTTTCTGGTTAATCAGAGATAAGCCCTACCTGTGCAGGCTGGCTTGGAAGCACAACTTTCAGATTTCAGTCTCCTGAGTAGTTAGGATTATAGGTGTGAGCTACCATGCCTGGCACAGTGTTAAAGTCCTGAAGAAATCTCTGTCTGGTTCATCTTTCCCTCCTCTGCATCCAGCTTCCTTGTGTGGCAGTAGCCAGTCAGGGGAAACCTCTACCCAGATGGGCACATGCCTGGTGGGGGCTGGGGAAATATTATCAAGTTGATTCCATTTTCCCCACAGGAAGGGCCATATTTCAGAGGCATGAATGTAAGTACCAAAGTCAGATGGCTTACCTGGCATGTCTGATCCATGTGGAGTTTCAGTCATAAAGTTTATTAGTGCCCCTGATTTAATAGGACACATTTCCAGTGCAAATTACTCTGAGATCATCGTGTTCATAAAATATGACAGAAATCTTTTAAGTGTGAGCATAAGTTCTGAATTAATTTAATAACCCAGTCTGGAGAAACGGCATGTGGTTTCAAACATAACACTATGCCTGGGGCTCTCCACATCGCCCCTACCCCCATGCCTTACCTGTGTTCCTACAAGAGTCCATCTGGTCACCTGGCCTCTGGTCAGAGCATGGGTTTTGCCTTCTCTAGGTGTCTGGAGGAGGGTGTGAGAGTGTGGTGTCCCAGGAGGGGCCGTTCTTCTGCACCTGGGGATTTGGGGGACCTGAGGGTGTACATGCTTTTACCACTTAGTATTGTCTGCTTCCAAGGAGCAGCCAGGAGAATGGGGGCCACCGCCCTTGGTGCAAATAAGCCGTACTGCTCTTCATTCTTCCAGAAGGGGACATAGTCCAGCAGCAGAATGCCAGGCTCCAAAAGTCAAAGGCACATGAAATCATTGTGTAAGTTACATTGGGGAATATGTCATGGTTCTGTTTATCTGTGCAAGTAGAAGAAAGCTGAAGCCCAATCTAGGATATGCATCAACATGGAAAGTAAAAGAAAAGCAGAGTCTCCCTGCCCCCTGCCCCTCTCCCCCCACTCCTCCCACCTCCCCGCTTTTTTTGGCTGGTGCTAGGGCTTAGACTTAGGGCCTGAGTGCTGTCCCTGAGCTTTTTTGCTCAAGACTAGTGCTCTTCCATTTGAGCCACAGCTTTGGTGATTAATTGGAGATAAGAGTCTCAAAGACTTTCCTGCTTGGGCTGGCTTCAAACTGTGATCCTTAGATCTCAGCCTCCTGATAGATAACTAGGATTATAGATAAAAACCACTGGTGTGCTTCAAAGTGAAGACTTTGGTCTTATTTAATCAACATGATATTTGGCCTTTTATTTATGCACTGACTTGTGGCTACCTTGTCAAAGTTATTTGTCACCTGAACTTGCTCAAATAGTGTAGGCCTAACATTGAGTCTGCCCACCCACCCCCTGCCACTTCCTCAGAAATGCTGGGAATTCTCTTTTTCTTCTGGCCTCTGAATACTGCCTGACAACTAGACTTGGACACTGGACCTGCTCTCCACAGCCTAGGACAACCTTTGCTCTTCTCAAGTTCAGCACCTAAGCAGAGATTAAGGAGAGGCTTGCAAGCACTCCATCACTCAAGTTCTTTTTTTTATAGTTTGTTTTCCAATGAGGATCTTGTTCTTTTTTCCCTGCCTGCCTCAGACTGAGGTCTTTTCCCCTCTGCCTCCCCAGTATCTGGGACTATAGGCATGTCCCATGCCCAGGCTCCAACCCCCTGGCATCTTACTTATGTGCTTTGACAGTACTGGCCACTTTGTTTTTATATAATGCCCCCTCCCCCATTTTTTTGTTTGGTATTAGCTTTACTATTGCTGTTGAAACAAATTATAACCAAGCAAGTGGCTTAATAGAAATGTGTTATTTTAGAGTTCCATAGGCCAGAGGTTCAACATGGACTTCGTGGCTAAATCAAGGGGTCTTAGGGCTGGTTCTTCTGCAAGATGTAGGGGAGAATCCGCCTTCTTGGCTTTTCATCTAATGAGGCTGCCTGCATTCCTTGGCTAGTGGTCCCTTCATTTTCAGCCAGTAGTAGTGTGTTTCTTTGATTCGTTTTCCATTGTTGTCTGTTCAAAACCATAGCTGGAGTGTCTCCACATTGGAGACACATGATAGACTGAGCCCACCTGCATAGTCTGGAGTGTGTCCCTGTTTCATGGCCCTCAGTCATGTCCCCTGCAGCCCGAGTGCCTTTGCTATGCACCGGAACACATTGCAGTTCCCAGGGCAGGACTGTATTTGGGGAATTCTTGTTCTGTTGACTATAGCAATCTCTCTCTCTCTCTCTTTCCACGCACGCACACACACACACACACACACACACACACACACACACACACACTCCTTCAGGTATTCAGAATATATTATAAAAATTGGATTAGGTGCCAGGTCCTGGGCCTGGAGTTGGAGATGAAGAGAGGAATCTATATTCTAGAGGTTTAGAACCAGGTGGGAAGACGTAAATGGTGACAACACAGGCCTGAGAGCAGAGGTAGCCCACAGGAGGGCTGGATGCAGCATAAGGAGGGAGGGGCTAGCAGTGCTTGAGTAGGTTCTAAAGATCTGGGAAGGTCACCAGGTGGACAACCAGAAAGTCCAAGGGAAGGGGCAGGCGTACCTGTGGCAAGAGGCAGCACAGGACTTGGGGAGGGGTATTATACACATTATAAGGTTGTTGTAAATTGTGTACCAAGAGAGGAGAATGAAGGAAGAGGAATCTGGAGAGGTTGGCAGAAGCTGGATCATGAAAAGGGTTTAAAATTTATTGTTAGTATCAAGGTGATATACAGAAGGGTTACAGTTATGTAAGTCAGGTAAGAATACACGTCTTTTTGGGTAGTGTCACCCTTCCTTCACTCTCTCCCAGTTTATCCCTCCCATCCCACTCACAAATTGTAAAGTTCATTTTCAACATAGTGTCCAGTGAGTACCATTGCTACATAAAAGTTTTTTTTTTTTTAAAGGTATTTTATTTGTTTAGTCAACAGTTTGGATTCCACAGTTGTAAAAGTTGGGTGAGATTTGAATAATTTAAGGGAAAGTATATGTCAGGAAAGGTTGTATAAGAACCATAGGAGAGATGGGCTGGGAAGATGGCTCAGTGGTAGAGCGCTTGCCTTGCATGCTTGAGGCCCTGGGTTCGATTCCTCAGCACCACATAAGCAAAAAGAAAAAAGCCGGAAGTGGTGCTGTGGCTCAAGTGATAGAGCGCTAGCCTTGAGCTGAAGAGCTGAGGAACAGTGCCCAAGCCCAGAGTTCAGGCCCCATGACCGGACCCCCCCCCCAAAAAAAAAAAGAACCATAGGAGAAGCTGGATATGGTGGCATATGACCATAATCCCAGCTACTTAGGAAGTGAAGATAGGAGGATTGTGGCTTCATTTAACCTGACAAAACGGTTCGCAAGACTCCATCTCCACAAACAAGCAGGTGTGGTGTTACATGATTGCAAAAGTAACTAAAGTACAAAGGACTGGGGGACATAGCTTATGTGGTAGAATGTCTGCCCAGCAAGTGTGAAGCCTTGAGTTCCAACTCCATTATTACCATAAATAAGCAAACAAGTGAACAGCCCAACAAATAAACTAGAAAAAGAGTCATGACAGAGGTAAGAGCAGGGTGAATAGAAGTAGTGATCTCACTAACAGTGCCAGCCTTCGATGGTCAGGTAACAAGAGGAATGATCCCATCACTAGCCTGGATGCCATGGCGACTTTCTGGTGCTTCCTGGTGGGCAGTGGTGGCCTTCAGTGAGCTGTGGAATAGGATGAGGTGGTGAGGAGGAACCGGTGAAGGTTTTGGAGGTGACACTGGTCCTGTCAGACCTCATAGCTGCTTCTCTATCTGCTGTGTCCCTGGAGGTCATGACTGTGCATCATCAGAAGTACTGAAAGCATCCTGCCTGTGCCCCCGGGGAGGCATGATGTCACCCCACAATCTGCCCTGCCTGGACCTCTCTCCATCCCATCTCTTCTCATGGTCTGGGAAGTCAGGAGTTCTGTTCTCAATCACCTACTTTCTTTCCTGAAGGTTGGAAGGCCAGGGCCGACGTGTCAACACTTCCAGTCACACCACATAATGCAGAGCCTCGCCTGACTTTAAGTCTCATGTCAACATTTTCTTACCTTGCCAGGGAGCTAAATGTGATGACTATACATTAATTTACATTTTCCCCTGCTCATATAATGCCTTCCAGACCAGAGCCCCAACAGCTAGAAGTAAGAAGCTGGTGTTTCTTAAGCTAGATTGGCAAAATTTCTTTCTGGTGTCTGGAGGGAGAGACCATGAGCTTTCAAGGGCCTCCCTGGGGAAGGGCCACCAGCTTACCAGCTACAGCAACCTTCATTTGTAATCAAGGAGCCAAACTGATGATGGCATTGTGTCATAGACAGTCCTCATTTTAGGGCCATTTCTCCTCAAAGTTCAAGTCAGTTCCCAGATGGAGTTGGCCATGTGATTCCTGCTGACTTTGGGATTAAAGTCTAAGACACTAGTCACAGGAAAAGCATTTTGGGCTTTGTCGCCTGGACTTCAGCCCCCAAACTGGGCTCAGGTGTGAGGATGAGTAGCTGTCCTGGCTTCGGTCCTTGTGAACTCGGTGTGAAGTGCTTGATGGGGGAGTTTAGAGCAATCTGAACTTTTGTCTTCTCCCCCCCCTTTCTCTGTCTGTCTCCCCCCTGCCCTTTCTTGCCCCAGCATCGCAGCCTTTATTATACCTTCTCTTACGGTCTCATGCTTTCTCCTGCGTGTCTCTTCCTGCCTTCTTGTACCAGCATGATGACCTGCTTCTTCTTCTGTGCCTTTTTCTAGTTTCATGCTTGGCCTCCCTACCCAAGGAAAGATGTCCCAAGGCCCTCAGTAGATGACTGAAGCCTCGCACCATATAATGCAGATGCCCTGAAACACTGCAACAGCTGATTTAATCACCAGCATGGCCCCTGAGTGACAAATGGGCAGATAGCATGTACAGCAGGGACACTGCACAAGGTATGATTTTTGTCCTAGCAGGAGGAAGGGACACTCTACGTTGCTCAGACTAACATCCTATATAGCCCAGTGTGTCTTGAACTCTTGATCATCATGATTTCAGTTCCCTGAATTCTTTATTTTTGGGTTATTTCCATTTCTTATTTTTGGACTGCAGTTGACAACACATAATTGAAACTGGGAAGTGAGACTACTAGGCTATTTAATCTCCAACATTTTGCACATCTGGCTCCATCCTTTCTTACAGTGAAGCTTTCTGACATTTTAGCTCAGGACCCTAAGTACCCAGTATAGTACAGGTCAAGCAGCTTCACTGAATTGAAGGAAGAGCTTATAAATATTCACAATTACAATCCTTTAAGACCACCTCCTGCCCAATTCTTTCAGACCAGTCATCTTTTGGCTCTTTCCATTTACCAACAAACATGATTGAGTGTTGCTTACAGCACTGGGAACTGTGAATACATACTACTAGGTTTAGGTCCTCAAGGAATTTCATGTAGATTTGAGACTATAGGTAGGCTAATCAATAATTAATCAAGATAGATACAGGAAAATAAAAATCACCTTTAATTGCCTTTAAAATTTATTTTAGTAAATCATTTTGAGGCTAGGGTGAAGTTTTTTTCTCTTTTTAAATATAGTTTTTATTGTAAAAATACTGTACAGAAGGGTTATAATTTCATGAGTAAGGTAATGGTGCATTTCCTATTGAGCATTGTTACCTCCTCCTTTGTTTTTCCCCTACCATCCCTTCCCTCCTCACCTCCCCAACTCCTCTCACCCTACCCCCAACTTGTAAAGTTCATTTTCAACATAGTGTCTTGTACATCTCATTGTTACAATGGGTCAACCTGTATCCTTATTTCAGCATTTTGTTATTTCCCTTCCCATACTCAAATTAGAAAAAAATGTGTATACAAGATAGGGTTAAGTTTTAATGTAGCAGAATATAAAACTCTACATTTACTTTTCTATGTTATCACAGATTAAATATACTTATTCTACAGTAGACAACAATGTACCAGTTACAGAGAAACATCACAGTTTTATAAAGGAGAAATGAAATGAGATGATTAACCCATACTCAGAAACCGCTAGTATGAACTCTTGGTATGGATCTTTTTGTTAACTTCTGCCTATCATTATCTCTCTATGAATTTCTTTTCTTTTCTTTTCCCCTTCTTTTCTCCTTCCTTCCTCCTTCCTTCCTTCCTTCCTTCCTTCCTTCCTCTCTCCCTCCTTCCTTCCCTCCTTCCCTCCCTCCTTCCTTCCCTCCTTCCCTCCCTCCCTCTTTCCCTTCCTCCTAGCCAGGCTGGGATATATAGTAAGACCTTGTCTCAGAAAACAAAAACAAAACTGGGATCCTGAGTTTTTTTTTTCATATTTCACTCTTTTATTTTGAATACTTTCTTCTATCATTAATGCTATGAAAACCTTAATTACATATCCCTGTGTAATAGGATTAACCTGTGAGTAAAATGAAAACTAATTCTTTCTACTTTGAGTTTAGATTGTTTTTAATTTAAAAAGAAAGAATGTATTCAATGAAAGAAAACTTATGAATAAAATTCTGTATACTTTGAGGTAGGATCTCCCTATTCATCCCAGGCTGGCCTTGAACTTATGATCCCTCTGCTTCAGCCTCTTGAGGGCTGAGATTACAGGCATGCACCACCATGTACAGCTAAAATCTGATTATCTTTGCTGTGTCTTTCCTGTAAAAAAGTTAGTTATTGATTTTGAAATGCTCCTTTATATATTAAGACCAAGTTTGTTTGTTAAAAATAGTTTTCTGGTTTTGCCTTTTAATATTGTGTAATATCAGACCTTTAAAACTAGAGAGATCTTTGAGGACTTTTAAGCTAATTCTTATACAATGGCAAAAGAGAGTATCTCATTTGATGCTTAGAACAAATTTGTGATGATCACTACAGTTTCAGATGAGGAAAGTGGGGATTGGAGAATTTAGTGGGTTTACTCAGAATAAACCCCCAAATGGGCAGAACTAGAATTTTAATAAAGCTCCTTTGACTTCAGGTCTTCCTGTTTTCTTTCTGCTACACCGAGCTCTCTCCCTAAAGCTGGCTTTGCTCCTTTGCCCTCCCTTGCCCCATTGAGACAGAGGTAGCTCTTTTTCCCCTTGGATGGGTTGAAGAGGTAGAAATCCAGGGACAAGTTCACAGAACTGTGTCATGACTATGCTTTCTGACGGAAAAGTCAGAAATGCATAAAGAGAAGCTTAACTTTACAAGAGGTGGAGACATGAAATAAAACTTGTTGTGGGTTTTTATTTGCCAAGTGTTTTTTTAAATTGTAATGAAATTCATATAAAACAAAATTAAGTCCTTTTTTGGGGATCTTTTATGGAGCCTCAACTCCCAGTGCTTCGGCATTGTCTCTCAGCTCTTTTGCTCAAGGCTAGTGCTCTACCACTTTGAGCCACAACCCCACTTCCGGTTTTGAGTGGTTAATTGGAGATCAGAGTCTCACAGAGACTTTTCTGCCCAATCTGGCTTTGAACCTCAATCCTAGATCTCAGCCTCCTGAGTAACTAGGATTATAGGCATGAGCCATCAGCGGTTGGCTAAGATTAAGTATTTTAAAGCAAACAGTTCAGCAGATTTGGTCAGTCACAATATTGTATAGCCAACACCTACAAAGCTCCAAAATATTTTCACCTTCCTAAGTAAAACCCTACAGTCATTAAGCATTCATTCTTCCTCCACCCCTGGCAACCACTTATCTACTTTCTGTCTCTATAGATTTACCTGATCTGTATATTTCATACATGAATATCATATACTATGTGACCTTTCATGCCTGGCTTTTACTTAGCACCATGTTTTTAAGGTTTATCCATTATAGTATGTGTCTGGATGTCATTCCTTTTCATACCTGAATAATATTCCATTTATTGTATGTATCTGCCCTAATGTATTTGTCCATTCATGAACTGATAAACATTTGGGTCATTTCTACTCAGCCCAAATTTCTGAGAGCCAGAATCTTTTAATCATCCTAAAATCAACTCTTTTTAGACCCAGTCCTTATCTCTGAATTTTTTTTTCTCTAGATGCGTTGGTCAATTTTGTGTAACTATAACACAATACTTTAGAGAATCAACTTAAAAGGAGATAAAATTTATCTTTTTTTTTTTTTTGTCAGTAATGGGCTTGAACTCTGGGCGCTGTCCCTCAGCTCTTCAGCTCAAGGTGGCTGCTCTACCACTTGAGCCACAGCACCACTTCCGGTTTTCTGGTGGTTTATTGGAGCTAAGAGTCTCACGGACTTTTCCTGCCCAGGCTGCCTTTGAACTGTAATCCTCAGATCTCAGCTTGCTGAGTAGCTAGGATTATAGGCATGAGCTGAGCTAAAATTTGTCTTAGCTCATAGTTTTGGTGGTCTCAACCTGTGGTGGAATTCCCCTGCTGCTCTGGACCTGAGGTGAAGTAGAACAGCAGGATGGGAGCATACTGCAGAAGAAGCTGCTCACCTGATGGCAGCCAGGAAGCAAAGAGACTTCAAGGACGTATCCAATGACCTAACTTCCTCCTACCGGACCCAACTCTAAAGGCTCTACCACCTCCCACCAGTAAGACTACAAGCCTTTGAGGGACAGTCATTCACAGGGACTTTGGTTGTAGGAAAGCTCAGAACTGGATTGAGTATAGTGAAGGGGTTCCCATAGGGAATGTCCTGGGCCCTGGAATGGGTAGTCACATTAACGGGATGGGGACTGTGGGCTCCACTTTGGTTCTGGCTGCAATGTTGAGCCTGTAACCTGCAGAGAAGTTGCTCATCATCTTCATCCCTCTCCCTGACTTCGTTAACAACTTCAATTAGCCCAAGAGCTGGAGACATTTCATCAGCTGCCTGAATCAGCAGCAAAATTAAGCCGTCACATTTATGAACTGCCCGGCGAGTTCTGGGAGGAACTTTGCATATTTTACATTTAATAACTTGCTTCTCTTTTTATTTATAATGTTAATAATGATTTGGTGGCAGGGTGCTCTGGAAGAGCACAGGAAAGGAGGGGAGATAATGACATCAGCACAGAGGGGCTGACTCTTCCTACCTGACCCTGGCCCCTTTGCCTCCCTTTGGGAGCCAAACTAGTGAGGTGGTGGGACCTTCTCTGGTTCTGTAGATGGCTCCCTAGGGAGGCAGAGGACCTAGGAACCAGGGCTGCCTGCCAGGTGCTGGGCAGCCTCTCTGTTCCTATGAGGAATGTCTCCATGGCCTGATGCAGGAATAGCAGTCCAGGTTCCTTCCTCCCCCTTCCTTCCTTCCTTCCTTCCTTCCTTCCTTCCTTCCTTCCTTCCTTCCTTCCTTCCTTCCTTCCTTCCTTCCTTCCTTCCCATTTGCCTCCCTCCCTCGTCGACTTCTCTTTGGCTTGTTTGCAGGAAGAAGTGGTAGCTCCGCAGAAGACACAAGGTTCTTTCTTGTCAGGATGTGGCTGGGTGCTGGTGACTCACATCTGTACCCCTAGAGAGGAAGCTGGAATCTGATGATCAAGATTCAGAGCCAGCTCAGGCAGGAAAGCCTGTGAAAGCCAGAAGTGGAGGCATGGCTTAAGGGGTAGAGAGCAACAGCCTTGAGCTAAAGAGCTAAAAGTCAGCACCCAGGCCCTGAGTTCAAGCCCTAGTACTGGCGCGCACACACACACACACACACACACACACACACACACCACACATAAAATCGTGTCATGCCAAGATGTAACACTAGTTACAGCTGGGCTCTTGGGCTGCCTTGCCTGGTGATTCTTATTGAATCAAGGGATATCTGGTTGACCTCCCCATGCTCATATTCACCGGGCCACTTGTAAACCAGAAACCTTCACACCTGGCCTATCCATGGCTTGCCTCCTCCTGAGAGGCCTCTGCTCTATTGCCACTGGAGTTAGGAACAGTGGCTGGCACAGGGGTAAAGGGCACATCATGTGTATTTTTGGTTTGGCTGGTATGAGTTCTATGTTGGAACCACTCAGCTATGCTGACACATATTGCAAGCAGCCTCACGGAATACCTAACTGAGTGAACATGGCTGTTTTCAACTTTATTTACCACTACAGACTGTGGCCAGCTTTGTCTTGCAGGCTGCAGTTTGCTGCCCTTCCTCTAGCCTCGCCCCCAGCACCCCAGTTCTGATTTGATATCTTGGGGCTGTCTTGGAGCAGTATCCTCCAACCATGGATCTGCTGAGACACATTCTCTGGGCCACAGTCTGGTTGCTTCATCAGAACTGTTTTTTTTTCCTTTCAAACTGCAAATTATGACTCCTGAGATCCAGCTCAATTACACACGGCCTCCTGCGGGCGCCTCCAAAGGGAGCGGCTTAGGCCTGGTCTCTCCACCCTGGGAGCTTGGCTCAGCTTCTGCTTAGAAAGGAAAAAAGAAATCATCTTCTCCGAAGTTGTTCTCATCTGCCACAGCCAGGCAGAACCTCTGCACCAAAGATCGTGTGCCTACTTTTCCCAGCAGCTGGCACTTTGTGGAGAGTCTCTAGCTATGGTCCTGGGGTCAAGGTAGGGGCAAAGGGAAAGGAAGAGAATCCAGAGATGCTAGGGAAGGAGGTGATTGAATAGGGTCTCACCACAGCCAGTCACATCTCCTGAGGAGCCCTCCAGCACAAGCGACATTTGTTCCTGTTGGCTTGTGACACAGATCTCAACTCCCCCATCCTATTAGCTAGATGATCACTGGCATCTTAAAGTGCAGGAACAGGGCCCCAGAGAGATTCCTTATCTGCCCAGGGCAGCAAGATGTAGAAGCAGGATTTGACTTCCTTCTTTTTTGATCCCCAAACTCATTATCTTCCTACTGTCATCATTGTCAGGCACTTTTATTGGGTCTGCAAAGCTCATCAGAAAGACTTCCCCTGTTCCACCTCTTTTCTTGGGACAAACAAGAGAAATGGGGTGACTAGAGTTGGAAACATGGTGGATGGAAAACTAGGCCTCCAGATGCCTGTTAAGATCCTAAGTTGTCATTTGACCTTGGGCAGATCACAGCTGTGTGCTGGGCCTCAGTTTCTTCCTCTCTGCATGGAGATGGTCTCAGGCATATCTTCCAGCTGTGCGGTTTCTCTGAGCTTTTCCGTGGATTGCCTGTGGCGGCCGATATATTCTCTGTTTCCCCTCTGATGGTGAGGAGGGAGAGAGGGAGGCAGCTGGAAAGCAAGGTCAATCAATTTTGAGCCAAGACTGAGCCTAAGAGATAGGGTGTGGCATGCTGAAAGATGACGGCTGGCAAAAATCATTAGAAGCATCTTTCAACAATCTATATGCTGTTATCGATCTTGTTATAGATCTTCTTCCATTCCTCCCCCTACCTTTCTCTCCCCCCCTACACTCCAGCCAAGATCTTTGGATCAATACAGCAAGTGCATGGAGACTGTAGCAACACATTTAAAACCTTATAAAAGGTTATTTAGTTGCTAACAGTGCAGTGGTTTCTGCAAAGCCTGCCAAAAGGTTACAGCTTTTTGGGGATCATAAATTACAGACGACAGGAAAAAAGTAAGTGCGGTTTTCTTTATTGTCTCGATGATGGATGGACTCCTGAACAGGGCAGAAAATACATCATATCACCTTTAATGGGCGTGCATTTCTGCAGCCATAACTCACAATTTTAAAATAGAAAATGGTGAAATATGGCGTTGTATATTCCACTTGTGACATATTTATGAGTCCTTGCCTTCTTATAAATACAGTGATTGCTATTTCAAAGCACCGTGTCAGGTATGAACTGAGCACAAACAGCTGGCGAGGCTGAAAAATTATAGCCAGAGTGGACGTTTTCAAAAACTCTCTCTCGCAGCAGTAAATTTACAGTGTTTGTACTAACTGTTATTAAAACCAAATCCATATCTTGGCAACAGGAATCCATTGCTCAGGAACAGCTGGAGTGACAGTGTGCCCCGACAGCTGGGGTGAGCTATAACTTGGCCCCAGTGCACCTCCAAGGGGGTGGGGAAGGTCAAGGGCTACAGACAGGACTCGTGGGCTTCCTGCTCTCAGGTCTCCAGTCCGGGTCGGTGTCCCCCAGGGCAGGCTGCTGTCTCCTCTCTGACCCTTGGGTTTAGGCATGATGCATGAAGCTCTTTTCCTTGCCTGGGAACCATCCTTTCTGACAGTTTTCTGTCTAGGTCTTTGAGGCATTCAGCCTTGCTCCCTTCCAGCTCCTTTTCTCCACCCTGTGACTCATTCCAGTCTCTGGAGGAGGAGGCAACAGAGCTACAAACTGGGCAGACCTTGTGGGTAAAATGCGAGGTGAGAGAAAGGGCAGAGTTCAGCAGGGAATGGAGAGGGAGGCCAAGCGGACTGTGATAAAAACAACACACACACACACCCCTACACACACACACACACCTACACACACAGCCATATAGGTGGGCAGAAAAGGCTTGCTATTTGATATGGGTATTATTAATTTAATTAATATTTGCATTATTAGGGTTTATTTTTAGTGGTGCTGGAGTTCAAACTCAAAGCCTTGTGTTTGTTTGGCTGGTGCTCTACCACTTGAGCCACATCTCCAACCCTGCTTTTTGCTACATTTTTAAAGAGATGGAGGTCTTTCAGAGTTTGCATCTCAGTCTTCTAGGTAATGAAGCATGAAGTATCATATTTAAGGATTAGAAATATGCCAGTGTTGCTGGTGCCGGTGGCTCATGCCTGTAATCCTAGCTACTCTGGAGGCTGAGATCTGAAGATCATGGTTTGAAGCCAGCCCAGGTAGGAAAGTCTGTGAAAGTCTTATCTCCAATTAACTATCAGAAAACAGGAAGTGGTGCTGTGGCTCAAAGCGGTAGAGTGCTAGCCTTCAGCAAAAAAGCTCAGAGATAGCACCCAGGCTTAGAGTTCAAGCCCCACGACTAACAGAAAAAACAAAAACAAAACAAAAAGCCAGTGCTTAAATCTGATTTTTTACTTTCAAGAACCTTGGAGTCCACAAGTGCCCAAGCCTTAGCTAATTATATGACACCTTATGCATTTTTATATTTTATGCTTTCTCAATGATTTCCTTTTCTAGTCTTTTATTTGCCTGTTTCAATGACTAAGTGAAACCCATAGTAGCATGGATGAGGCTCTAATGTTATGTTCAGTGCAAGAACCAGATGCAAAGAACACACAGAGTAGGATTCATGTAGGGAGATGTAAAGAGGGGCAGAAAGTACCTGTGGGACAGCAGGCAGAAGACTGAGGGTTGTTGAGGGAGTGTCTAGTAGGGGCTAGAAAATCCCCATGCCTTGGTCTGAATGCTAAGCGACACAGAGTATCCACATGTGAAAACCACTGTGCTGTGCATTTAAGGATTAGTGCAGTTTACAAACTTGGCATTTGTTACACCTCAGCTCCCCCTCCTGCCCCTACAATGGTCATACACAGAGGGTAGTCATTGTAGCCTAGCTGCACAAGTGGGGAGACCAAGGCTCCAGCTTGCCCAAGGAAATCAGAGGATGCTCCAGTTCCATTCTCAAACCAACATGTTCGATCTCGTGACATTTTCACTTTATGGTGGCTTTCTGAGACTGGACCTGCTCACTGTGGGTGGTGTCCTGTCCTGATGCACTGCTCTTTAACACTTCCCGGTGGCCTAAACTCTTTGTAGTTCCCTTCAGAACCTGGGTGAAGGGATATAAAGGACTTACTGACTCTAGCATGGGTGGGGAAAGGCCCTGCCCTTCCTGGCACCCCAGAATGGTCTTGGTGTCCTGCAAGCTTGAGTTCTGCAGAGAATGAGATTAGAAAATCACCAGTCCATGCATTTCCAGCTCTGGCTTTATGACCTATTCTAAACAGTGCATTCATATCAAAGGTAGGTATGAAATGTACACAGAAGTTTGGAACTAATTGTGAATAATTGTTTCCTCTTTTGTTATTTGCTGAGTTTCTTCTACCTGTTGAAAGGAAATTTTTTTAGACCTGCTCAGGAGTCTGGGGATTGATGGTGATGATGATGACGATGAAGATATGATGATACAGTTTCTGTTTTTAAGTACTGGAAAATTGGTAACAGTGTCACTCTGTGTACTGGCAAAAGGACAATGAACAGGGCACTAATGACTCACGCCTGTAATCCTAGCTACTCTCAAGAAGCTGAGATCTGAGGATCATGGTTCAAAGCCAGGCTAGGTAGACAAATCCAAGAGACTTTTATCTCCAATTAAACCAGTCAAAGGCTAGAAATGGAAGTGTGGCCAAGTGGTAGAACACTAGCCTTGAGCAAAAAAAGCTAAGCTTTACAGAAGGGTCAGTCAGGGATCTACAGAGGGAAGACCAAGTGCAAGTTCACCAGCAAGGGTGCTTTAGGTGGAAGGAACAGAACATACAAAGTCTAAGATGCCAGGAGTGTGAGTTGCAAGGGTGGGTGTCTTGAAGGAAGACTATAAATATGGGTCGAAACCATATATTGGAGGATGTTAAATGTTACCTCAAGGGGTGAGGCTTTATCAAAAGAAATCATAGAAAGCTTTGTGCAGGGGCTGGATGTAGTGCAATGGTGGCGCAACCAGCTGCCTTTGGAAGATGTCACAGGATGTTTGGAGCCATGTGGGACAGAGTCTCAGCTGACTCAGTACCTCTGGGAGGGATGGCAAAGCCTGAAACCTGCTGATCACATTCACTCCATAATCAAACAAAAGAAGCACTATTCAAAAAGATTGGAAACTCTTTGGAGAGCCAATCTAATGTTTCCAACCTTCTCTCTTTGTCTGTCTGTCTGTCTCTCTCTGGCAGTTATGGGGTTTGAACTCAGGGCCTCCTATGTATTAGGCAGGTATTCTACTGCTTTTTGTTCTGGTTATTTTTGAGATAGGGTTTTCCTTTTCCCTCAGGCCAGCCTGGACCTTGATCCACCTATTTATATTTCCAGCCATAGTTAGGATAACAGGTGTATACCATTGTGCCCAGGTTTTTCTGTGAGATGGGAGTTACATCAACTTTTTTGCCTCGCGAACTCAGCTTCCCATGTAGCTGGGCTGAGGAGCCTAGCTTGCTGATGCTGGCCTCTCTTCTTCTTTTTAGAGTTGAATACTGTGTTAGTCAGCTTTCCATTGCTGTGACATACTACCTGAGGCAATTAACTTAAAAGGAGGAAAGGCTGGTTTTGGCTCACAGTTTCAGAGGTTTTAGTCCACAGTCACTTGGGTTTAATGCTTTGGGCCCATGGTAAGGCCAACCATCATAGCAAGGAGTGTGTGGTAGAGCACAGCTGGTCACATTGAGTGGCTGGGAAGCAGCAGGGGGAGTAGGTCCCAGGATCTCTGCAAGGGCACATCCCTTTGTAGCCCAACTTCCTCCAAGTAGGTCACCTGCTGAACTTTCTACCGCTTTCTAACAGTGCCATCAGTTGGAGACCATTCTTTGGCACATGAGCCTTTGGTGGGAACTTAGGCTCTAACCCATAAGAGGTACTAATTTTTAAACATCTGTGATTTTAATAAAAATATCTTTTTATGCCAATTTGGTGACATATGCCTATCTGTAATGCCAGCACTTAAGAGACCAGCCTGGATTACTGAAGGAAATCTTGTTTCAAACACACACATACACACACACACACACACACACACACACACACACACACACACACACACACACAGGGAATATCTGTTTAATATAATAGAAGAATTCAATGTAGACCACATACCAACCTTGACCTTTGTTTTGGCCCCAATCCACTATCTGGCTTCAACTTTGGATCTGGAAGATTGCAATGTTTATGCCAATGTCTGCCATTGCTGGCATCTGTGAACTTGTGTGTGATCAACGGTCATGTGTTGGCACTGTATCTAATCATTATAACAGCAGCAGTAATCGAACAAGGCATGGCACTCAGATTTATTAACAGTTAGACATCCATACTGGAATGGAGCAAGCCTTCTAGGTGAAACTTGGATTGAATCCTTTTGTGTGGAAATTTCACGAGTTAGTTCAAGTTAAAAATGTTTGTATATTGAGTTGGAAGCATGGTTTAGGTGGTAGAATTCCTGTCCTGCAAGCAAGTGGTCCCAGTACCGTCAAATTTTTTTTTAAAAAAACTGCAAGACTGAAAGGCTATGGGTATGAGTGTGAAAGTTGTAAATGCCGTATATGAAAATCATTGTGGACTTTCAACTAGTTAAGCCAACAGTAGAAAAGATGACTGCAATGTGCATGATTAGGAGACTATGTTAGCTTGAACACCTGAAGAAAAACATTGTATTGTTTATCCTGTTTGGGAATCAACAATATTACAAAACAAGATATAAAGTAGATTAGAGTATGCCATTAAAAGTCATTTTTTATATTTTTTGTAATCATATTCATGGTGTTAGAGGAAACAACCTTTTTAAACTAGTTTTAATTTTTAAATATTCAATTCTCCTTAGGCCAGAGATCTTTCAAGATTGAGTCTTGTCTCAGAATCTTCCATATCTATGGAAAAGGAGAAAAAGACCAATTCAATTTTGCTATCTTCAGACTGCAAATAGAGGAAGCATGTGGAAAACACATACAGCATCCAAAATCATGTTCCTCGATACAAGACAATTGAAGAATGGAGAAACATAGAGAAGGCGTCTCTCAAAATGTCTTGCTCCTTGACTACCGTGGATGAAGGCCACCATGTCTCATGGTATCAGCAGGTAGCTTAGGGGATGTAGAATACAGTCCAGAAAAGCTGTCCTAGTGCTGGGAAGGTGGCTCAGTGGTGGAGCACTTGCCTTTCATGCTTGAGGCCCTGGGTTCAATTCCTCAGCACCACATAAGCAGAATAAAAAACCTCGAAGTGGCGTTCTGGCTCAAGTGGTAGAGTGCTGGCCTTGAGCTGAAGAGCTCAGGGATAGGGCCCAGGCCCAGAGTTCACGCCCCACGACTGGAACCCCCCCCCCCAAAAAAAAAAGAAAAGAAAAGAAAAGAAAAGCTGTCCTAGCACCCTATGCCAGTTCTTAAAATTTCAGTGTTGTTTTAACATAAATTTGTCATAGTACAGTTGTTTGTAAAAAAATGATTTTTTTGTCATCTTTTCTTTGGTACTGGGCATCAAACCCAGGACATTGCAGTTGGTAGGCAAGCACTTTGCCACTGAGCTACCTCCTAGTCCCGTTTTTGTTGAAAATTCTGCATTGGTTTTGGCTTCCTCCTCACTGAATTTCAACACTTGGATATTTGACATTTAGCTATAATGTAACTCTAATGTACAAAGTGAAAAATCTCTTCTTTCTTCAAAGCCTTTCCTTTTTCCAGAAATAGCTATGGGGACTTAAGAGTCTGTTTGATGTATATATTTTCACATTTTTGGCATGTATCAATAAAATATCTGTTGTTTTTAAAATTTGCAACAACAGGAGCATGTCACAGTAATGTTCAGTAATCTACTATTTATTATGTAATAATTTAACCAGCGTTTTTCTATGAGACCATATTTAACTCTCGCTTAATGTCTTGTAATGACTGTGTATATTCCCCTGTATGGATATGCCATGATTTATTCACTCAATTTCCAACTGAAGAACATTTAGTTTCAGTTTTTATTCATCATAAGGAATGCTTTAATAAACATTTTGATAAAGCCTTGTTTTCATAAGCCCTAATTGTTTCTCACATATGTATGTATATGTATACAGTTAAACATATGCATGTATATATATATACACACATACACATATGCATGTATACATATATTTTGGTATATCTTGCCATACTGTCATCTAGAAATATTGTATCAATTAATATTCCCACCCACAGTGTGTATGAAGCCCATTTCCCTAATCAATACCGAGCATCCTCTGCCTTTTGAATCTTTGCCAGTGTTATGTGAAACATAGTCTCTTGATATTTTAATTTGCATCTTTTATTATTAGTGAGGTTGCACAGCTTTGGATAGGTTATTGTGTTGATTACTTTTAATCACAGAGGAAATGATGTCATCCTAAATGAAGGAGAAACACAAACATATGGGCGCGATATTTTTACTGTGAGTGGTTCCACCTCTGCAGACAAACATTTGATGAATGCTTTGTATTTGGGGCACTCAGCACAGCTGTCAGACCTCTGTACTTCCTACAGTCACAGCCCCCTTCGGGGGTTCACTGTTATTGATAATGTTCAGGTGTGAAAAGATGGGGCACAGAGAGGTCAGCTGACTGGCCAGTGATCTACCAATCAAAGGTGGAAATGATGATCTGGGATCGGAAGCTCCATTTTTTCTTTCTTATTTGTTTTTCAACGTTGGGGAGGGTGCTGGGTATTGAGTCCAGGGACTCATGTATGCTAGCCATTTGCTCTGTTACTGAACTGTGCTTCTAGCTCTGAAGTTCAATTTTATTTTATTTACTCATTGCTGGGCCTTGAACTCAGGGCCTTAGCTTTTTCACTTAAGGCTGGGGCTCTACCACTTAAACTCTAGCTCCAGCTCTAGCCTTTTCAATCTCAGTCTTCATTCTGTGTTCGTGTGACTGAGAAATTTCAATCCAGACTCTTGGGCAAACATTCATACTTTTCAAATAGTAGAAGTCACTACATCCAACAACACAAAACCGTATACGTAGAGTCTCATTGAATCTTTTTAACCACTCTATGAGGGAAGGACAAATGACTATCTGCATGTACCCTGGGGAAATGACCACTGTCTCACAGGCAGGATTTTGACCTTAGAAGTCTATGACCACTGTATGGCACAGCATCACAATGCTGTCCCATGTATGCTAGTGAATCCCAGGAGAACATAAAATGTATTCACAAGTACCATACTGGGCTGAGAATTACACTGAATTAGGGATGGTAGGCAAACAGTGTTCTCAACAAGGACACCACTAGCATTTTTAGGTAAGGCAATTCTTTGTGCAGTTATTTCCTGCTGTAGTGGAAGCCTTGGTTCCTGTCTTCTAAAAGCCAGTTTGCATTGCAAAGACAATGCAACCCCCACTCACTGAATTTGCAGATGTCTGTGTGGGATGTTGCTTTCCTTATTCAGAGCCATTGGCCAAAGGCTCTTCCATAGAGATGGTGCATTTATCTTGTGGCTGATGTGATTGTGTGTGTCAGATACAGTTGCGTGCAGTCCCCATGCAACATTCTTGCATGGGGACTGGGATTTAAGCATGTTCTGCCCGGGTAATGTGATGTTTCCAGACTTTTCTTTGAGGTGGGTCCTTCATGACCTCAAGTTTTGGATGCAGCCTCTGTCTACAGACAATATATGTCAATATATACCTGGAGGGATGCCTAGGTGTTTGCTGTCTGGACTTGGCTCTAGCCCGTGACAATCTCTTTTCCAGGCTCAAGTACTCTTTTTCTTTTACACTGCAGAAGCAGAGTGGGCAGGGGATATCTCCAGCCCTCAGTCACATTGCTTGAGAGAAAGTCTTGTGAAAACGTGGAACCCAGCCCGTCTCCTTGTCCGTAGACAGGCACACTGGCTCAGTGGAGGTTCTTCTGCTGAGCTAATGCACACTCAGGGCTGCTATGTGAGCCCATGTGACATTGAGGAGGAGCCAAGCCTCTGGGGTGCATTCAGCAGAACTTCAGGAAACTCAGGGAGGAAAAGGCAATGAGTGGCTACTTGGGGGTTTGGCTTGTGGCCCACAACCGCCTCCAGCCAGCCGGCCATCCCCACCAAATGTCCCTGTGAGCTTGCTTTAAAACATTATGCCATGCACAGCAACTTGCTTCCAATTTTCCCAAGGAAGAGAGCTTGCAATGGGAGTGTTCAGAATATGTGGACAAAGAAAGGTAATTCTGGAAACAGGAAGTTCTTTATAGCAGCTACATTTCCTTCCACATTTGGATAGACAGAAGATGATTCTTTCACTCTTGCTGATGTCTGAGGCTCAAAATAGAAAATCTCATTGTTAAAAAGCAGTTGGGTCAGGCACCTGAGGCTCATAACCAGAATTCTAGTTACTCAGGAGGCTGAAATCTAAAGATCACAATTTGAAACCAGCCCTGGCAGGAAAAATCTAAGAGATTATTATCTCTAATTAACCAGCAAAAAGCTAGAAGTGGATGCATGGCTCAAGAAGTAGAGTGTCAGCCATGAATGTAATAGTCTAGTGAGAATGAAAAGCCCTGAGTTCAAGCCTTAGGACTGGCACAAAAATACTAGACTAAAACAAATGAAAAAATAGCAGTTGAATTTTTTTTTCTTTTTGGTATGTGTACCAGTCTTGGGGCTTGAACTCAGAGCCTAGGTGCTGTCCCTAGATTTCTTTCTTTTTTTTTTTCTCAAGGCTAGTACTCTACCAATTGAGTCACAGCTTCACTTCTAGCTTTTTGGTGGTTGATCAGAGATAACAGTGTCATGGGCTTTCTTGCTCAGGCTGACTTTGAACCTTGATCCTTAGGCCTGAGCCCTTGGAATAGCTTGGATTATAGGCATGCACCACCAGCACTTGGCTTAAGCAGTTAAACTTGGAATTGAAGTATGCACAGTGTAGCCTGAGTTCTGTGAAGACCTCTCAATGTCTCATGGCAGATTCCTGTCCCAGAAGGGTGAGTGGGTGGTAATGGGGCCTCTTCATGCGCTCTAGGTGGTCCTTCCGGTGTGAGAAATCCAGGCAGAATATTTCCTGGCTGAGAGTCTGGAGGCTTGGGATTGTGTGGCCTCTTCACTGGAAGCTCTTCCTAGTTCATGGGAAGGCATGCAACAGGGCTCGAAGGTACTCTGTGCAGAGATAGGGGCTTTGTAGAACCTTTGCAACCCTTTCCTGGATGTATTTGTTTTGTTCTCACTGTCACTTCTCTGTGACATGGCTTCCAGCTGTGCTGGCCTCCAAGGAGGCAGTTTGGGAGCCTAGCTGGCCCCTGGTGACCTATACATTCAGGTACTTGGAGGCATCATTGCCTCTAAGGAGAGAGATGTCAGAAGACAGAAAGGTTGGAGTGTGACTTGTGCTGATTCCATATGCTGTCCAGTAACTTTGTAACGTCGTTGTCATAAAGACATGGACCATACATAACCAACACTGGATGAACCTCAACAGTGTTAAACCTGGCAGCCTCAGAGGATGGGTCAAGGATGCTGTACAAGTACAATGCAGTGTGTTGTGGACCTCTGTAAAGTCCCCAGACGTTCAGCATGAGACTTGCCAGACTCTTGGGTCACTGGACTTCCTAGAACCTTATTTGTTTTTGAGTTTGAGGCTTCTGGAAAAGCAGCGATGGCAACCCTCAGCAATCCCTTTGAGTTCCATGTGCTTTTAAACACTGTGTCTGAAACAACCTGAAATTTCGACTCAACCAATGTGGAACTGTAATGGAAAGCCATCATTTAATAATGAAGAGATAATATAATAGCTTACCTGGACTGATTGCCTGGAAGATCAATTGAGAACAGAGAAAAGCTTGGGAACCCTGTAAAATGCCTTCCAAGTGTGGTCTTTATTATCCTCTGCTCTTAGAAGTTGAACTTGAAAGTCCTTTTCAACTTCAAAATTCTGTCGTGTCAGACTTCCTAGGACACGGCGCTCTGTTCCTCTTTCCCACGAGACACCACCACAATCTCAAGAGATCCACAGAATCTGGGCACAATTCAGTGGACGACCTTGTCTTTTTAATTTCCTACAGTTTGATATTTTTTTCTTTATTGTTGTTTTAAGCTGAACCAACCAGATCCTTACAACAACAATAGGCCTGTGAGAGCTGAGTAGCTTCCTTGCCAGGCTGGGCTGTTAGACATGAGGTCAGCAGCTCAGCAGCTGTCTGGGAGGGTTGGTGGAAGGGGGGCACCTTGGTTTGGTGCCTTCTTGATGAGGTGTTTCTGCAGGAATGACTTACATACACAAGGTGAAAGAACTGAATGTTGAGGTTGGCTAATGCCCACTAGAGAGCTGTCATGACACCAAGGTTAGTTCATGGCTTAAAAATAAATGTCTTAAATTTCAATTTCTTTCTTTTTATTAATCATGAGGAAAAGTCATATTTGATCAGTCTTGCCAGGAATGGAGGTTATGGAGATTCTTTGATATTTAATAGAAGCAACAGAGTAGAGTAGAAAGACTAGATGTTGGGTCCTCCTAAAAACTGGGTTAACTACCATTAACTAATAACCATGTGACTAGGGAAACAGCCTCACCTCTCTGGTTCATAAGGGTGATATATGGAATATACATGGAATATTAGGAATACAGCTATATGTATCACATGACATAGCAGTTTACTTTTGTAAAAACAAAATAAAGACTTAAAATTGATGTATACTATAAATCTATTACTGTCCCTAAATCATCAATACACAGTGGGATAGACAATCACAATGCAAATGCTTATCATGTAACTGCCGCTCTGATAAAGAGCTACAACATCACCAGTGCCCAGAGACTCTCTTTGCCTTCTCTTTGCCACTTGCCAACCTCCTCACCTTAACATAACCATATTCTATGGATGGACACTGGTGGCTCACACTTGTAATCCTAGCTACTTACAAGTCTGAGATCTGAGGATTGTGGTTTTAAGCCAGCCAAGGCAGAAAAGTCTGTAATACTCTATCTTGAATTAACCATCAAAAAACTGAAAGTGAAAGCCTGGCTTAAATGGTAAAGTGCTTGCCTTGAGCCAAGCCCAAGTACTGGCTCTTTCTCTCTTTTCTTTTTCTCCCCTCCCCCTTCCTAACATAACAAAATAGCTTTACTTGCTTTTAAACTTCATAGAAAGGCAATCATACTGTATGACTGAAGTATCTGGCCTGCCTGGCTGTGAGACTGGTCCATTTGCAGAGTGCAGTAGTTCATTTGTTTATTTTCATTGCTATATAATGTTCAGTGGTATGCTAATAGCCTAGTACAACCACTCAGTGGGCTCATTTCTAGTTTGTAAAGTACTCACAAAATGTTACCCTGTATACCTTTCCTATTTGGCACATAGATAATAACGGTGTTGAATTTATTCCTCCTCCTCCTCCTCCTCCTTCTCCTTCTCCTCCTCCTTCTTCTCCTCCTCCTTCTCCTTCTTCCTCTCCTTCCTCTCGTTCTTCCTCTCCTTCCTCTCCTTCTTCCTCTCCTTCCTCTCCTCCTCCTCCTTCCCCTCTTCCTCCTCCTTCCCCTCTTCTTCTTCCTCCTCCTCCTCCTCCTCCTCCTCCTTCTTCTTTGCCAGTCTTAGGGTGGGGCTTGCATTCAGGGCCTGGATGCTATCCTTGAGTTTCTTCTTTTTGCTCAAGACTAGCACTCTATCACTTGAGCCATAGCATCACTTCCAGTGGAACTGAGGAGTTGAACCGAGGGCTACATGATGTTAGACAAGCACTCTAACACTAAGCCATATTCCCAGTCCTGTTTTTTTTCTGTATCTATATCAGCTTTTTAAATCTTTTCTACAAAAAGAAAATTTATTTATTTATTTGGAATTTATTTTTTATTGTGTGCTACTGGGCTTTGAACTCAGGGCCTCATGCTTGCTAGGCAGGTGCTTTGCCACTGACCCATACCCCTAGCTCTTTTTTGAACTGGTTATAATAATAATAATAATAATAATTATTATTATTATTATCATCGTCATCATCATCATCATCAGTGTTCCAGTTCTGGGCTTTAAGTCAGGGCCTGAGTGCTGTTGTTGAGCTTCTTTTGCTTCTAGTGCTCTACCACTTGAGCCACAGGTCTACATCTCGCTTTTGGAGGTTAATTGAAGATAAAGAGTATCCAGGGCTTTCCTGTCCAAGCTAGCTTTGAACCATGATCCTCAGATCTCAGCCTCCTGTGTAGCTAGGATCACAGCTATAAGCCAGAAATACCTGGCTCGAACTGATTATTTTTGAGATAGGGTCTTTCTTTTTGCCCCACTCTGCACCTACACTGTGATCATCTCTTTTAGGCTTTCTATAAAGCTAGGATGACAGGTGTGTACTACTGTGTGTAGCTATTGGTTGACAAGGAGTTTTTTTCCCTGCCTGGGCTTGCTTTGAACTATCACCCTCCCTATATTAGTTTTCCAAACAGCTAAAATTATAGATGTGATTCACTGATGCCTGGCTAACCATTTTTATTTTTAATAAATACATACCTTTAATATGTTGCGAAGTAAGTTTGTAAAATGTGTATATTAATTTATATTCTCACCCAGGAATTGCAATATCTTATTTAGCACTTCTCCAACAGTTATTGAGGGTCAGTATTGGCATGTGTGTGTGTGTACGCATGTGTGTGTGCATGCTTGCGCACACACACGCACACTCATGCACATGTTACGCAGGGGATTGGACCTACAATGTCCAATGTGGTAGGCAAATTCTCTATCTCTGAGCTACATCTTGACCCCAATACACTTTTTTCAATTCAACCTTCCAAGCTTTTGAGTACAATGCATCTTTACAATTCTACCCCTTCCTTCATTCTTCTCCATCTCTCCCGATCCTACCTATTGCCTAAAGTCCTAGCAGATTTTTACACATTTATAAGTCATTTAAATTCCTCTTTTATAGAATACTTGTTCAAATCCTTTGGTCATGTTTAAACAAATTACATCTTCTTTTTATTTGTGTAAGTTCTTACCCTATTTATTACAATGTACTTGTTAGATATGCTTAACACATTTAATGCGCACAGCTCCTACTTTGTGGCTGCCTTTTCACACTCTTAATGGCATATTATTATGAATACAAGTTTCTTATTTTAGTGTTGCTGAACGTACCAACACTTTGTGTTACAGCGATGTCCTTTCTGGTGCTCTGTTTATGAACCATTACTCAGGATGTGAGGTCCAGTAGATTTCAGTGACTCTCACATGACCCACAGCTGTGCATGAGCTGGGGATGTCCCTGGATGGCAGTCTGTCTGCCAGGACATCTTCACACCAGCTCCCAGATGCTCCTGAACTTTCCCTGAATGTGCAGACAGATCAGGTCAAAGAGCCCGCTGAAGGCTAAGGTTCTTGGAAGGAGTCAGGAGCTTAGCTCAGGATACATGGGGTCACAGTTTCCAGGAAGGCTGTTGTTTGTTTACCTGATTATGGTAAAGAAACTTGGCACCTTCTTGATGGATTTCTAGATCTTTCTAGAAATAAACTCTCTGGCTCTGACATTGTTTATAGCTTTCAGTTGAGGATTTAGGCACAGGGGTTCCAGCTTGACACCAATTCTCCTTCTAGGGATCTTCTCACCTCCTGTGGTACTGGGAGTGAGTAGGGCCTTCCTCTGTCATGACAGATTGGACCAGGTTTGGGTAAGGGAGCCAGAGGGGCTGCCTGGGGGTTGGACAGAGAATAAAGGTTTCTGGATGCTGGTGGTCCATACCTGCAATCCTAGTTACTTGGGTGGCTGAGATATGAGCATCTGAGTTCAAAGACTCTTATCTCCAACTAACCAGCAAAAATACAGAACTGAAGTGGCTCAAGTGGTAGAGTACCAGTCATGAGCAAAGAAGACAAGTCAGAGCACAAGGTCCCGAGTTCAGCATGGACACACACACACACACACACACACACACACACACACATCCACCCACCCACCTTCCTCATTACCACCCCCCCTACTTTACCCTCCCCCCCACTAAAAGGCTTATATGGACTGGAATAAAATGTCTACCTAAGCTGATAGGATTCCCTTCTTGGGAGATTTGAACCATGGACTGGAAAAAAGATGATGGCTGGTATTGGACTTTAGTGCTAACTGGACAAATAAAGTTGAGGTGAAGAGGTGCATTGTAGCAGTGTGTGTTTGCTGATTGTGTTAGGGAGAGACCCAAAGAAGCTGCTTAGGAGGGAGAGGGGTGAGCAAGGATTCAGAGAAGAGAAGAGAAATCCTATGTGAGTAGGGATGCAAGTGGGTAAATCCAGAGCTCTGCCCTTCTTGAGATCTGATTCAGTGTTTCCTGGTTTCCCTTGAGACCTCTCTGCCCATTTTTACAATAACCCTGTTTTTTATTGGAGCAAGTTCGAGTGAATTTCTAATCCTTGCAGTCAAAAGAGTCCAGACTAAAACAGTCCAGATCAAAGGTGAGAAAAAGAGAGAAGAAAGTATTTATAGGTTGTAGCTCATCCTATAAATTTTATAGAGTTCTAGTAAAAGTGGATTCCCCCACAGTTTAGATCACCTATCGTATTGACTGGAATCATGTGTGTGAGAATAACTGCACTGCTCTGTAGCCATTAAAATGCTAATTCTGGATCTATTAGCCAAGAGGCAACACAGAGGCAGCTTTCTGATCATTCATCCTGTAATTAGTCATGGCCCCTGTGCAGCTGGGTGGTGTGGGGCGGGGGTGGAGGGTGAGGGGTGGGGGGTAGGTGGAGAGGCTCATGGGCCTGTAGGCTGTAGACTACCCTCTTCTGGTCTCTGTCAGGTTTTTCAAAACTGTACTTCATAGTGCTTCAAAGATGTTCAATGTTCAAAATTGGTAAACAAGCTAAATGGCCAAGAGTAGGAGAATGGTTAAATAAATTAGTGGTTTCCAAATGAAGTAGTGTTTATGGAGTCATTAAAGATGATGTCATTCGAGAGGCTTCTAATAATATGGGAAATTAATTGTATAATAATATGTAACATTAACTGGAAAACAGATGTGGGATTCTTTTATACAGGAATTTCAAGGATGTTAAAATATTCCTAGGGGGAAAAACTCAACAAGAAATATGTGAAATTATCAACACTAGCCTATATACCTTTGTTTCTTATTTTTTTTTGTAGTGCCTTTTAGAATTGGGCAAATCAAAATACAAAATAATTAAGCTTTTTCCCCAAAGGGAGACCTAGGTTTGTTCCGGAGTTTCCCTGAGATGTCCATCCTTGTGTCTTAACCCTTGAACCCCTGCCCTCTGGGGATGAGGGCATTTGAACCACTTATATTAGGGACACAGTAAGATGGACCTTTCCTGGTAGCCACTGGTAGGGGTGTCTTCCTACATCTTCATACAGCCCTCTGCCTTCTTCAGTAAGATACCCTTTTCCCAAGTTGTGAGAGAATCCAGCTCTATGGGTTGAAGGCTTTGAGACTATGACAGGAAACTCATCTTTCCATATGTGCTGATGCCACCTGGATAAACCTCCATGAGAAGATTCACATAAATTCCCATGAAGCAGGGTTTGGTCTCTGTTTTGACAAGAAAATGAACTCACTCCAAGATGAAGCAAACAAATAGAGGAACTAGTGCAGAGGTCAAGTGATAGACACATGCAGCTGATAGTGGTTTCAGGACCCACTACCTCCCAACTTTGTATTTTGTAAGGGATGGTTATTCCTGTGTGCCATTTTTACTAAGTTCCAGGCTTTACATTTTTTTCAAACTCATTTGATGAAGAAGATCCTTGCATTTCATGATGAAGACTGGGGCTCAGAGAAATGTGCCAAGTCACAGGATGAGTGGGATCCAGCCCTGGGATCCAGGTTGATCTAAGGCCAGGCCTGAGTTCTGACCACTGTGACTCCTGATGGTCTCTGCAGGGTTGCGTTCTGGGGCAGTACCCTGAGCCCCAGTACTCCTCTGAGAAGCTAAGTACAAGGGAGCAATCACAACATGACCTCTGCAGACCTGCTGCGGTTCCTATGCTGTCACTTACGCAGGCCATCCATCAATACATCAATCACTCAATCGTGTACTGCTTCTAGGCTGAAATGGGGAAACCTGAAATTGAACCAAACCCTCCGTGAAGTCGAAGCAAAACTTTTGCAAAACTTTGTGGAGAGGGAGATAGAGCAAGCAAACCAAAGGATTGAATTTTGCCCTTCTGGAAGTCAGGGGCATGAATACACACGAAACCATTAGACAATACTGAGGTTGTAGAAAGGTGTGGAACAGAGTTCAAATTCTGAGACCAGCATGGATATGGGATAGAGCTGGATTCTTTCTGTAAGTGTACACCTAGGACTGAGTGTGTGTGAATGTGTGTGTGTGCCCATGGGTAATTGTGAATGCAAGAGCATGTGACCATGTGGGTGCATGAGTGTGTTTATATGCACAGTTGGGAGTGTATGTGGATGAAGGGCTGAGTGTGGGCTGTGCTGGAGAAGAACAAGAGGACCTCCTTGGCCTTCTGAGAAATAGAATGGAAAGGGAAGAGAGGAGGGTTGACTGGTGAAGGGGAGGCTGGGAATCCTGCTGAGGTAGAAGTGAGGGAGGGCACTATGGAGATAACAAAGAGAGCACAAGAAGAACATTCAAAGACATTTGTCAGTAGCCTTTTCTGATCTCACCTCTAGGGAGGCTGGGACTCAGCTCCATACCTAGGCTTTCAGGGTGAAGGCCAAGCCTGGGACCAGAGGAAAACGAGACCCTATCCTTGCTGAGGTAAGGCCTGGGACACCCTGGGGTAGGAAAGAGGCCCTTGCTGAGATCAAACCCTTCTGGAGCCAAAGGGAGAGGTCTTCTTTGAGAAAAGATCTTTCTGATTTACCCTAGGCATACAACTAAACTATAGAGAGAGCTTCTATACTTCATTAATGGGCTACATAAAGACAGAGTAACGTTCGAGGAAACTGATGTGATTTTGGCTCATGTGGTCATGGAACCAGGGAATTATCTTCTGGAGCCTTTTATGTAGATCTTTTGTGCAATCTGGGGGTGTCTAAGGAGCTCCCACAGGAGGTCTCTTTAGGAAGTGGCTACCAAAAGGGCTGCCCAGGACCCCAGACTCAGAGGACCTTTTTCAATGACTGAATGGAATTCCAGCTCTCTAGAAAGATGGCCTGACCCACCAACTCAGGGTTCCTTAACCTTGCAAGCAGGTCTTGAATATGTGCTGGCTGGGATCCAGGGGGCCGTGGAGCTTCCTGAAAGGATTAAGTTCTAAGATAACCATTGCCCTTTCCTACAAGGCTCTGTGGCTGTGTCTTGGGTCTTTGGGGAGCAGGAAATGGGTTCTCTTGAATTTTCTATTATCTGTCCTATGTACTTACTAGTGCCAGGTCCTGAGCATCCACGTACATTTGAAAATCCCAAGTTCCTAGGTCTGGAGCCAATACTGTTTTCTTTCCTACACACATGCAAAGACCTTTGAGTCGGCAGCTCTGTTTTATAAGGTTGCTACTTCCTGCCCTTGCTTTATTACATCTGTTCTTTGGGGCATGGTGTTATAAATTGGGTATGTGATGATGTGTAATCACTAACTGAAAAGCCAATACATTTCCACTGTACCGGCAGCAAGATAAATAAAAGGCAAAATGAAAGGCTGGTGCTCTTTCGACAAAGGGGGGGAAAGAAAGCACACAATACACATATTAAAGAAGAAAAAAAAATCAGATTGCAAATTGAAAATGTTGTGCTTTTAGGGGAGTTGTTTTCTTGGGGGCAGTCTGGCTTGTGCTCGTCTCCTGGGAGCAGGCCTGGTGGCTGAGGAGAGAGCAATGCTGTAGTTCTCTTGGGAACCACATTATTACTACATTGTGTAAACCTCAGGCGAATGCCCCAGGCATTCACGCCAGCGGCCCTTGGTGAACAACTGGTCTGTGGTCAGAGGACAGTGAATAGAGAGAGGCAGCTAGAAAGAGAGGGAGGGGCTGGAAGAAGGGGGAAGAGGAGGAAGAAGGAGGAAGGAGAGGAGAAACAGACAGAGGAGAGAGAGAGAGAGAGAGACAGAGAGACAGAGAGAGACAGAGAGACAGAGATACAGAGACAAAGAGAATACCCACTGGCAGGATGCATTCATTTCCTTTAAGGTGCATATGGAGGGGTGATTTCCCTCAGAACCATAGTACCCTATCCTGTTTGATGCTGACATATGAAGAATAGTGGGGTCCAGAGAATAGGAGTCAAAGAAGATGCTGCATATAGAATGTCTGCCCTGGTTCTGAGCTCTCTCACAGCAGGGGTTGAGTGTGCACCTGCTGAGTAGGATGCCTGTGTGCATCGAACTTCCTTAGAGAGCTTTTATGGGGGGAAATTGCTCACCGTCATTCATATACAGTGAATATGAATATTCAGCTGTATTTAACTGCATGGCCATGTGGAAATGTTGCTCTGTGAGAATGTGGAGGTTAAATTCCACCTCCCTCTTTTTTTTTTCCCCCACAGCTCTTAGAAAATACAATAGAAATAAGGATTGGGGAATCTTTTTTTTTTTTTTTTTTTTTTAAAGAAACTGATTAAAGAGATTATAGGAATAAAATATATTGTCAATCTACAAAAGGTTAGAGATTTTTGCCAGCCAACCATAAAAGAGAAAAATCTTTAGGCGATGTAACTAACTAATTATGCTCATGAAGTTAAGATGATTGTGAAGAAAGATGAGCCTCTCCTTTGTGAAGAGCTACTCTCTGAGTAGCCTTGAAAGTTGCTCTTTTGGAGTTCTTCCCATGCACAGAAATAATAATAATTATAGTAACATGGCCATATTTTTTTTTTTTAAATTTTATTTTATTTTATTTGAGAACATACTGTACAGAGGGGTTACAATTACATGGTCAGGATAATGCATACATTTCTTACCAAGCATTGCAGCCTCCTCCTTTGTTTACCCTTCACCTCCCTTCCCAGCCTCCCCCCTCCCCCCCACCCAAACATACCCCCCCTCCCCCCCCTCCGACATTGTAAAGCTGGTTTTGACATGACATTTTGTACTTCTCATTGTTGCAACAGGTCCACCTGAATCCTTAAACGACTTGTTTGTCCCCATCTCCTCCACATGTTATACTGACATCAAATATAGTGAAAGCAGGGAGAAACATGGCCATATTATACTCAGAGAGTCCCTGTATGCTGGAGGATTGACTAGAAGGCCCAGAGGGCTGCAGGGCCCTGTGGCTATGTAAAAAACTGACAGTTTATCTCTTGGGCCAACTCAATCTCAGAAGGTTGGTTCAAACTATTTCATGATTTGTCTTATTTGACTTTCTTAGGAATTTGATGTGGGAGACAGGGATGGCATGCTGTTCATACACACAGGACAGGGACTCACAGAGTAGTGACTGGACCACAGTGGGTCACCAGTGACAAGAGCCAGGACCTGATCAGGGCGTGCAAGACCTGCTTCACATTTTTTCTGGGTCATCCTGTGTGTGTGTGTGTGTGTGTGTGTGTGTGTGTGTGGTGTGATAAAGAGAGAGAGAAAGAGAGAGACAGGAAGAGAGAAAGAGAGAGAGAGACAGAGAGCGCATGCATGTGCACGCAGGCATGTGTACAAGACAGAGATAACATGGTGCATGTCCAAGCAGAGCTTCACACCTTGCTACTGGACCACTTGTATTTACTTAATGATCCCCTCAGAAGAGCTATTAGCGGCTGCTAATGCGTCGTGAGTGAGCCTGGCTCTGGTGAGGCCCACTGGTTCTCGTGGGAAAACAGAATAAGCGTCTTCCACCAGACGTTGTGGAATTCTTCAACAGGGTCATGGTGCTTGTCTCCAGATTTTTCACAGCTGAGAATCTTAAGGGTGCTCAATAAAGACTTTTCACTTGACTGAGCTACGTCCTTATCCCCCACCTCATATCAGAGCCTGGACTCAAGGCTTCATACTTTCTCTGCCTTCTTCTTGTTCATGGCTAGTGCTCTGCCTTTTGAGCCCCGCCTCCAGCCCTGCTTTTTTCTGGTGATTTTGAAGATGGTTCTCCTCAAGCTGGCTTCGAGCCAGGCCTTCTACTCCTCAGCCTTCTGATTATCTAGAAATGTAAGTGTGAGCCACCAGTACCAGTGCTTTAATATTTATAATTTTGCTGCTAGTCTCTACCTCCCAGGGCCTCTAATCTGAATATAAGATCTGTGAAAGTGAGTTTGAAAAAAATCTATTTTGGTCATTTAAAATCATAGCACCCCAAACAGTATTGTAAGTCCAGAAGTTGTTCTAAGTCCTAAGTATTTTTTTTTAATGAATGGCAAATAAAGAAGATAACAGAGGCTCATAATCTTAAATAATATGTTAATACCCAGCATCATCCTATAGGGAACTGAAGTGGAGGAGTGGGGAAACTGAGTCCCCGTTGGTCCAGGCCCACAGGCCACTAGAGGCCAGGTCTCTGCTCCCATGTTGAGTGGTGTGTTGCCACTCACCTAGATCTTGTCTTTATTTATTTATTTATTTATTTTAAATATCAACTTACATAAGTTCTTTGGCAGTGATTGAGTAGTAAATAGGAAAGAAACATTTTCTATTAATTTATTTTTCAAGGTTGAATTTTGAAGTGAATTATTGAAGTGACTGTTCCACAAAAGATAATAAATCAATAGTTAGAAGTGAAATTCGTTGTCAAAAGGCAAAAGGCCAAATGATGACATAATAAAGATGATGGATTGAATCAGGAGTCAGTAAACTTTGACTCTCAGGCCAAATCCTGCTTGGCACCTGTTTTAGTAAATAAAGTTTTATTGGAAGACAGCCAGGTCCATCCATTTACATGTTGTCTGTGGCTGATCTCATGCTATGGTAGAGTTGAGAAGTTTGTGACAGATACCACTATGCCTAGAATATTTACAATCTAGTATCTTACAGAAGGGATTTGTCTGCTTTGAAGGATGGTCTAACTTGTTAACATCACAAAACAGAGCTGACAGTGGGGAAAAGGTGAAACCATGAATTCTTTCTGATGGTGGCTCAATATCTAAGACTGAGGTTCTGTAAGCTTCATTATCCATCCTAGTAAATTAATGTCACTCACTTGAGTTTTATTGGCTTGATGGTTTTCATTGTATTATAAGTTTTATTTTTCTATTTCATCTTCCTAGCATGAAAGCATAGAATTTATGTCTAGATTAAGTTTGGATATCTGAATGACATTGAAAAGTTGCAACACTTAGATCAGGTCCTTGGTCTCTATGGTGTTGAAGAATGAGTCCATGGATGTAGAAGAAGAAGTAAAACAACAAAATTTTATTGAAGAAAAAGATAAACAGAACTCCTGCTAGATAGGAGGATTCCCAAAGCAGGGTACCACCTGAGAGGAGACCTATGTGAATCTTAATCATTGGACAGCCTGTGGCCTTATCAGTCCCTAGACCCAATGAGAGGCTACAAGCACTCTGCAGGAGCTCTCCATGTGTCCTACAGCCCCGCTGGCTGGATACTCATTCCTGGGCACAGCTCCATTGTCCAACTTCTCTGATGTTCATGTGCAGGTCTTCTAGGGGTAATGATGGGTCCCAATGTGCAACTATTCAAGGCCATGGTATGTGATGTCTAGGAACCTGTATACAGGACTTCTTGGGCCATGGTGAGCAATATAGAACCTCTGTGGGAAGAAGCCTTTGCTCTTATTGCCCTGGTTGCCTACCCAGGCTCTCGTTAAGTTTAAGTCAGCCCCTGTGGATCTTGAAATGTATTCTCATCTCTATTGAATTTGGAAATGATATGGTGGGGCCTGTACGTCGGACTGCTCAATTATATTATGGGTATGGTTAGTTATCTCTTTCAAGAGAGAAGAAACTTACTGGAATGGAGTCACCTTGGTCCTGAATTTTGTCCTTTTAAAATTTGAGATGACTGGGTCTCAATCATCACCCATCCCCCTACACCTTTGCCAACATGAAGCAAGTTGTGTGTGAGACAGTGATTTGCTTTTGAAGTACCTCTTCTCCTTATGTCTTCCTTAGAGCTCCAGGAATTATGTTTTGGGGAGATGGGGACCAAAAATTCCATCCTATTATGTGTTTTCTGGAGCTGGATTCACCATAAATTGACTAGGGCTTGAGTTTGACAAGCACTCCCTGACTGATATAATGTCTCTTAAAGAACCTCTGGATAGGGGATCCTCTTTGGAGCATCTCTCCACCTGCTGCTTCCCTTTCTCTTTCAAATAAACTTACCTATTTTTTTTTGGTCTGTCATAGGACTTGAACTCAGGGCCTGGGCCTGTCCCTGAGCTCTTTTGCTAAAGACTAGTGCTCTACCACTTTGAGCCACAGCACTACTTTGGGTTTTCTAGTGGTTAGTTGGAGATTAGAGTCTCATGGACTTGCCTGCCTGGGCTGGCTTGAACCATGATCATGAGTAGCTAGGATTACCAGTGTAAGCCACCAGTGCCCAGTTCTGCTTGCCTGGCTCTTCTTACTTAGTATCTCTGGATATTGAAGGTCCAAAATATAAAACCAAGAAGAGATTGAAATGCAAAGATGTTAAATTTTCTTGTTTGGGGGGTGGGGTGTGCAGAGGAGGAGGCTATTCCTGGGGCTTGAACTCAGGGCCTGGTGCTGTCCCTGAACTTTTGTGCTCAAGACTAGCATGCTACCATTTGAGCCACAATTCCACTTCTGGCTTTCTTCATGCTTAACTGGAGATAAGAGTCTCACAGACTTGCCTGAGCCAGCTTTGAACCGTGATCCTCAGATCTCAGCCTCCTGAGTATTGAGGATTACAGGCATTTGCCCAAGGTCACATAGCTCCAAGAGACAAAGCTGGGGTGGCACTAGCTGTAAGAAAGAAACAAAACCAAACATGAAACCATCAAGACAGAACAAGCAATGTGATGATATAGACCTACGGGTTCTATAGATGACATTAACTCGGAGTGTCATTTATCTTTTATTTCAGAAACTCTCTTTAATTTTACCCTGAGGTTTTGTGTCCCCCCCACCCCATTCCTGGGGCTTGAACTCAGGGCCTGGACACTGACCCTGAGTTTTGTGCTCAAAGTTAATGTTCTATCCATCTCTTGGTCCACAGCTCTACTTCCAGATTTTTGGCAGTTAATTGAAGATAAGAGTCTGATGGGCTTTCCTGCCCAAACTGACTTTGAACTGTGATCTTCAGATCTCAGCCTCCTGAGTAGCTAGGATTATAGGCATAAGCCACCAGTATCTGGTTCCTGAGAGAGAGAGAGAAAGAGAGAGAGAGAGAGAGAGTGAGAGAGAGAGAGAGAGTGTTTAATAGCTTACATGATAGAACATTTTCTGCCTGCTCTTATTTTATGGCCCTTTTTCATGGTAGGCACACACACTTAAAAGGATATAAATAAAACTTGTTCCTTCTCAGCTTCCCATCGGAAAAAGGAGCTTGGCCTCCATAGGCCTAAGGAGTTCCCTGAGTCCCTGGAGTGAGCTTTGAAGACAGAGTGGACTAAGTCTCTCCTTGCCCAGTTCTTGTAATAGTTTTTCGGTGCTACTTGGTAGAAGGAATTTCCCTGACGTGGGCTCAGCTGCCCACCTTCCTGCCCCGCCCTCTCCCCTGCTTTCCTCCTCTCTCCACTCCAGCCAATTGGTTGCCTCCAGGCCCTGTTCCCCTATTTGCCCATCCCCTTCTTCCTGGTTGGAGCTCTTAGTTCTGCCTTTACTTTCCAGAGAACCTCCCATGCCCTGCACTGCCTTTGCCACCAAGAGCAGTTTCCCAAGGTTCTCAGCACTGTGCCTGCACAGAGCACCAAGCACGAAGCACTCTACAATTTGCTTTTCATCTGTGTGATTGGTTGTCTGGTTTTCACCCTCACCCCTAATGGTGATGGGAGTTCTGTGAGCCAGAAAGAGCATTTCCTTCTCTAATGTATTCCCATCTCAGTTTCTGGCACTTAATAAATGCTCATTAAATATGTCTTGGTAGGGAGGACTTCTATGAATACATCTGAAAAGTGGAGAAAGTAATGACATCCACCACCCTAGGACAGTGAATGAAAAACACCAGATTTCTTCCTTTCTGTCCATTGCTACCAGTCAGTGTGACACCTTTTAGTTTTAAGTAGGAGCTGTGTCTGCCTCACCTGGACCTTTGGAAATTGCTCATTGGTATGCCCACTATGCAGTGCTCTCGGAGCAGGGCCAGGCTTCAGCCTGGTGTCAGAAGGCAGATTTGCCATCCAGGACTTAGAGAGCAGCTGAGGATCCTGGGCTTGCCTAGGAGGACAGGGTTAAACAGCCGCCATTTAAGAGGGGCCTGAGCAGGGTGTACCCGTTCATCATGATAAGTGTCATGGTAAAATCAATTCTCTGTGTACTTTTGGGAATTACAGCTATCATTTTGGTGTGATTTATTTGGTGTATAACACGAACATGGCCATTTGTTTCATCATTCTGAAAGTTCATCTCAAATTGCTTTGAGTTTCTGGTGTTTGGAGTGACATGTCCAATTGTTATCGTGTCGCGCGTGAAAAATCGACAGAGGGACACACGCCTGCTGGTTGGTTCCTCCTGGTTACCTGCTTGTTTTAGTGCTTTGATTTCTCTTCTCCTCTTGAAGCTCTGCCCACATGGGAATCAGCATTCGGAGTCATGTTGGAGCTCCTTCCTCCCCAGCCCCTGGAAAGTCTCCACCCTGCCAAGGATGAGAGAATGGTTGGACTCACCATCTACTCTGGCTGTCTTCATGGCTGGGACCATTCTCTCCCGCCCAGCTCCAGGCCTGATCCTGGCCTTGACACATTTGCTCTTGGCATAGCCGGTAAACACTTTCTGATGTCTTGGTCAAAACAGGCTCGTTTGAAAAGTGTCCCTACCATCTGTCTGTGTGACTTTGAGCAGCTTCCTCAACTTCTCTGAACTCCTTGGCTCATAAAACCCCACATTATAATAAAAATGAGGAGCATGTGAGCTAATAGCCTTATTCCATAGTGCCTCCCCAGGGAGGGATTAATAGCTAGCACCCTGTTACTTCTGAAGCCATTGGGAAACAGTCTCACTTTTCCCCATCAGGACAATAGTCCCACAAAGTGAACTGGAAGCCTGGAGGAAGATGAGTCGTGTCGTGTATGGGTGTGTGGGAGCCCTGGAGAGACAGACAGGGTGTTGAAGTGAGTGCTGCTGTATTATCTATAGCTTTGGTGTTTGGGCCCTTTGGGGGCAGACTCTGGGGGAATCCTGGGACATGGGGTGCATGTGAGGTGGAGAGACTGTCAGCTTTCCATCTGGCCATGACATCTGCAGGAGGCCTGTGGTTTATTCCTGACATCTTTTTATAATAATAACACCACCCACCATGTATCACATGCTCAGACCCCTAAAAAGTCAGCGTCAGGATTTCTCCTCCTCCCCATCCCCCCTCCAGGACACCTGCTCTGCTTTCTTGAAGTGGAGCAGCTATCTTTGTACTATTTTCCCTAGACTTTCAGGTCAATGCTGGGCCATCCGGGGCTGGCAGTAACACCCTGGTCCACCTTCTTCCATTTCTAAGTCCCTTCATTCTCCACTCCTGTGGAAACCCCTTACTTCAGGGTCTTCTCAGCCTCAGAGATTCTAATGCCTCCCTCTCCAGGAAGCCTTCCTTCCTTGTCCCCACAGGCTATGACTCTTCCTTCTTTTTGTTCCCACCACTCTTTATGCCTCAGCTTTTGTTTTCAGCAGAGATGTAAAATGTGCACCTCACTACCCAACTGTGCCTCTGTTACCTTTTGGTGGTGATGGGGTATTGTCTTTCCAAATGCTAGTGTCTAGCTCCATATGTGGCATCAAACAGACTCTTCATGGGTTCTTCTGGACTGTTAAAATACTACAAGGAACATGACTATCCTTTGTGCTTCTAAAGATCCTTCCCAGCCCATGGCATCTGCAAGTGGGCCTCTTGACCCATGGTTTCCTTCTGAGTTTTCAAGCTATGGCTACTTGGGGGCAGCTATACTATTATAGCATCTGATGTCATGGCAGGAAAAGAAGAAGGGAACCCTGCATGAGGATATTGACAATGAGGATGAGAACAAATCACATTCCCATAACTTTGATGGTAGCATATTCTGATAAGTGTTCCCTTTTATTCTCAGTTATTGTTGTTGATCTTTTTCTGTGCTAATTTATAAACATCACCGTAGGTTCATACATGGTGGAGAAAGCATAGTATCTGTAGGGATTGGATCACTGCAGCTTTGGACACCTACTTGAGGTCTTGCAACATGTTCTTCAGGGACAAAGGTCTACTGTGCAGATGTGACCCACTGACCGCTGCTTCTCACGTGTGTTCTGGAATTTGCTTTTTGGTCATGGTTTTCACTGTGGACAAATTCTCAGTTCAAATCTCCCCTGTTCCTGAGTACCTGTGCTCTTACCTGTAATCCTAGCTCCTCAGGAGGCTGAGATCTGAGAACTGCAGTTTGAAGCTAGCCTGGGCAGGAAAGTCTGTGAGCCTCTTCTCTTCAATTAGCTACCAAAAAGTTATAAATGGAGGTGTGGCTCAAGAGGTAGAGTGCCAGCCTTGAGCAAAAAAAAAAAAAAGCCAAGAGATAGCACCCAGGTCTTGAGTTCAAGCCCTAGTTTTGGCACAAAAAACAACCTACCAACCAACCAATCAACCAACCAACAAATAAACACAAATCTCCCATGTTGTCCTGGGGCAAAAGCCCAGGATGGTGATAAGTGGGAGCTCTGATGCTGGTGGGGGAGATGCTGCGGGAAGATGGAAAGGCCTGGGAGTGCAGCAGGGAAAACCTAGTACGAGGAAGCTGTACCTGGGAGCTGACTGCAGAGACAAGTTAGCCTTCTGCATGGATTCAGCCTAGATTACTGAGGGGTGATGTCCTTTCATTCTTCTTCCTCCTGCTCTATGGTGCTGGATAGAAAATCCCCCACTCACTTCTGTTACATGATGGCTGGGAGAGCCTTCGTGCTAGGGATAGAGCCACCTGCTCAGCTTGAACAGGGAACTGTCTCCACCCATTGCCCTCCCCCAGGCTGCATAGCCATGCACCATTGACCTTGGAGGGGCCCCTCACGAAGGCAGGTGCTAGCCTGAATGCCACTCACTCAGGCTGTCATTAACACTCATGCCTGTGACAGGTGTTTGCTGTGGTCCTGGCAGGAAGGTCAGCACCTTGAAGCTGCTGAGTTTCCAAACTAAAGGTGACACTTGAAGGCTGGCAAGTGGCCAGGCTAGAGTTGTTGGCAGTGGGTGGCCTCAGGGGAGGGAGGACAGGATATGGTCAGAGCCTTGGAATTGCTCAGTGCTGGTCCCTGCAGTGTCACAGCAGTGACTCTGGCTGGGTCAGACTTGGGTGAGCCTGGCTGGATCCTGTGCCAGCCTCCACCCCAGGTCTTTGAAGCTGCTGGGGTCAGATGCAGTGTCAGAGAGTCTGCTTTTTGGAGGTGAGTCTCAGGTAGCTACACAGGTCCTCAGGGGGCCTGGGCTGCCTGCCCCTGCCATGGCTTCAAATTGGGACCCAATTGGAGTGAGTTGAGGGTGGAGAAGCTTTTTGGGTTCTTCTTTTGTACCGGCCCTCACAGAGGGCCCACCCTACAGTCTTTCCGAAGCTCAAAAGCCTCAATTTGTGGCTTGGGAGATGTAAGTGGAGCAGGTGGCTGGGTGGAGGGGCATCGGGTGTTAGCTGGGTTTCAACAGCACTGCTGGGTGTGGACGTGCATCTCTGGGAGACGCTCAGTCACCCTGAGCTCAGCTTTCTCCCGTGTAAGAAGCAGACAGCAGTAATTAGCTTCTCTTCCTGGCGATATAATTTCTGATCATCACATGAGATAGCATGTCATAAGCTAAATTGCTGTACTTTATGATTATTAGGTAAATAAAAGACTACAGGGGTGTTTGCTAGTGAACAGGTTACATGTGTGTACTTAAGTGGTTATGGTATATTATGTATTGAACTATAAATGTAAATATTGACATGTATGCATATGGCATGTATGTGTTTGTCTTTGGTTTCTGGAGGCAACACCCAACGATCAACCCCACTGGAAACTGGAGGCCAAGATCCCCATTTCTTTCTTCCATTAAAAAAATTAGTGTATATTAATTATACAAAAGGGTTTCACTGTGACATTTCCATTTATGCATATAATATACTTTGATCATGTTCACCCCACAACCATTCTTATCTATCCTTCTGCTTTTGTTTTTGTTTTATTTTTGAACTCAGGGTGTGGCCTCTGTCCCTGAGCTTTTGTGCTCAAGGATAGTGCTCTACTACTTGAGGAATAGCTCCTCTTTGAGTTGATTAGAGTCTCATGTACTTTTCTGCCTGGGCTGTCTGTGAATTGTGATCCTCAGATCTTAGCCTCCTGAGTAGTTAGGATTACAAGCACAAACCATTGGCAAACAGCTCTAGTTTTGTTTTTGTTTCAGAATTTAAAAAAATGAGTTGCCAACCAGATGCTGGTAGCTCATACCTATAATCATAGCTACTCAGGAGGCTGAGAAATCTGAGGGTTGTGGTTTGAAGCCAGCCTGGACCGGGAAGTCTGTGAGACTGTTATCTCTAATTAACCAAGTAGCTCAAATACTAGAGTATGGTCCTTGAGCAAAAGAGCTAAAGGATAGCATCTAGGTCCTGAGTTCAAGTCCCAGTACTGGCACAAAAAAACGAGTTTCTTCATGACATTTTCATATGTGCTTATCATGTTCTTCCATGATCACCCTTTTTTGACATGTAACCCAGCCTAACTGGGAATTCAGGGCTCACTGCAGTGGCCACTACTGTCTTTAGAAACTGGAAGGAACCCCTCAAAGGCAATAAAGGCAGCTGCTGGCTCGTGAATGTTCCTGCTAGACACTCAAGCATGTTCTTCTGGGCTCGCTTCTCTCTAGGTTACAAAGAGGCTGCTTTACCTCCCGGGATCCTGGAGGTAGCTCCAGGGTCAGACCCTGGGTGAAGCCCAGTTGGATCTCCACTGCAGCCTTTGGATGCAGAATCCCACCCTGTGGAATGGGTACCTTTCTTTCTTCCCACTCAGGAAATTGGGAAGCTGTACCAATTCCTACCAGGTTGAGGGGTCTACCTGCAGAAGACTAGTGTGAGGCCCTGTGGCCATGCACTGAAGCCCCCACTTCCCGAAGAGTCTATTTGCCACGCAGACAGCAGCTGTGTGGTTCTAGGTCCTGCTGGGTGCTTTGCTGGCTTTTCTCTGGAAGCCAGGCCCTCTCAGGAGGTCTGTGGAGAATTCACCTCCAAGAGCTCAGCCTCAGGCTCAGAGTGGAGCCCAGATGGCCAGGATCAGGAAAGACAGGGGTGGGGCATGTGGGAGGCTGACTGTCTTTTTCTATCCGAGGGCAAATCAAGGTGACTGTGCCTTCAGACAGTCCTGGGTGGCTCAAAGACCATCCACGAATGCTAGGGCAGTGCACCACACAGCCTCATTTAGCAGCTGATTCTGATTATAGAGATGGTAGACATCTGTGGTAAGACGTTTAGGAACTATACACATGCTTCAGTCTCCATCCTTCTCTCCCGTTGCTTTTTGTCTGAGTCTGGCCTCACTGGCTTCTCCTAGTGTTTGGAGGATCTGGTCTCCCTGTGGCCACAACTTTGCACAGTCTTTTCTCTGGGCCCGAAATTCTTTCACCTGTAATGTGTTCCTGATACCCCGCGCATTCTCCATGCTCTGCTATTACACACAACATAAATATATAAATATGTCTTTGCACATAAATCTCCAGGCTGCTGTAGGATGCCTTCAGAGTAGATTCTTAGAAGTGGAATTTCTGAGTCAAAGGTTATGGACATCTTTTAAAGCATTTTGATGAGCATTCCAGATCGCTTTCTAGAAAACAGACACATCCTTTTGGCCATAATTCTTTTTCTGTGGCATTTTGTTTGAATCTTTCACCTAGCTATGGCCGTGCCTCTTTTCTCTTCTCGTGGAGTGGAGTCGTTTGTTTACGCTGTCTCCTCCACTCTTCAGCAAACTCCTCAGGGGTCAGGGCTACCTCTAATTTGTCCTCCTGTCTCTCAGTGATGGTGGCTGAGCCATTGTACTAACATAGGCATTATCTGACTCCACAGTGGGCTGGAAACTAGCAATCCAGATGTTTGCTAATAACTCAGAGGGTCGCCACTAAATGTCTAACAAGGGGAAAACTCTACACTTACTGAATATATGCAGATCTTTCTTTGTCCCTCCTCTCCTCTCTCTCTTCTCTCCCTGCCCCCTCCTCCCTGTCTCTATTATCTTTCTTTGCCTCTCTCTCTCTGTTTCTTTTTAGCCTAACAGTTGAATGAGAGAAGAGCCCAACTTAGGGCTGTGTTTCCTATTCTGAGCACCCAAGTTGGTAGTTAGAGGACAGCAATCAGGGTCAAGGGGACCCCAGATTGCCATTTCTCTGTGGGGTAACCACTCCCAGAACCTTGGTTACTTCCTCCCCTTGAAGCCAGAGGGCATTTGTCCTCTTGGCTCCTTCACATCCTGCCTCTGGGAGCCTGGCTGGGGAAGGCAGAGCTAATAGCCAGCCCCTTGTCTGCCTGCGGTGGGGTGCTTCTACCTCTAGGGTCTTGGAAGAGCTCTCTAAAACATCAGGGAAGAAGCCCATTTTCCCTGGAGAAACCCTATACATATTTACTGCTGTTCAGATAGAAGAGCGCCTTGCTTCCTCCATTCCCCTGATGCAGTGAGATAGGATTGTTATCCTCCTTTTACTGACAAGGAAATAGACACCAGAGGAGGAGGCCATGCTAGAAAGCAGCTTATCCAGGTTTGTCCCGAGTCTAAGCTCTCAACCTTGGTGCTGGGCTGAGCATGATCTGGAGTGTTGGTTAGGCTCCAAGAGTCCGTGTGTGTGTGTGTGTGTGTGTGTGTGTGTGTGTGTGTGTGTGTGTGTGTTGAAGTATGCACATTTGCCTGTTTGAGAGAAGCCTTTTCCACCCTTATGATGCAGTGAAAAGGGTCTAGTACTAATCCAGGCCTGAATACGAGTTGTGTCTCTCTTTACTCGCTGTGCGACTTTGGGCAGGTGGCCTTACTTCTCTGTGTCCTAGCTTTCTTACTTGAAAGTAGGGATAAGAGCTTCTCAAAGTATTGTTATGAGGATTAAACATGTTCATTTAGGTTAGTGTTAGGGATGGTGCCTAGCATACGGTGGGCTCTAGATTAAATACTGATTTTCTCTTGCCTCCATCCTCTGGGCAAGCGGAGAGGTAGAATGAGTTTGTGTGAGACCTGCTATGTCCTTTTCTCCATTTGCCATTAGAGGCCGTTCCCATCACTCACCTCTTCTCCCCCAAACCCATCTATCATCTCCATCCATACCATGTATCTCGGGCTTGCTATTTCCATCAATTTTTGTTGTTGTTGTTGAAGAGAAACGATGCTCTTACAGGTATCACTTTGCTCTTACAGGTGCAGGAGACCAGTGCCTCCTGGACCCTCTCTGGGCATCTCTTTGCTGTACACCTGTGACCAGGCAGATGCTAGACCAGCCACTCCTATCCTGTCCTTGACCCTGAGCTTGGAGGTCTCCCTGCGTCAGTCATCTTTGTCTCCAGGCGCCCTCCCTTGATTCTGGTCCTCCCCCTGCCTGGCTGCCAAGGTGCTGTCAACACTAGTGCAGTATGGTATATTGTGGTGTGTATGTGTGTGGGGGGGCAATGGCCTGGGGACTCAGGAGAGGTAAAGTTTGGGCAGTAGTGGGGAAGGTGCCATGCTGGCTTGTGTTACCTCTAGGCCTGGAAACCACCTGGAGTTACATTGCACAGCTGATGCTCTGCACAGCTGATGCTCAGCACAGCATTCCAGGGATGTGGAGCTGGGGTCAGGGGACATAGCAGGAACTAGCCTAGCATTCAGAGCCACAGGGTGGAAACTCTGGGTAGACCGAAAGGATACAATTAAATCAAAATTGCCTAATACTGAGCTTGCCTGCTTACCCTCAGGTACTGTGGTAACAAGGATCCTAGCATTGGGAGGAAGGTGTTTTGTTTTGTTTTGTTTTTCTAATCTTAAGATCCTAAACCAGGCTTGGTGGCTTAGTCTTGTAAGCCCAGCTACTTGAGAAACTGGGATCAGGAGGATTGTGGTTCCAGGGAAGTCTGGGCAAAAGGCTATCAAGACCCCATCTCAATCAATGGCTTGGCAGGTGTTAGTTCTGCCCAGGAGAACAGCCCCTCCCCATTTCCTCTTTGTGAAAGACCTCAGGTGGCCTGACCAGAAATCACCTGCCTGAAACAAGTAATCCCTGCCTGTCACTCACCTGACTGAGACTCTGAGGTCACTTCCACATCCGCTGAGGTCACTTCCGGAACCACCCTGGTCACACCTCCTTCAGACAGTGAGAGGCTCCCCAGGCTCTGAGATCACTTCCATATCTGCTCAATGAATCTGCTCTGGTTACACCTCTCCCACCTTTTCCTATGTAATCCCTCTCAACCCTAAGTCCTGCCCTCTTCTTTTCTTTCTTTCTTTCCCACCCTTTTTCTCTCCTCTTCCCTCTTTGCTCGCCTCTACACCTCTATCTCAGGCTGTCAGTTTGCTGTTCCCCTCCCCCCACCACCTAAACTTCTGCCTGAACCATGGAGTAGCATCCTTTCTCGGAAGCTTCTAGCATGGTGGCAGGAACCTGTCATCCCAGCCACAAAGGAAGCATAAATAAGAAGACTTTGGTCCAGATTTGCCTGGGTATAAATGTAAGATCCTATATTCAAAAAACTAAAAAAGGGTTGGAGATATGACTTAGTGGTTGGAGCCCCTGTTTGGCAAGCATGAGATCCTGAGTTCAAATCACAGTATCATGTGGAGGACCTTGGATTGTCAATCCCCTGGAATCTCTTTCTGCAGACATGGGCTCTTCAGATGCAGAGCACCGTCAGAGCTGAAGAACCTGGAAGCCTGGGGTCCAGGTGGACACTGGCTGCAGTAATGCCGGCTATTCACAGCAAAGTGCTGGACTTGGGAAGCAGGGAGGAGACTGCGAATTCCAGAAACTCAGGTTTGGAGGGCAAGTTAAGGGATATGAAGTGAGACCAGAATTGGCAAGCAACCTGGCACCAGTGGCTCATGCCTGTAATCCTACCTACACAGGAGGCTAAGATTTTAGGATTACAATTTGAAGCCAGCCTGGGCAGGAAGTCCATGAGACTCTTATCTCCAATTAAGCACTGAAAAGCTGGAAGTGGAGATGTGGCTCAGGTGGACAAGTGCCAGTCTTCAGTGAAAAAGCAAGGGACAATGCCAAGGCCCTGAGTTCAAGCCCCAGTACAGGCACTGGAAAAACAAAATAAAACAGACAAACTGACAAGCTGGGCTGGAAACGTAGCATAATATCAGAGTTCTTGCTACTGTGGGCAAGATCCCAAATTTGATCCTAGCACTGAAAACAAGACAGGACAGAACAAAAACAAAGGTGTGTGTGTGTGTGTGTGTGTGTGTGTTTGTGTGGTATTGGAGGAGAAAAACTGCTGGCGATGTTAGAAGTTAGAAACATCTAGAAAGAACCCAAAGTGGAGTCCTGGATATGGATTGAGAGCAGGTGAGGAAGGAAGGGAGACATTGGGACCTCAGAAACTAGGTTTAACCTCTAGATTTGCCATGTTTTCTACTTGTAAGTCTAGTTAACCTCTCCAATCCTCAGCCCTTATCTATAAAAAGGTGAGTCCAAAAGACAAATATCCTGCATGATGGTTGGGGAAGAGGACCAAATCAGACTATAGAATCAGCTAGGGAGTGCCAGGCAAATGCCTTTACTTCTTGCTCTGTGTGGGAGTGGGTCTTAGAGATAGGTGGGACTGAGCTGGAGTGGGTAAGGGAGATCCTGGAGGCATAAAGGACCCAAATGCTACAGAGGGCTTAGAAGGCAAACTGGTGATCAGATCTCCTGACTTTGGCATCAGTGACACTGCAAGTGGTTTGTCAAGTTGGTTACGATGGCTTTGAGAAACCCTTTGGGTACTTGTCCTGGACCAGGACCTGAGGACCATGGAAAGGAGGCTGAGGATCTGGAGGCCAAAGAATGGTCCACATACTTGGCATTTCCAGTGAATGCATTGACAGTCCTGCTAGGCCAGGGATCAGGGCAGCTTGCCAGCACTGAAAGGCCAACAGAGTCTGTGTTGAGTATTTTAACCTTCATTCCTAGACTCTTCCCAAAAGTTATAGCCCTCAGGTATCTTCCATCTTATGGTCTGCAAAAGCATCTGATCTGGAGATGACTTGATAAACCACACCCTCCCGCACAGCCCTGCAGGATCAGAGTTCTGATTTCTCTGTTTTTTGAGAATGTACAGGAATCACTCTCATTTTAGAAGTCTAGGTTTATGGCAGCCAGACTGACAAGAAGGACTAGAGATTAAGAGTGTGAACAGGAGGATCAGGAGTGGAGAGTCCACAGTGCTCCAGAGTTAATAGCTGGGCCTCACTTGGTAAGTTTAACATTCATAGTGCTCATGTTTTATAAGGGAGGCTACTGAAGGCCACAGTTTGTCAAGTGAGTTGCCTGAGGTCATGGAGCTGTTGAGTGGTAACATCAGTCTCCTAATCAGGGTTCTCCTGTGTCAGCTTTGTCCACAGTAACTGAGTGGAGGCTCTATCTATGGCCAGATCTTCACCTTCTCATTTATAAAATGGGTGTGAAATGGAATTTCAGACCCTAGACTCCATTTCCAGTAGTTTCCCATAGGTCAGATTTGGCCACACATCCCTATATGCTGAATAAAGAGACACATTGAAGGACAGAAAAAGGAGATTATTATGTAATGACATGGCAGCCCTGGGAAGACAGCACGTTAGCACCTATTTAGCCATCTTTAGGGTCCAGACATGAACTATAGGTGTAAACAGACAAAGAACTAGGGATAGGAGATGAAAGATATGCATAGTTAAATAGTCACTGTAGTGTTCCAGTGTTCTGGTCATTACAGATGGTCAGAGTTATTCTGATAGTCTATTGTCTTAAGATTGGTCAGGCAGGTCTTGTTATAAGATGCCTGGTGGTTGGTCTGACCTCTGGTCCATCCTTGCAGGTTTCTAAAATGACTGTAAGGAGTGAATGGCTTAGGGCAAAGGACACAGATACAAAATGGAGGCTAAGATGCCTAGCTTTCATTCCATTTTTAGTTAATTTGTGGGCCCAAATGGGGAGTGTTTCTCTGCAAAGCCAGCTTTTAAGCACCTATTACAAGTGCGTTGTTTCATGGCAATAATGTTTTAATGTTATTTCTCTTTAACTTCTATACGCATACAGCAGAGACATAATATGCATGGTCTGGGGAAGTCCTGGGTTTGCCCACCTGACTTTGAGGGGACAGTCTGGTCTCTGAGGTGAGGATGCTTTTCTGCAAACTGTTTTATAAAGAGCTTGGTCTCCAGAGGTTAGGAAATCACATTCTTCCTAACCTACTCCTCCTTTTCCCCTGCCTTCTCTTCTTCCTCTTCCCCTGCCTCCTCTTCTTCTGCCTCCTCCTCCTTCTCGCCTTCCTCCTCCTCCTCCTCTACCTATTTCTCCCCTCTTCCTCCCCCTTTTTTGTGGTACTGAGACAGGATAAATAAGAGAAAGGGAAATTAAAATTAATAAACCTTAAGAAGGTCATAATCAGATGTTAGAACCAGGAAGTAACCAAAACCAAACCAAAGCAAGACAACAAAACAGTCAGAATAGAGCAATGAGCTCTTTTCCATCACCTACTTTTAGAAGTTACAAGAATAGGGAGAGTTACAGGGCACCTTCCTTCACCTTTGAAATGATAAGAAGCTTCAAGGCTCTTTGAAGGGATAGAGGGACAGAAAATTGAGAGTCATGTTTGAGAAAAGAATGTCCTAAAACTCACCTATTCTTTCTGTGTTTTGAATAGGCCTAAATTATATATCAATGTTTTAGAATAATAAACAGTACTCATTTTAGCCACCACTGTTTAATGCATGATTAAGGGTTACAATACAACACGAACAAGTAAGTGCATTTTCCCAGCTCAGAAAATACAAAGGCCACCATTTTGAGTCTTTACTCCCATTTCCTATGTGGGGAGCAGGACATGTTTCTCTCCACCCCAATTTTCTGTACTTTATCTTGTTATACTAACATAAATTGTAGTGTACTAATAAATTGATACGTTGAATTGAAATCTCTTTGTACAACTAAAGATAATAAAAATAAAAAAAATCCCAACTCCCCCCCCTAAAACAAAATAGAATAAATCCTTTTTTGAAACGTCTACCTTGTTGAGACTCTCCTATTCTGAGACACCCTGAAAGCCTTTCACATGTGGATCTCAAACATCTGATTTTATGTGGAAACTGAGATACTAAGAGAACTCCCTTACCCACTCATCCAGTGGCAGTGCAAGTATTTGAACTCATAACCTTGTGCTTGCTAAACAGACAGTCTTTTTTTTTTTTTGGATCCGGTCATAGGGCCTGAGCTCTGGGCCTGGGCGCTGTCCCTCAGCTCTTCAGCTCAAGGCTAGCGCTCTACCACTTGAGCCACAGCGCCACTTCTGGCTTTTTTCTTTTTGCTTATGTGGTGCTGAGGAATTGAACCCAGGGCCTCATGCATGCAAGGCAAGCGCTCTACCACTGAGCCACCTTCCCAACCCTAAACAGATATTCTTAACACTTGAACCACATCTCCACACCTCTTTACCTTACATATATATATATATATACATATATATATATATACATATATATATGTATATATATATATATATATACATATATATATATGTATATATATATATATATATATATATATATATATATATGAGGAATCGCTTTTTATGTGGGCTGTCTGGACTTTGAGCTTCTTTTTTTTAAAAAAAATATTTATATGAGAAAGTTTATTGAGTCAAAAAGTAGATGAGCAATTGTCTAGAACTGGAGGTGCCCAAAGCAAGATTGATTCCTAGCAGATACACAATTTCTTTTTACATTAAAATGAATGACCTTGAGCCTCTTAACCTCACTTCCCATGTAACTGTGATTATAGATATGTACTACCACACCTGACTAGTTGGTTGAGAAGAGGTCTTGGTAACTTTCTACCTGGGCTGACTTTGAACTTCAGTCTTTCTGATCTTTGCAAGTTGGGATTACAGGAATGAGCTACTGCTCCTGGCCACATTTCCCTTTTATTGTTCTAGTTGGCTATTCCTAGCAAAAGCTCAAAAGGTGGTTCTTTAGGGCAGCTTTGCTGTTGGCTCTGGATTTTCTTTTCCAGAATTTTCGATGGCAGTAATTGTCAAAGTCATCTGGTGCCCAGAAGGCTTTGGGTGGTGGGTGTGTTATTCAAGTCCCTGACTTCAGGAGGATGGACCAGATGACCTATAAAGTTCCTAATAAAACCTTGTGGCGGATTACCAGCCTTCTCCTCTTTAAAGTCTCATTGGAAAAGGAATGTCTACAGACATCCCTCGGTAACACTCCTTTTTTACAGGCCTCTTAGCCAGGAAGCTGTTCTTAATGTTTAACCTTAATCCCTCCTGCTGTAATTTAAGGCCCTTTTCTCTTGTTGAGTGCAAATGGAGAACAGCTGCTCATGATCATTGTCTGACACTAGCGATTTCTCAAGATGACCCTGTGAGACAGGCCAGGGTCATTAGACCCAATTTGGTGCTCCGCAAATATGTATTTATTCCTGCATGCACCAGCCACAGACTGGCTGGTTGGACACGATAAATAGCTACAAGTTTATTAGGGCATCTAATCACACCTGTGTTGTCTGAGCTCTGTGTCTTTGTCTGGACCCCAGAGGGCAGAGACCGGGCCTGTTTGACTTGCTTTGAGGCAGCTGTAGCAAGGGGAAGATTTTTGTAGAGGTAACTCAGAGTTTAGGCTGTGGACAACCAATCTACTGTGGTGTCCAGTTGGAGCCTGGCTTTCTGAGCTCACTCTTCAATCAGCAAGGCTGGAGATGTTCTGTGAGGGCGTTGTGGATCCATGCCAGCACAGGGGCTGAGTTGAGGGCAAGGGGAAGAGACGTGTGGTTGGGTGACCACAGGGAGATACTTTCCTGGCCTTCTGTCCCTTCTGAAAGGAGGTGGCGATGAAACATAACCAGACAATTAGCCACCCCCTCATCACTCAGAGAATCCGAATCAACAAGGATATAGACAGTAAGAGCCAGGGCTGCTGGTGACTTGCCATTCTCACATCAGGTCTTTAACTTTTTCCCTCTTGCCCTATCTTACTCTGTAGCTTAGAGAAGTATGGAGAACAATATTTGGAAGAACAGGTGAGCCAGAAGGAGGGAATTTCAGGGACTCCTCATGTGTGCTCCACTTTGTTCAGGATTTATCTTTGACAGGGCTTTCTCACGTCTCCTAGCAGTGTGACTTTTGGTTCCAGAGGCCTGGAGGAGAGGGCAAGGGGGTGTTTCTGCCCCTGGGCCCCCTCCTGTGTTCCCTTCTCTAGGAAGCTGCATTCCATCACTAACTGTTCTCCTAGGGCTCAGGGCTAGGCTGCTCCAGAGGTTTATCAGAGGCTGGGATCAAAGCTGTTCAGGTCATAAATCTCTCTCAGTGACTGTCAGGCCCCAGGGCAGCTGAAGAGGGTTGACAACCCTTTGGGCCTCAAAGAAAAAATGTGCTTCACTCCACCCATTCCCATCTTTGCCAACAAGCTGTCTGCCCAAGAACCCCTGAAGGCCAGTCTAATCCTGGAGCTGCTCAGATGCTGGAGTGCTTGTTTGTGATAGAGGTGGGGATGGAGGGTGGGTGCCAGAGAGGGGTGGGGGAGGTGTACAGTGTGTGGATGTTTTATGGGGAGGTAGGTAGGGGCTGGGAGATGGAAATGTAAAGCTTCAATGATCCTCAGAAATCCTTGACCCTTCCCCTCCCTGCCATTTCTCCTCAGGAGAAACTGAGGTCTGGGAGATTGAGGGCCATTAGAGGTCAACCCTGAAATCATCCACAGAGTAGTACCCAGGCCTCCGGAGCAGGCCACTGACACGAGGGGGAGCAAATTCCCTGTCAACCTTGTGTTCTTGGAGCCAACGCTTGGGAGATTGTTGTTGTTGGCCATGGGGCTTGAATTCTGGGCCTGGGCGCTGCCCCTGAGCTTGTCTGCTCAAGGCTATTGCTCTACCACTTAAGCCACTTCTGGTTTTCTGGTGGTTTTTTGGAGATGAGTCTTACAGGCTTTCTTGCCTGGGCTGGCTTCGAAACATGATCCTTAGATCTCAGCCTCCTGAGTAGCTAGGGTTATAGGATTATAGCTGCCTGTGAGATTTTGTAGATGTCTCTGGGACAATGTAACTGATAGCCTTGAAGGCTGGTGGAGAAAGTGAGGTGAAGGCAGAGAGTTTGGGAAACAGCTGGCCAGTGGGAGCTGCGGAGGGTCTCTGTGAGGTCTAGGATGAGGCACAATGAAGCTACAGAATGTCCCTTGTTGATGAGCAGAACGCCAAGAAGCTCTTCCTCTAGCTCCAGGACTTGGGTTGCTTTGGGACTGGCTTTGACCTATGGAGAATGGGGACATTTAGACAAACTCTCCAAATTATTTTCCCACTAGGTCTTCCCTAAGCATCAAAAATACAAGTGAAAGAAATGATTATAGAGATCATTTGACTATAGAGATCAAATGGCTATAGAGACCATTCTCTCCCCAGAGAAGGAAAGATCTAGGAGAAAGGGGAACCATTTGCAGAGAGGGACCCTGGGCTCTTGGTATGGGATCCCAGGATTCCAGGCTGAGCTGGCACAATTCACACCAAGTATTGCTAGCAACAGACAGCACATGCACTTAAGCACATAAAAATATATGGCTATGATTTCAGAACAATGCCCCATAGATAAAAGTAGCTTTAAATTCCCCATAAAGTGATAAAACCTAGTCCTTAACTCCCTGCAGCAATGCTGGGTTCTCAGAGACACGGGCGGCACCTCAAACTTTGCTCGTTTCTCATCCATACGCCTAGGAGATGGCAGACAGGGAAGGGAATGGACTCATTGACTTCCAGTCACTAGGACTTGGGTTCCAGCCAGGTGTGTCCCTTGATAGCTGTTGACCTTGAGCAGATTTCCTGAAAGTTTCCTCCATTGTATCTACCTGATAGATGTATAGATGACATAGTACCAGCCCTTACTGCAGTGCTGGGGATGTAATATATACTCAATCAATGTCCATTTAGCAACACCTTGGGAATCTTGGCTCAAGTCACAATCAAAGGGACTTCACTAGCAAGTAGCATCAAGGGGGTTCCTTCTGTCTTGGGTAGGATTTGCAAGTGAAGGAAATGACTGTAGAAATAATTTGATCTGCAACGAAATGGAAGCCCACAAAAAGGAAGGAATCCATAAGGAAGGGGAGCTGTGCACAGAGCATGATGGATCTATTTAAATCTAGACACAGGTTACCCTCAAGGTAATATGGAGAAAAGAGGACTGGGTGCAGTTATCTAAAAGATTTATCCCAGTTTCAAGAAATGAAGCAGACTTTATTTTATCTGACTAGAGTTCATCCTGGACTGAGCTTTAAGACATTTTTATGGATTGAATTGTATTGCCTTGCTTTCAATTCACATGTTGTGGTCCTAACCCCAGTACTTTAGAATATGACTTCAAGAGGTAATTAAGGTAAACCAAGGTCCTTATTATGAGTCTTGATCCCAAATGATATGTCTTTATAAGAAGAGGTTAGGAAAGCTATACACAGAAGGAAGGATGTGTGAAGACACAGGTGGCTGATGATAAACCAAGGAGAGAGGTTTCCATAGATTTTAAGCCTTTAGGTCTGTGAGAAAATAAACATGCACTACTTAAGCCACTGCACCTGTGATATTTGTTGTAGCAGCGGTAGGTACTGATACAGGCTCCCTTTGTCTTCCTGGGAGAACTGCCTTTCCACTCTGGCCTTAGAGTCCTGCTCCAGTGCAAGGAGAGGTGGCCAGAACCCAGGGACAGGGCCTGAGAGACACTGCCTGGGAACTTGAAGATTCAGGCTATGTTATGTTTGAGGGAGGGCCTGCGAGTGGTCCTGGCAACTCTATGACAAGGCCCACCCTTCCAGGGACATGAGCTATCTCCCAGGAATTTCATCCCTGGGGATTCCTGTTGAGGGGTAGGTAGCTGAAAGGTGTTATTCCTCAGTCCCCTAGGGAGACCACCTGGGCACAGGCCTTTCCCTGGCACCTCCTGCCTTCCAGGTCAAAGAGCCCCACAACCCCTCAGCCTGTCAAGCCTGTGGTGAGTAGAGCCTGGCCTGGCCTCGTCTAGGGCGGGCAGAGTGGCTTGGTGAGTAGTGCGCATGCTTGTAGGTTGCTGTTGGGCTGGGTGTGGGGAAGTTCTGAACTTGTCTCGCCCGTGTCAGCTCCATGAGTATGACACATACACAAAGGTACCTTTTATAGGTGGGAAATTATAGGTGCTGCTACTTCAAAGGCCCTGGCAACCGGGGCTCCTCTTTGATAGATGACAGTATTATTAATGGTGATTTATTGTTAGGGCCATTTTGACAACTGAAATAACCAGTTTCCCAACCTTCTTGGCTCCCTCCCCCCACACCTTGCTAGCTTTTTTTTTTTTTTTTTTGGATGGAGGTTACCTCCCTGAGCCAGGAGACTGGGCATCTGTTTAACACACAGTGAGGTATCTGGCTTATTAACCTGTCATCAGATGTCATAAAGTTTAGTGAAATACTAGCAGAGTGTAATCCTAAGAAGGGCAATTACGTTATTAAATCAACTTTCTTTCTTCCCCTCCTTCCTTCTTCTTCTCCTCCCTCCTCTCTACTTCGTTCCTTCCCTTTCTTCTTCTCTCTGTTTCTCTGTCTGTCATACTGTCTCCCATTCTTTCTCCACTCCTGCTCCACGCTCTTTCTGGGTTGAGATTTTTCTTCCCTCTGTCTACTTTGCTCAGTTAATCAGAGCAGAAGTGAGCTTGCATCACTGAACATAAGCCTGGCCTTGCTGGCCAAACCTGGAGCCAGGAGATGGAGCTCACAAGGGCCATGGAACTTTCTCCTCCTTGGCCACTAACTCAACTTTCCCTCCAGAATTTATTTCCTCCTGCCTTCTGCTAGCTTGCTTTTGGAGCTGGAGCCAGAAGTAGCGACAATGGGATGGTAGGGGGCCTAGAACTTGACTAATTACTGGTCTGATTTGAGTATTGGCTATTTTCCTCCCAGAGACTCAGTTTCTCCATCTGTGTGATGGGGGCTTATCACTGATCACTTCCCACAGTTTTACAGGAGATCAAACTAGAATGGTTGAGTGTCAGCTCCTATGCCAAAGAAGCCTAAGTCATTTGCTACACAGTGACATTTTCACCAGTGATGAACTGTGAGCTATGGTCTCCTGACATATGATCACCTGGTGATCCTCTCTGTGATGTTTGCAGAAGAATGAGATGACACATTTCTCCACACCACTGTGCGGCAGGATCTATGCTGTTTCTGTTCTTCCAGGTTGTGATAACCTTAGTTTCTAAATCCTCTGGGAAGCATTGTTTGACTCACACTCTGAACAATGGAAGTTTTAGGCACATTTGTGATGCATGGTGGTGCTAGATTAAGACTAAGAATAAGAAGAATAAACTGGAGACAAAACTGAAATAATGGAACCAGTTTCCCAGCTCTTAAAAGGATCTTAGAGACCATCTGGGTGAATCATCCTATTTTGTAGTGCCATAAATTAGGCTCAAAGTAGATAAGACAACATTCCTAAAAACTAGCAGGCAACATTAATAGAGTTGTGACTAGATCTACTGTCCCCACACTCCTAGCTCAGAGCCTTCTCCCCTTAAAAATCTTAGCCAGCAAGTAAGGGATCGTCCCCATTCTTTTCTTTTCATTTCTTTTCTTTTTTTCTTTTTTTGGTGGGTCTTGGGGCTTGAATTCTAGGCCTGGGCATTGTCCCTCAGCTTTTCCGTTCAAGGCTAGTGCTCTACCACTTGAGCCATAGCACCATTTCTGGTTTTCTCATGGTTTATTGGAGATAAGAGTCTCACAGACTTTCCTGCTGGGCCTGGCTTTGAACCGTGATCCTCAGATCTCAGCCTCTCAGCCTCCTGAGTAGCTAGGATTACAGGCGTGAGCCATCAGCGCCCGACTCTTCCTCTTTCTTGTAAGAAGCACCTCCTTCAGTTAATTCTCAGGAAAGCATCTGCTGGAAATCATTTATATGTTAGTATGAATTTAAACCTTTGTTCTCTTCTCTCTCTCTCCCCCTCTCTCTCTCTTTCCCCCTGTCTCTCTGTCAGTGTTTGTGTCATGTCTCTGTCTCTGTCTCTCTGTGTTTGTGTGTGTGTGTGTTTGTGTGTGTAGAAATGGGGATCAAAACCAGGGTCTCATGCCTGCCAGGCAAGTACTTTACCTCTGAACTATACTCCAGCCCCACATAGATTTGCTTTTAAAACCTCCATTGTAGTCATACAGCTGGGCTGTGCTGCCTATGGATCGAATATATAGCATTGTGAAAAAGGGCTTGTGATTCTCAGCCCCAAATTCTTTCCACTTGCCTACTTCCATTGGACAATGAGGATTGGACACCACTTCCTGTGTTAACTGCTCTGGACTGAGATCTGTGTTTCTGTGGCTTGAACTCTGTGTGTCAGGAACTGTCAGGGAGCAAAGCTGGTGGATGGATGGAGCCAGACTGTTTTGAAAACAGAAAACAGGCTTAAAAATGAAAAAAATAGCCAGGTGGTTTCTACACAAAACACTTGTTCGGGTTTAGCTTCTTTGTTCAAGGTTGGTGCTCTACTACTTGAGCCACAGTTCCACTTCCAGATTTTTGCTGATTAACTGGAGACAGGAATCGCATAGACTTTTCTGCCTGGGCTAATTTTGAACCTTGATTCTCCTGCTGACTGTGGAGTCTTTACAGAAGGTCAGAGCTTGTGAAAGGTCAGGGCAGAGCTAGACATATGGGATCTCAGACTAGCTTGGAGAGGTGCTCCCTGAGCCCTGAGAGGAGCCATTATCTCCTGGGAAGAAGAGAGTCTCCACACTGGGCCTCCTGCTAGGCAAGTGCATCCTGGGTTGGGATAGCATTGAAGCCTCCTCTTGATTCTTGGCTATTCATTTGAGAGAACGTTGAGCTGATCAGCGGCCCTGCTGGTCCTGGAAAAAAGGGGTAAAGAAGGTCTAAGGCAGGGACCGCTGCTCTCCCCTCTCAAAGGCCGTGGAACATTGACTGACTGGACATCTCCTGGTGGCTTTGCCAAATCAAGGCACAGCCCAAGCTTCCTTCTGTATTCTTAAGTCACGAGCAGACCTGTGGAATCCCCTCGGGACGGTCAATTTCTGATAGTTCTATCTAATCTGTGCCACCAATCCTGTTAGCCATCTTCTCTCATTGTTGCTCATCTGGACAATGGGTGAAGGACAGCTGACCTCACTGAATTGCTGTGGGACAGTAGTGTGAGATAAAGGAGAGCAGGTGTTGTGTAAACTTCATTGCTATGGACAACCACAGCTCACAGAGAGAATGTCTGGCTGTTATCCCTTTCTCTAAGGAAATTTCAGGGGCCAAATGTTCTGATCCTATGCTGCTTAGCTGGTTCCAATTCCTGGTTTACCAGATGGGTGAATTGTTGTTCCCAATGATCAAGGATGTAAAGGAGAATCCTTGCTGCTTTTTTTTTAAAAAAAAATTGTGCTGGTACTAGGGTTTGGACTCAGGGCCTGTGTGCTATCCCTTAGCTTTTTTGCTCAAGGATGGCACTCTATCAATTAATCCACAGTTCAAGCTTTTTGGTGGTTAGTGGGAGACAAGAGACTTCCAAACTTTCCTGCCGGGGATGGCTTTGAATCATGATTTTCAGATCTCAGCCTTCTTAGTATCTAGGATTACAAGTATGAATTACCAGGGCTTGGCTCAGAATCCTTGCTCTTTTAGGGCTGCCAAATGCTTATCAAGATTCCTTCCACCTCAGCAGGGTACCACATTCAGTTCTGGTTGAAGTCACCTGGCCTGGCTCTTCCCATCACAGCAAGACCTTACAGGCTTCACACTGGAACAGCTGATATCTGGCTCTAGTTCTGACAGGTATTTCAGCATAGCCTTAAGATAAAGGAGATGGGCAGGTCTAGTTCATCCCCTCATTGGATTGATAATTGCTGTGCAGTAACAGCTCTGTAATTGCTAAATAAAACCTCTTTCCTTGCTGTGGTAGATTTATGGCCGAACACCTTATCTGAATGGTAGGTGTTTCATGAGTGTACATGGGTGTGTGTGGGATAGGGGGAGGGAGTGTGGCCTTAAAAAGTTTCCAGGCTTCTCAGTAAGTCCCTGCTCCTCCTTCCTTCTCTGAAGGGTGTGCTGCTTAACGATAGAACTGTGCCAGTGGGCAATTTTATCATGCAAACATTATAGAATGTACACTAACTTAGATGATGGAAGGTAATCATTCATTGTGATCTCTCTCTCTCCTCTCTCTCTCTCTCTCTCTCTCTCTTTCTCTCTCTCTCTCTCACTCTCCTCTCTCTCTTTCTCAGTTTTTCTCAGAGCTACTAGGGTTTGAACTCAGGGCAAGTGGGATAGAGCTCTAATTTCTTCCCCAGTATGTACCTGGACCACAATTCTCCAATTTTATCCTTCCCATCACTTTGGAATAACAGAGACATATCACTATACTCTGTTTTTTATTGTGATGAAGTTTCACACTTTTCTCCCCATGCTGGCCTTGAACTACAATCTTCCCAAGGTCACTTTTCCAAGTTGCCAGGATGACAGGCCTGAGCCAATATACCCAGCTTAGTATGTGGTTTTTTGATGACATCAATCATGAGATGTATGAAGCTATGTAACATGACATATTCTTTTTTTTTGGTCGGTTGTGGGGCTTGAATTCACAGAGTAGGTGCTGTCTCTGAGCCTCTTTGTACTCAAGGCTAGCACTTAACAGTTTGAGTAGTTAATTGGAGCCAGCCTGGGCTGGCTTTGAGCCATGATCCTCAGATCTCAGTCTCCTGAGTAGCTAAGATTACAGGCATGAGCCAACAGCGCCCAGCATCATGACTCTTTTGTGCTAAACCTTTTAAAGGAGTGCACTCTAAAATAATAGTAGAAAGTAAATTTTAATAAATACCTAGCACAGCAGTATAATTGATTATTACCATTATTGAGAACCATGTACTGAACACACTTTTATGTTACAGGCATTGCAGTACCACCACAAACAAGAGTAATACCTTGTACTATGATTCTGTGATAGCTATGATGTCATTGGGCCATAGAGATGTTTCCTCTCTATTAGTCTTCTAAGACCATCATTGTATATTGTCTGAAACATTGTTATGGGGGCACATGCCTATATTTTCTAGAAACTCTCTTTAGATCAACCAGAACTTATACATGTCTTGATTTTCTCCAGAAGTTGGCATTGTATAGATGCCTCATAAGATAGTTACTTATGATGATGCTAATGATAATTGCTATAGTTTGGATCTAAAATGTCTTCTACAAGCTCAAGATTAAAGGTTTGGTACCCATGCAGTGGTGGGTGCTGTTGGAAGGAGGTGGAGCTGTTAGAAGGTGGGGCCTACAGAAGAGAACCCTATTGCATTGTTGGTGGGAATGTAAACTTGTTCGACCACTTTGGAAAGCAGTATGGAGGTTCCTCAAAAGACTCCACATAGAGCTCCCCTATCCCAGCAATCGCACTTTTGGGCATTTACCCAAATGATCACAAACAAGACCATACTAAAGCTACCAGCACAACTATGTTTATTGCAGCATTATACACCATATTTAAGATATGGAACCAACCCAGATGCCCCTCAGTAGATGAATGGATCAAGAAAATATAGTATATATATACAATGGAATTCTATGCCTCTATCAGAAAGAATACCGCCTCATTTGTTAGGAAATAGAAAGACTTGGAAAAATATCATATTAAGTGAAGTAAGCCAGGCCCAAAGAAACATAGGTCCCATGATTTCCCTTATTTACAATAACTAGTATATGTCTAGGACAAGCAGAAAAGGTCAAAAGCTATGTACGTATGCCCACATAAGATGATGCTAGGCAAAATGAACCCCAATATAGGGACACAGAGGTTTTATCTTTGTTGCTGTTGTTTTTAATGTACTTATAATGTACATGTGATTTTTTTTTTGGTTTCTTTTGTATGTTCTTCCACCATGGTACACTGTATTTGATTCCAGTGCCCTGCATCTTATATATACATTTTTCTAATTTGGGGAAATAAGGATAAATGCTGAAATAAGGATACAGGTTGACCCATTGTAACAATGAGATGTACAAGGCACTATGTTGAAAACGAACTTTACAGCTTGGTGGGGGGAGGGAGAAGTTGGGGGAGGGAAGGGATGGTAGGGGAAAAACAAAGGAGGGGCTAACAATGCTCGATCGGAAGTATACTCATTACCTTACTCATGTAACTGTAACCCCTTTGTACAGTATCTTTACAATAAAATATATATTTAAAAAAAGAAGGTGGGGCCTAGTGGCCAGAAGTTGGGTCACTGGAGGCGTGCCCTGGAAGGGGTTAGTGGGGCCTTGGCTTTTCCTCTCTCTTGACTTCTCAGCTGGCATGAAGTGAGTAAGTTTCTCCAGCTGCACACTTCTGCCATGAAACTCTGCTTCATTGCAGGCCCCAAGGCGATGAAGCTAAGTGATCATGGACAGAAAACCTCTAAAACTGTGAGCCAAAGGCTACCTTTCCTCCTTTAAGTTGATTATTTCAGTAGTTTGTCCCAGCAACAGAAACCCGATCCACATGATGCTAAAGATCATGACCTGGAAAAGGAACTGTATTTTTGACAAGTTTAATTTAATTCAATTCAGTCAATATTTAATACATGCCCATTCTTGCTCAAGGCTAGAAAAGTAATTATTATTTCAGGGGTGGGGGGAAAGCATAGAGAATATAAAGAAGGTTGACACAGGCTCTTTGTTTGGATTCTTGGTCTAGTTTGAGAAGCCAGGATGTTTTCAAACTGGCTAGATGGGTGCCATGAGCTGAGAGGAGCTGGAATTATGGCGAAGGTGTATGAGGAGCATCAGGAACCAGTCACGTGGGGTAGGGACTCAGCTCTGCACTTGCCTTCTGTAGCATCTTGTAGGCTTTTTTCTTTCTTTCTTTCTTAGAGTTCCTCAGTTTTCTACCTCTAAATAATGCACTCTAGCTCCCAAGATCAATGTGAAGGTTGAATGGCTGTGGATGGGCCATCTGCCTTGGTCAAATTTGGTGCCATTTTTGACTGCCAGCCTGGCCAGCGGGACCAAGGCCTCCTCTGTGGCACTGTTATGGGCAGAGATTTGATTAGCATTCCCTGGATCACCCATCTCCCTTGACTTCTTCCAAGAAGGCCTGGTGGCACAGTGCTAGAAGGCTTGGTTGCATGGGGATGGAGAGAATCTGGAACACCTTAGAAGAAAGAGGTCTAGAGCCAGATGACCATCACTGAGAAAATGCCTGATACAGAAATATTTCTTTTGGCTCACAGCTTTGGAGTTCTAGTCCATGATTAGTTGGGCCTGTTGTTTTGGGGCCTCTAACAAGGTAGCACTTCGTGGTAGGGGGACATGGCTGGGGGCAAACCAAACCTTTAACACTTGTGATTTGGGGGGATATTCCAGATCAAACTGTAGCAAGGCAGTAGGGGCACCCTAAGGCCCTGGAAAAATATGGGAGAAATTCTGTGTTGCTTCTGTTGTACCCCGAGTGTGGGGAGAAGACACCTGTTAGCATCAGGCTGCCTTTCCTACCTCTGTGAGACCCTGTCCTGGAGAGGTTACCCAGAAGGTGAGAACTCACTGTGGAGTTAAACACAGCTGACCCAAGGAATCAGCCTTCAGAACCAGTCGTTGTGCCCCATGAAGCAGGATGAAGATGTGGGTCCCCTCTACCCACTCAGCTGAGTGGGAGTAACTGGATCCCAGAAACTGGACTCCATAGAAGGCAGCAGCAGGATGGAAGGTGCTGGAAGCCTTATGGCCAAATAGCTGGTTCCTAAACTCCATGGCTAGAATTGCTCTATAGGAGATGGATCAGTCCCCTAGAAGTTCTCTATAGGAATGGACCAGTCCCTACCATAGTCCTGCTGGCTGAGTGCCAGGCTCTAGGATGGGGGCAGTCATATGGAATGCATGGAAGAAGTCACCCAGAGAGAGGATCCCATGCAGACTTCTTCTTCCTGCCTCTTCCCTGCTTGCCCTTTCCCAGGGAACTGTCCCTTCTATGTGTGGGTGTACAACACACATACACACACACACACTCATCTCATGGCCTGATATATAGTATTTAAATAAATGTGGTTTGGAAATTTACATACACAAAATTTGAGAGGAGAGTTCAGTGATTCTCCCTATGGCCATCTCCCAGCATCTATGGGGATCTCTGGGGATCTACTTTTGACCAGTTTGGTGGTACCCATCCTTCAGTGTAGCATCCAGCCCATTGTGATTCCCAGCATTCAATCCAATATGTCAGAATGCTTCCTTTCACCTGTCCTTACAGGTATCCCATTGAATTATGTAGAATGCCTTATTTACCCACATTTTATAAAGAGAAAACATATGCTCAGATACATTAAGGAAATTTCCCAAGGTCACAGGGACCACTCAGTCCTTTGTCTAATTAGTCCTTTGACTAATAAGTCCTTTGTCTAATATTCTTCTTCTTACAGGGCTATCCCACCTGAATTTTAGGATGTTGGCAGTGTGTGTGTGTGTGTGTGTGTGTGTGTGTGTGTGTGTGTGTGGTGTGTACACAGACAGCTTTGGAATTCCAGGAACCCACAGCCCACTAGGTTAGGCCCTCCTTTTAACCCTTCTGTCTGTTTTGCCCTGCTGTTAGCTGGTTGGCAAGGATGGTCTAGCAGAGGGCAGAACCCAACCTCCCAGGCCTTTCACGGTGACTTCCTTGGATTGTGGCTGCAGGATGTTTATAAAACTCTGAATCAATTTGAGGCATAGAGATTTTCAATCAGGGAAGCAGATTGTGTTGATAGGGTCAAAAGGCCTGTCGCCAGCGAGGATCGCTGCATGTGACATATTAATTTGGGCTGTCAGAATCAATATGTCTAACGGAGGTGTAGAGGCTCAGGTCCTGTTTCTGGAAAGGAATGGGAAAAGAAGATGGGGGTGGGGGTGGGGTGGGGTGGGGGGAGTACCACCCTGCCAGGGACTGACATTTTACCGATTCCTACAGGGCCAATCATGCTAGCATGTGACCAATGAGGCCTCCCCAATTTGATCCACAGCTTTTGAGGAGAGGGTAGGGGCAGCCTGGGAGGCAAGGAGGGAGGGCTGGAGCCTCTGCGTGGAAGGCTCAATGAAGCACAGCTGGGATACTGTTGCCTTGTAAGTGAACTACATGGCTTTCCACAGATGCCCACTGTCTCTCTCTCTCTTTGCCTATTATTGTCTGATTGCCAAATCCCTGCACCCCCTTTTCTTAGTTGGTTGTGGGGCTTGAACTCTGGGCCTGGGCACTGTCCCTCAGCTCTTCAGCTCAAGGCTAGTGCTCTACCCATTGAACCACACGCCACTTCTGGATTTCTAGTGGTTTATTGGAGATAAGAGTCTCATGGACTTTGCTGCAGGGGCTGGTTTTGAATTGAGTGAAAGGATCCATCACATCCATGCCCGGGGACCATGCAGAGGCAGGCAGGCTCAGGAGAAAGATTATTGCAAGGTTTATTAGAGGAGCCATATTTTCCCTGGAGAGTGAGCACATGATGGCCTCCACTATCTAGGTAGCAGCAGGGTCTGGGGGGGGGGGGGTAGGAGGTGAGGTAGATGGGAGTTCAGGTGTCTGGGTGGAGAGAGGGAGGGGCCAGCTGTGTGGCCGGAGCTCCAGGGCAAGGAGGAGCTCAGGTCTGGGTGGAGCTGAGGACCAAAGGTGGGCATAATGCTTACACTGTGATCCCTCAGATCTCAGCCTCCTGAGTAGTTAGGATTACAGGCATGAACCACCACTGGTGCTTGGTCTTAACCAGTACTCCAGTTGCCCCAGAAAGATGGGAAGTAGTTGTGAGATAATGTTAAGTCAGAATATAATAATGCCTTTCTAAGCATCTATGGTTATAGATGCATAGAAAAAGATGGGAGGTATGTACCACAATAATTTTTCAACAATGGTTATTCTTGATATGCTTAAAACAAAAGGCAACCAGAAGCCCACACTGGTGGCTCATGCATGCCTGTGGTCCTAGCTACTTAGGAGGCTGAGATCTAAGGATTATAGTTTGAAGCCAGCCTGGGCATGAAACATCTCCAATTAGCCACACACACACAAAGCTGAAAGCTGAGAGCACTGGCCTTGAGCAAAAAAGGTCGGGGATTGTGCCCGTGCCCTGAATTCAAGTTCCAGTACTGGCACAAAAAAAAAAAAAGAAAAAAAAAGAAAATTAAAAAATAACAGGAAACTAGAATATTTGAATTACCTTGTTCCAGATCCTTTCAGGTTGCTGAGAACAGATAGCAGGTACTAAATATGTCCTGTATAACCAAGATGGTCACATTTCTTGTTTATAAAAAGTCTCTATAGCATTGTTCTTAAATGCTGGCAATGTGATACCATGGATTAAAGGCTTGGTCCTCTGCTCTGCCTTTTGGGAGACAATGAAACCTTTAAGAGGTTTAGTGAAAGGATTTTAGGACATTGAGGGTGTGTCATTGAAGGCTATTGTAGGAACTCTTCTCCTTCATCTTTCTTTCTCTTTTGCTTCCTAGCTATGAAATAAGCTGTTTTGTTTTGTCACACACTCCCACTCTGTTGTACCCTGTTGCGATCCGTAGATCGCAAGCAACAAGACAAACCAGTCATGGACTGAACCTCCCAAACCATGAGCCAACACCCATCCTGCCTGCTTATAAGTTGATCATCTCAGGTATTTTCAATAGTGATGGAAAGCTGCCTCACAAAGCTGCTCTCCCTCGTGCAATGTTTCCTGTATTCTTCCTATGGATAGAGTACAGTATGGTATGGGATGGAATGGGAAGAGTTTATGCACATCTTTGTCCAGCCACCCTAAGCTTTGTGACCTTGGGCAAGTTATGTAACCTCTTTGTGTTTCAGTTTACTCCTTTTGAAAGTGGGAGAGAAGTATGGCACTGGTCTCGTATAGTTTTGCCAGTTTAAATGAGTCAACACAAGTAAGATGCCGGGCCTAAGAACTACTCACCCCATGTTGTTTATTCCTCTGCAGGAAAGCCTGTGACAGGCATAGCTTGAATAGTTTTGTAAGTTACAAGAATTTAAGGGAGGGCCTCCTTCCCCAGGTGCTCTGGGGACCACAGCCAAGCCATGCTCTGCCTCCTTGACACACATTTTCCCCCCATGCAGTTTACCTTGGCACAAAAGGATAATTCATGGGTATGTTCGCATCCTGGCTCTCCACATCAATCTTCCCTCCCATCCACGTGGTGACAGCTCCGAGGCCTCCTGGACTTTCTTCTCTGAGTTTCTCATTAATGTTGTCTACACAAAGAAAGACCTTGGTGTGTGCCTGCCTTTCCCTGAGGCCGTCTCTCTTGGAAGAAGTGCAGGGAGAAGGATGGGAAGAGGAGTGCCTAAAGAAGAGAAGAAAAAAAAACAACAACAACGGGAGAAAGATCATTCTGGGCAGAGCCAGGGGAAAGAGACTGACAGTACCTGGTATACAAGTCCCCAGGCCACTGCCTGTTGTCACTCATACCTATAACACCAGCTACACAGAAAGCAGAAACTGGGAGGATTACAGTTCAAGGTCATACAGGCAAAAAGTTCCTGGGATCTCATTTCAACCAGTAAGCTGACTATAGTGTCAGTTTATGCAGAAGGCAAAGATTAAGGTCCAGGCTGGCCTAGGAATATACTAAGAACCTACCTCCCCCAACGAGCAAAAGCATCAGGTACTGAGTTTGAGTTCCTGTCTCAAAGCTAAAAAAAAACCACAAAACAAAACCTACTTCCCAAATAACTGAAGTTCAAAGTACATGGCTCAAGGGGTTTCCATGCCTAATACAACACCTGCCCCTCATCAAGTACACAGGTCTAGCATCTCAACAGGGCTGTCCCCATCTCCTCCCTCCCTCCCTCCCTCCCTCCCTCCCTCCCTCCCTCCCTCCCTCCCTCCCTTCCTTCCTTCCTTCCTTCCTTCCTTCCTTCCTTCCTTCCTTCCTTCCTTCCTTCCTTCCTTCCTTCCTTCCTTCCTTCTGGGGCTTAAGCTCAAGACCTTCATACTCTTAACTTGGCTTTTTCACTCAAGGCTAGCATCATACCACTTGAGCCTTTTGGTGGTTAATTGAGATAAGGGTCTCATGGACTTTCCTGCCTAGGCCAGCTTAGAACCTCAATCCTCAGATCCCAGTCTCCTGGGGAGCTAGGATTATAGATATGAGCCATTGGCACCTGGCTTACATTTTCCCCCAGCTTTTACTGAAGAAGGGCTCACTGCTCAGCCATTGCCCTCCAATCCCAGCCCTGGCAATCTGCCAGATTGGCCTGGATAAACAACTGCTTCTTTTAAGTCTTGCTGAAGCTCAGTTCTCAGCTGGCACCCCCACTCCCCTGCCCCCCAGCAGTTGTTCTGTTAAGTTCCCAGATGTTTAGAGTCAGGCACACACAATAAAAGAAGAAAGCAAACTTCAAGAAAATGCACTTCATTTTGGGGCTCCATTTCTTTTTGGTATATTGAGAATGGAAAGGACGTTTCCTTACTTCATTTATTTGTTAGTCATTCATTTGAGAAGTATTTATTAACACTATTTCAAATAGTGTTCTTGAAATTTTGATTCTAACAAGCAGAACCTTTGTCTATATAATGAAATCTTAGTAAAACCTGATACATAAGGGTTGGAAGTGAAATCTAAGTACATTAAGTCACTTTCCAAAGCATTCATTCTAGCCAGTGGCCCAATCCAGATAGTCTCATTTCTAACCTTTATGTCAAATATGCCCTGGCTATTTGGAGCATTTATAGGGAAATACAGACTGTCCTGGACTTATAAACTAGGTCTTTTCTACCAGATCATTTGGAAATCAGCATGCTAGAACTTGGAGTATGTTTTCCTATAGAAAGAGAGGTGTGGTGGTGTGAGAGAGAGGTGCAGGTAGTGACCAGGTCCCCAGACCAGTTCACCAAAGACCATTTAATCCACAATGCACTAGAGTTATAGAATAACACTACAGCTTTGTTTTATGAGTGGTACTTCTGACAGGACAGGGAATCACCTGTGGGCAATTTATCTTCCCACATAAGACTTACTAAGTGAGCCTCACCATTGTGGAACACAGAACCTGCTAAGTGAGCAAAATGGCCTTTGCCTACTGGGAATGGCAGTCTCCATTCTTTTCTTTTTCTCCTTCTCTTCCTCCTTCCCTCCTTCCCTCCCTCCCTCCCTCCTTCCCTCCCTCCCTCCTTCCTTCTTTCTCTCTCTTTGTTCCTTTTCTTCCTTCCTTTCTCTCTCTCTTTTTGGGGGGGGGGCAGGGTCCAGTCATGGGGCCTGAACTCTGGGCCTGGGCACTGTCCCTTAGGTCTTCAGCTCAAGCTAGCACTCTACCACTTGAGCCACAGTGCAACTTCCGGCTTTTTTCTTTTTTGCTTATTTGGTGCTGAGGAATTGAACCCAGGACCTCATGCATGCAAGGCAAGTACTCTACCACTGAACCACCTTCCCAGCCCCCCTCTCTCTTTCTTTCTGTGTGTGTGTGTATGTGTGTATGCTTGTAGGGGTTTGAACTTAGGGCCTGGCACTGTTCCTTAGTTGTTTTTTTTTTTTTTTTTTCATTCAAGCTTGGTTCTCTACTACTTTAGTCATACCTCTACTTCTGGCTTTTTGGTTAATTAGAGATAAGAGTTTCATAGACTTTCCTGCCTGGGCTGGCTTTGAACTGTGATCCTCAGATTTAGCCTCCTGAGTAGCTAGGATTACAGGTGTGAGCTATCACTACGTGGCTTGTTGCTTAGCTTTTTTCCACTCTACCACTTGAGCCATAGCTCCACTTTCAGCTTCTTGCTGGTTAATTGGAACTGAGCCTCACAGACTTCCATGCCTGGGCTGGCTTTGAATTATGGTCCTCAGATTCAACCTCCTGAGTAGGTAGGGTTATAGATGGGAGCCACTGGTTCCCAGCCTTCAATTTTTTTTTTTCTGATTCCATTACAAAGCAAATTCCAAGAAGGACTGATGGGATTTTTTTCTTTTTAAATGTTTTGACATAGTATCTTCAAAGCTAGATAGGCCTTGAACTTGGACATTTCCTATCTCAGTGTCCTGAGAGTTGGGATTACAGATATGCACCACAATGCCCTGATCTTTCATTCATTTTCTTTTCTACTGTATCCTTAACACATAGTGACACATAGTAAGTGCTCTATAAATTGCTATTTAATGAAAAATATGCTGAGGTTTTATGGATTTCTCAAGGGGAGACCCTCAGACCCTTGCTTAGAATCATATAGTTCTAGCAAGCCTATTTGTTTCTAAGCACAGTGCATTTACCCATTTGCATTTTTGCCCAAATTATATTGTTTATTAAGGATGCTTTTCATAAGCAGCCACGGTATTTTAGGAGGACAGGAAAAGCAATCTTTAACAGTATACAACAACTTTCAAACTCCGTCCTGGATGTACTGCCAAAACCAGAAACCCACTGATTTCTTTGTTTGAAACTATGAACAGGGGAAGCTTAGGGTTTTGACATGAGTCATCTTTGACTTTCAGGAAGTACAAGGAAAATGGGAGAATGATGAACCTGAAGACCCCTAGTCAGCAGGGCCCCTTGATCTCTGGAAAACACTATTTTATAATGCCATCATAAAGTCTGGATTTTGGAGAGTCAACTCCTACAGGACTCTGATTTTAAGGGAGTTAAGTCTGACTGAGAAGGAGGGGGTATACATGAATCTTTGTTTTCCCACAAAGCATCTGTCCAGATTTGCTGTGTGTCAGCTCAGGGACCCTCTCCTCTTGGGAGGAGGGGGAGGCTCTTACACTTGCAGGGCCAAGTACTCTCCCACCAATGACCCAGCGTGAAGATTTTCTCTTAGTGACTATACAGGGTTCAGTGTGCTAACGATATAAACGATATAGCTTTAAGAAAAGTTAAACAAAACTCTGCATTTTAATACAACTTGATAAAAATTCTATTTCAAGCTGTATTTTTGGTCACAGAAGCACAATCATCAAAGATGCACACACATTGCTTGGCATTGCCAGTGCCTTCGGCTGACTTCCTGTCTGTGCCTAGTCTGTGGAGGCCTCTCCAATGTCTGCAGTTTTCTGGCCTTGCCAGTGTCAGCTCTGGCTTGCCCTGTGGGCACCTTCTCCTTGTCTTTGCAGGACCTTTTTAGGCTGGGTGGGATTCTGGTTTTGGAGGAACAACAACTTTACAGACTAAAAAAAAAAATTTTTTTTTTAGGACTGGGGCTGAATTCAAGGCCTTGCTAGACAGGCATTCTATTACTTGAGCCATGCCTCGAACCCTATTTTGCTTTGTAGCTATCTTTGGGATGGGGTCTTGAATTTTAGACTGGAGCTGGCTTGGATCACAATCTTACCTATACCTCTTGTGTAGCTGAGATTACAGGTGTGAACTGCCATGCCAGGTGGGAGAGTTTCATACCTTTTCCCTCTACCTAGCTTCAAATTGCAATTCTTCTAATCTGCCTCCTGAGTAAGTGGGATTACAGACAAGCTTGCAGATTTCTGTTGCTCTCTTTCACCTTGGCTTTGCCTCCATTCACAATGCTTTCAGCCTGGTGGTGATGGGGGAATGCATGCCTGAACCCAGGGATCCAATGACACTCAACTTTGGTCAGCCAGGACTTTTCTTCACACCGCTTTCAAGCTCACTGTATTAAACACAACAAAAGAAAGGCAGACATAAGACATAGCCCAGGGACAGCAGTGAGAGGTGTTGGACTTGGAGGAGGGAGAAGGCAGACCAGCTCAGAAAGGTCTCAGGAGCCTGGAGGGCACAGCAGCCTGGGATGTTTTAGCTCAGCGATCCCCAGAGTCATTATTGTAAAATAAATATTCCTTACCAGGCTGTAACTTATCACCCTTATTTAGGGATGTGGGAAAGTTCACGTAGAAATAGTGGAAATTACTGTTTTACTTTACTTAATATAAGTTTCTTGCTAAGTACCAGTGACTCATGGCTATAACCCTAGCTGCTCAGGAGGCTGAGATCTAAGGATTTTGTTTCCAAGCTAGCCCAGGCAGCCAAATCTGAGAGACACTTACCTCCAATTAACCAGGAAAAACCCAGAAGTCAAGGTGTGGCTCGAGTGGTAGAGTGCCAGCTTTGAGCAGGAAAAGCTAAGCAAGAGCATGAGGCCCCGAGGTCAAGCCCTAACCCCAGCAAACACACACACACACACACACACACACACACACACACACACACACACACACACACACACACACACGTTTCTTGAAGAAATTTAGAAAACAATTCCAGATTCTAGGGAAGATGACCAGGTTCTAAATACCCCAGTACCACCTGGCTGATGAGATTAGAAAACCTGGGCTAACTTGTCTCTCTAATCTTCCCTCACAGGCTGTGGTGGGCTTTTGCAGAATTTCAGCCTTTTCTTACTGCCTATATAATTGTATAACAGATAACAATCTCCTCTATCAAAGCAGGGAAGGACCTACAAGTGGCTGCTATAGACAGCAATGTGTACTTCCTGGGGCTCAGGTGGGAGAAGATGAGGCAGGCGTAAGGTGTGTGTGTTGGGGCCATGGTGCTTGATGCTTGAGCGTGGGCTTCAGTGTAAGTCAGTGATGCATGGGGATATAGGTACTTCTGGTCACTCGCTGTGAAACCTTGGAGCATCATTAACCTTCCTGAGCCAGAGTTTTCTGTCTCAATGAGGAAACTAACCTTTCTTAATAGAACTGTGAGATTTAACTGACATTGTGTCTTCAAAGGGCCTAGTAGAGTGTTTGCCACAGAAAAGAGGCTCAACAAATATAATCCTGTCTTCCTATTCCTGGGAGACACTCTCTTATTTCTGCTGTTGAATCGTGTGTGTGTGTGTGTGTGTATGTGTTGTGAGTAAGGATCACTCATACAACAATTCTCAGCAACTCTCTCTTCATTCTCTGGTTGGCTCCCTGTCTGATAGGCAATAAGGAAGAGGGGCATCGTCTAAGACTTCTTAGCAAATTTCAGAGAAACACTTGGCAACTCCAGTGTAGGTGATGACTTGAGACCAAGTACCAGGGACAAGCCTGGTTTCCATGGACAACTGTGCTTTGCTTATGTCTTAGACCCTTTGGGCTTCTATCACAAACATACTATGGACTGGCTAGCTTAGACAACAAACTTTTCTCAGCCTTTAGAACCTGGGAAAATCTAAGACCAAGGCATTAGTAAAGGTGGTGTTAGATTTAGGCCTGCTTCCTAGGTCCCTGGATCTGCACATGGTTGGAAGGTGTGAGGAAGCTCTTGAATCTTACTTTTTTTTTTTTTTTTATAAGGGTACTAATCCCATTTGTGAGGGCTCCACTTTCATGACCTAATCGCCTCCTAAATACCCCCACCCCCACAGACCATCCCATTGGGGAATAGGTTTCGACATATAAATTTTCAAAGGAGCCAACACATTCAGTCTGTAAGCAGCTCATAATGAGGAAACTGTCCCTCTCCCTTTCCTAAGACCACCATGCGCATGAGGCAATGAACCACACAAATGAAGATAGATGGCAAGCAGACTTCACTGCTTCTTGGGAGCAGAGATCAAAATTTTTATATAGAGTTTTCAAGAACCGCCATAATTTTACGAATTGTGGTATTGTAGAGAAACATTATTGTGAATGACCCCAAATTCTCCCAGGACAAAGGCCCCAATCCCATAACTGCTGCAAGTATTGCTGCTGCTGGCATAAGACTTAGTCCTTCCCAAGCCATTCCCTGCAGGAAAAGGAGCTACCTCACCCAAGTTGTGTCTCCTCCCCAGGAACACAGCTACTATCTGATGATCTGTTCTCCTTGCCTCAGCAAGGGATGTTTCTGAAGGCCATCCTAGCTCTGGAACTGGCCTTGACACTGGGATAAACTTTGGCTTGTAACTAATGCCGCTTCCTTTGTGTTCTTTTTTTTTGGGGGGGGGGGGTCTGGTTGTGGGGCCTGAACTCTGGGCATGAGCGCTATCCCTTAGCTCTTCAGCTCAAGGCTAGCGCTCTACCACTTGAGCCACAGCGCCACTTTTGGCTTTTTTTTCTTTTTGCTTATGTGGTGCTGAGGAATCGAACCCAGGGCCTCGAGCATGCAAGGCAAGCGCTCTACCACTGAGCCACCTTCCCAGCCCCCCTTTGCTCTCTTAAAATCACTTCATAAGAAGTCACTTTCAGGCAAATCTCATCTCAAAGTCTTGTTGCTTGGAGAAATAGACTTGCAAAAGGGGATAAGGAAAGAGGTGCTAGGAAATAGGTGTTAAAATGTTGAGGATAAAGCTCATTACTTTAAGAAGAACAGAGCTCTAGAGAAGGCTAAAATTTCAATCCTAGCCCATCTGCCATGAAAAAGTCAGGGCCCTAATGGAGAGAAAATGGGCCCTGAGGCTTGGAGTGGGGACATTTGGGTTGATATACTACAAAAGTGATTTACCAATGTTCTCAGATGGTTCTCCTAAACCATCTGGACCTAGAGAAGCAATTCCTTCCTTCCTGTATGTGCTAACACTCCCTTTCTTCTCCCTTCCTGTAATATTTTTTACAGTATCTGGCCTTACATTGAGGTCTTTGATCCATTTAGAGTTGATTCTGGTGCAAGGTGCGTATCTAGCTTTTGTTTTCTGCATGTAGATAGCCAATTTTGCCAGCACCATTTATTAAAGATGCTGTCTGTCTTCCAACCTGTGTTTTTGGCTCTCTTACCAAATATAAGTGGCTATATATTTGTGGGCTAATTCTATTTCTCCTTTTTAGAATGGGGATGTTTGCCCTCTGTCATTGTATCTTGAAAGTATGTGACTTGTTTGTTATTTCATTAAGACTGTACCTTGGGTTTTAGAGGTGACTTTGAACTTGAGCTTTTGAACAATGTTAAACTGTTAGCTCTGGGGATTCATAATGATGGACTGAATGCGTTTAGTTTTATGAGATAGGCATGAATCTTTTGGAGGCCATGGGTATAAGATTATAATTTAAGGAAATGTACTTGGGTGTCAAGTTAGAAAAGGGATGGACTTGTGACACTTAAATTTATCACACTGATTGGTTTGAGAAGATTAGTAAATACTACCTCTGAAGTTGTCTGTGACGTGTTTCCTGAGAGGATTACATACGTGGAAGACCCAGCTGAACACTGATTGGTGACTGAGCAAGCATGATGCTAGGTTAATACATAGGTGCTTAGAGAAATGAAGCCCTATGGTTAGTGAAGTAGAGGTTCCAGAACTCCCATAGCAAGTAGTGGGAGAATAAATCAAAGGCTTATAGAAGTGGGTATGCCAGTAGGTCTTCTACGCAAGACTGGGAAACCTCCATTGATTATCCTTTAAGAGCCCAACAAAGGAGACATCTTAGAAGGCTCCAGGCTGTTCTTCTTATGTAGGTGTTCACTTATGTCATGAAGATGCTCAGAAGTGGTCATTCTTTGTAGCAAGGACAAATGCTATAGGAAATTATTATAGAATTTAGTGCCTTATACCAATGGGTTGGTAAGATCCTCTGAAAGAGGGCCAAGTGATATCACTTTAAAAAAAAGCAAAGTAGGCACAATTGAAATGGGGATCAAGTTCAGAGGTAGGATCAGAGGCATTGCGTGGAGTGGTGTGTGTGTGTGTGTGTGTGTGTGTGTGTGTGTGTGTGTGTGTGTGCGTGTGTACTAACCTGATCTTCAGAAAGCTATGAATATATTTACTGGAACATGGCTCATAGGGGTGAGGTAGCTAGGAAGCCATCAGAGGTACTGCAGAATGTGTACAATCGAAAGAGGTTAAGGGTGAATATGTATAGGCAAGAGGTGAAAGGTGAAAGCATCTGGGACCTATCAGAGGAACAAGGAAGGTGTTCATGGGAAAGGGCTCATGATGTCACTGCAAATATCCTGTGGCAATAATTTTTTCAATGCTCCCTTAGAGGGACATAAGGTGTTACTTGGGTATCCATACTTTGGAGGACAATACAATTCTCAGAATTGTGAATCACTTTTGGATATAACATCTGAGTTGGCTTTGACACTCAGGAAGCTAAAGGATCAGGGTGGTCTTTCTGGTAAACTTTGGTTCACAGTGGGTACACTGGGTCCCCAAAGTTCCCCTGCCTTAATGGCTATTTCCCTGTTCTCTGAATGAATAATTGGGATAGACTTGGTAGTTGGCAGAATCATGCTTGTTTTCTTACCAATTCCCATACAGAGTGGGAATAGCTAAATGGCCTCTGAATCTTCTCCCACTTTCTTGCTTAAATAGGAAAAACCAACATGGTATCCTAATGGGAGGGAAATAGCAGAAATAAATGTCACTTCTTTTTGTCAATTGTGGGGCTTGAACTCAGAGCTTGTGTGCTGACCCTGAGCTCTTTTGTTCAAGGCTAGTGCTCTACCACTTTGAGCCATAGCATCACTTCCAGTTGGTTTTTTCTTTTTTTGGTTGTTGATGTTGTTGTTTTTAGCAGTAAGAGTCTCATGGGGGCTTTTCTGCTTGGACTGGCTTTGAACCACAATCCTCAGACTTCAGCCTCCTGTGTAGCTAGGATTACAGGCAGCAGCCACCAGTACCCAGTTTATACATCACTTTTTAAAGAGCTACATACTGCAGAGTTTGTTTTCATTTGACTCCAGTCTGGTCCCTGTGAATGCCTGGTGGCCTCTGGAGGATGTCAGTGAATTTCCACAACATGTACGCGTAGTACATTTACTACGTGGCCTACAGCTACAGGAACTTTTCAATACCCACTCATAGTAAAGGCCAAGGGGACATTTTACAAAGCATCATATTGGTCACTGTATAGATGACATTGTGATAGTCATACAGAAGATTAGCAAGAAGTGGAAAGTATGAAGGAGGAATTTGTAAGACATGTATAATAGTCAGTGGGAGATAAACCCTACAAATATTCTAGAGCTACAATCAGTGATGTTTGTAGTGGTCTAGTGGTCTGGAGCATGTTGGTATATCCCTTCCAAATTAAAGGACAAAGTATTGTATTGTTTTTATTCTTTACCACTGAGAAAAAAGCACGACACCTAGCAGGTCTCTTGGGTTTTTGAGACAGTATGTTTTATGCTTGGCAATGCATCTCTGATTCATTTACCTATTGACCTGGATGGCTTTCAGCTGTATTATTTTTTTGGCCAGTGGTGGCTAATTAGAGATAAAGGTCTCACAGACTTTCCTGCCCTGGCTGGCTTTGAATCATGATCCTCAGATCTCAGCCCCCTGAGTACCTAGGATCACAGGTATGAAACACCAGTGCCTGGTGGCTTTCAGCTTTGAGAAAAGCCCAGAACAAGCAGGAGACGGTTGTATACAAAGTTCAGGGCATATGACCTGGGCTACAAGAGCTGAAAGACTCCATAAAATTAGCAAGACTTATGGAGAGAAAGTCGTAATTTTCCTAATAGGCCATTCACAGCACAGAACCCTAGGGTCCAGACCGGGCAGAGACAGAGGAACTCAGGAACTGAGTTCTGTCAGGTACATCAAGGCAAAGGTTGGAGAAGTCCAACAGTAATCCAAAGTAAGGTGAGAGTGGAATGCCTGCGTGTGGGCACATGAGGTGCCAGAGGGCACAAGTGAGCCTCTTGCATAGCCTCAGATTTCTGTGCAACCCTTCCTCTGCTCACACCCATGGCCTCATGGGCAGCGAAGTCCTCTGAGATCAGCTGACAGGGACGGTGAAGCTGAGCTTTGTTCTCAGATGGGTTACCTCAGCAGATGGATGCAAACCAAAAGTAGCATGCAGCTAAGCTGTGGTGTCATTTGAAAGAAGGCCTGAAAGATAACCGTGAGTGGAGCTTTGGGCAGGAAATCTTGTAATCCACTCTATGAGAAAAGAAGGGAGGAGGACATTTATGATTCCTGGAGAGGTTGCTCCTGAGATTGGAAGGAGAAATCTTGGAAGATGAGGGATCAATAGTCCTGGGGAACAGATGCATAGCTAGATGCTAGATCTGTGGGAATGCATGAAGGTGACCATGGTATTGCATTTTAAAGCCCAGGTAAAAGCCACCATGGGGAAACACTTAACCATGGTGGCAGGAAGGATCTCTCATCATTTCTCTCCCTCCCTCCCTCCCTCCCTCCCTCCCTCCCTCCCTCCCTCCCTCCCTTCCCTTCCTTCCTTCCTTCCTTCCTTCCTTCCTTCCTTCCTTCCTTCCTTCCTTCCTTCCTTCCTTCCTTCCTTCCCTCCCTCCTGCCTTCCTTCCATCCCTCCCTCTCTCCTGCCTTCCTTCCCTTCCTCCCTCCCGCCTTCCTTTCTTCTCTCCCTCCCTCACTGTCTCCCTCCCTCTCTTGTCTGCCTTCCCTCTGATAATACTGGGGTTTGAACTGGGGGCATCCCATTTGCTCAGCTTGCTTGCTCACTTGACCTATGCCACCAACCCTGCTTTTTGGTAGTTAATTGGAGATGGAGTCTTGTGGACTTCTCCTCCTGGCCTGGTTTTAAACTGTGATCCTTTGGGTCTCAACCTTCTGAGGAGCTAGAACTATTGGTGTAAGCCATCAGTGCCTGACCATTGGTCATTTTTCATTAGCTTCCTCTCCATACTGGCATACTAAGCCCAGTTCCCATACTAACGTGGTGGTACAGAGGGAGGCTACGTGACACAACAGCATGGGCTGTCACTTGCCAGGGATGACCTTGACTTTACTTTTTGGAATGTTCACACTGACAGCAAAGGATTCCTACCCAAAGCCTCCCTGTCCCTCCAGGGACCAGCTAGCTGTTTAGTGACAAGTAGATCATTTGAGTCCTGTTTTAGCCTTAAAAGGACTGTGATCCATCTAGACCTCCAGAGTGACACATATTCTTGGCATGAGTTTTCCCACTTAGCTCACAAGATCCCATTCCACCCTATCTGAATGAAGGCTGGAATCCTATGTAACCGTGTACCAATCCAAGGAACTCACTCTGTGATGAAGGAGAAGAGGTAGTACCACGTGACCATGATGCCAGCTGGTCTTATCACATATCTCACCATTCATTTCAGGAGGTGCTGGCTTGGTAGAAATGGCGTTTCCTTTCTCCCTTTCCTCCTCTTCTTCTCTTCCTTTTCCTTTTCTCTCCTTCCTCTTTTTTTCTCATCCCTCCTCCTTTCCTCTTCTTTTCCCCTCCTCTCCCTTTCCTTCTCCTCCTCCTTTATATCTTTTTTCTTAATCTTTTTCTCCTCTCTTTCTTTCACTTTTCTTTTTCATTTTGTTTTTCCAGTGCTGTGGTTGGAACGCAGGTTCTTGCACATGCGAGGTGAGCCTTCTATCACTGAGCCATCCCGAGATGGAACCACCTTCTTCACATGCATAGGTCAGGTGCCCATGGAGATAAGGTATTCCTCTGTGATACATCAGGAATCTTCAAGTAAGGACCTAAGAAGCACTTGTTTCCAATAGGAAAGAAGAAGAACTAGAAGACCCTCCTCCCTCCCTGCTTACTAACACAATCTTCTGGGAATTTCTTCCCAACTCCTTGTGGGCTAAATTTTGCTTTTTAAAGAAAACAAAGCAGACATCTGATTTAACTTTGACTATGGCTACTTTCTTGTCACTTTGGGTTTCTTATATCAAGACATGAGATAGCCAAGACACAAGCCACCCATTTGTCAGATGTGATTGACCCATCATCAGGAGAAGTTAGGCTACTGGCACACAGTAGGGGACAGGGAAGTACATGAGTTTTACTGGGTTTCTCCTGGCATTCGCCTGTCTAATTAAATGAAGCAGGTTCTTTAAAGTTGCTTTTGCTGAGGAATACTAACTCCTACTGCCTTCTATCCTCACCTAACCTTAGCATCATGCAGCTCGAAGAACATGATGCCCTTTTCTGTAAAAATGGAAGACAAACTGTATGCATCCTAATGCATATAATTATAATTTTTGTAACAAAATCAGTAATCTCAGCTCTAGCCACCTTACATTGCCCAATTGCTTCTCATCTTTCTCCTCTTTCTTTTTTTTCATCTTTCTACCCTTTCTTTTGGTTCTTCTCTTCTGCCTTCCATTCCTTTTCCTTAGGAGACTTCAAGATTCTTTGTGTATATGTGTGTGATTGTGTGTGTGTGTGCATGCATATGCATATGTGCATGCATGCCAGTCCTGGGGTTTGAACTTAGGGCCTGGGCATTGTCTCTGAGTTCTTAAGCTCAAGACTAGCATTCTACCACTTCAGCCACAGCTCCACTCTGGCTTTTTTGGTGCTTACTTGGAAGTAAGCGTCTCATGGGCTTTCTTGCTTGGGCTGGCTTTGAACTACTATCTTCAGATCTCAGCCTCCTGTGTAGCTAAGATTACAGATGTGAGCTGCTGGCACCCAGCAAAAATTATTATTCTTACAGTGACCTGTTAAGCCATCACCTAGGGGCCCATCATGGTCCTTGTCTCTGGAGGAAAGCTTTCGTTAGCAAGACTCAACCTCAGAAGTTAGCACCAATGGGAGATAAGCTAACAAACCCACCCTTCTCCTTGGGTAGGGTTTGTTATCTTTGGGAAGTTAACTCTTGCATAACTTAACTTGCCAGCAAATTAGTGAAACTCTTGTTTCCTTTACTCCAGAACCCTACTTTTGTTGTTCTGACTGGCATGTAGTTCAGGGAACTGAAGTTTTGAGATCGGGGAGGTGACTGGGTTAAAGACCAGCCCTCCCAGTAAGCCACCTAGGCCAGTGAAAGCACCAATGGAATGGGAAGGCAATGGTAGAGGAATGGACAGTAAAGGAGGAGATGATGAGGCCTGGAAATAACCCAAGGCTAATGGTAGCAGTAGGACTGCTTTCTCTCTGAAAGGAGACCAGCTAGAACTAGAGGAGCTAGTCCTAAACAGTGCCTCCTAGCACATAACTGGATCTAATGGCACAGTGGGTGGTCTGTAGAGACCATTGTGTTCTACCTTCTCCATGACCCCTTCTGAACTTGAACTTAAGCATGGATGGTACTGTGGCATAAAGAATTGTTGATACAGGGGCATCGTTTCTAGGGCTGACTTTGGCGCTTTCAATTCATGAAGAGGAAAGTGTCATAAGAAAATAAGTACCATGCAGTCAGGGATTTCTTTTCCACCATTCTCCTGCTAACATGAACATTTGTCAGAAGAACAGTGCTGGTGAACCTTTCTGCCCTGGCACAGGGTCTAGTATGTCACAGGTGCTTAGTTGTTGAAGGACAATGTTTGCAAGGTTGAAGATTTGAGACCTCAAGTACTCCCTGCAAGAAGTGGAATTTCAACCCCTGTGTTAAAGGGAGATTTTTAGTTGTGGGAATTCCCTGTAGATCTTCAAATTATTTTACCTAGATGCACAGGGCTGCACATGCATGCACACACATTAATTCTAAGGGCTTATTTCCCAAATCCCCCAAATCTCTTTTGAAGATAGAGGCCCAGGGAAAGCAGGGCTTGTCTAGCAATTTCCTCCGTTCTCTAGCCTAAGAGAGTAAGCCTCAATGAGTCAAGCTGCTGGATCTTGGGCTCCAGGCCCCCAGCCCCCACCTCCAGGATTGGCATCTCATCAGACCAAGTTGTTCTCACAAAGTCTCAAAACTTGAGACTTCAATTGGATTTGCCTGTGGCTTTGTGCTCTACATGTCCTCTCTCTTTTGTTTTTGATTTATCGTTTCAATCAGTCCTAGTCAATCATTCCCTTTCCGTCTTGTTCACCATAAATACAACCCCTTGCCAAAAATTATGACTGTATTAAATGATTTTATTACAGTAAACTGCAGATTGTACAGTGTAAACACAGGTGCCGCTCAAACTCCACGCCCTCCAGCTCTGTTCAGACCAGCTCGGGTGTGTGGAAGGAAGGGAGACTCTGGGGGGCCAAAAGAGGGGGGCTGGCTCAGGGAGCTGAGGATCAGCCTAAGTTTCTGGATGGTGAAGCTACTGGTGTCAGATCTGATAGATGTCCAATCACAAGGCCGGTGTTGGCTTTGGGGTCACCTGAGGTGGAGGCCCCTTTAATGATGCATTTCTTTTATCTGCTCCCTTTCACAGGTTCATTTTGGGTATGATTCATTACAGCACAAATGGATGTAGGAGGGAGGGGGGAATTTGAATATTCTAATTTGTCCCAGGCTATATAATAAAAATTTAGCTTCTCTTCCTTTGGTTTCCTGGTTGAGGTAAAAAAGTAAATGCAGAAAACTGGTAGAAATGAGGGAGGTTGTGATATTGTTCGAAAAGAACTGTACTCAGCATCAGACTTATGTAAGTGTAACCCCTCTGCACATCACTTTTAACAATAAAAATTAAAATAAATAAATAAAAATTTATAAAGGGAATGCAGTTAAAGAGCATGAATGTCTTCCTGCCTCCCCACCGGGGATGGCAGTGGCCGGGACCTTCTCATTCTTCAAGGCATGGCTCTGGTGATAAGACCTGGGAAGCACGCAACTGAAGGAGAGGCTCCTGGGATGTCATTTTGGGAAAACCGCCTAGTCCAGTGTCTGCTGGCAGCAAGGAGAAGAGTTTCACCCTGGAATGGTCAGACTCCTCCTGAAGGATTGTCCAGAGCAGTGTGTCTAATCATTGATTGGCCTATGGGATTTGGTTTCTTATAATGTAGTTACACAGTAAAGAAGAACAGAAAACATGTTGGGGGTAATTTCTTCAGGGGACTAACTCCAAATGCAGTATATTCATAAGCACAGGAAAGGCATTTTCTGACCAGGTGATTTATCAGGTGATGGGGGTCTCTCAGAGAAGTGGGCTCCAAGGAGAAATCTCTGGATATGTCAGTGTCACTGTAGCTGTGACCAAAATCCAAAGGCAGGAAAGGTTTATGTTGGTTCCTCCTCTAACTACAACTACCACATGGTAGAGTGAACCTGCTCACTCATGGTAGCCAGGAAGGGGGACGAGGAGGGGGTGGGGGAAGAAGATGGGAAAGAGGAGAAGAGTGTGAGAGAAAGAGAGAGAGAGAAAGAGAGGATAAAATCTAGCCTTCAAAGGAAGTCCCACACTGATCTGCTTCCTCTAACCAGGCCCCATCTTCTACCAGCTCACCCATCCAGGTACATTTGGCCTTTAAATTGCCCTACCACAACACTGCCTTCAACACAGAAGCCTTTAGGGACATTGCAGATACAAGCTACCACATCAGACAACACACTGATGATGATACTTCCCCACTGGACACTTTCTTAGCCTAAGCTCTCCAGCACATGTATGTGTACAAGTGCACATGCATGCACACACACACTCAATATATACATAATACAAACATAAGTATAAAGTTTAGTTTTCACATCTGCTCTTTCCTCCACTTCCTATTTGTTTTTAGCACATCTGGGCCTCTGTAGTAAACAGATCCACTATTTACCAAGCAGTTCCAAAGGTTACATTTACTTCCTAAAGTTTTAATTTCTTCTTCTTTCGGGTTAGTTTCAACTGCAGAGAGAAGCTGTTTTTGCTGAGCTTAGGCTGTAAGAGAGAGACAGGAATACAGACCCATCTGTCGGAGATGGGGACATAAATAGTCCCTTTTAAAAATAAATCTCCGCTTTTAACTCTGCAGATAAAAATATCTGAATAAAGGACAATTCTTAATCTCCACCTTCTCCCCAGCTCGACACAAGCATTTTTAAGTGGTATTTTTTTTTCCTCTTCTCCTTTTACAGGTTTCATTTTGGCTTTGATTCTAGTGAGTTTACTGACAGATTACTTCATTTTAACTATATGGCTTTTCTGTCTAGTGGGAGGCATATTTCTAAGTATCATATTTATCAAAAGAGCTCTGCAAAACAAGGGCCAGAATTACTCTTTTGATGGTTCCCCCTCTAACTACAACCACAATAAATTTTGTGAGAAAGAATGCTCAACTGGGGACCTTTTATGTTAAAGCCGAGAACCGGGGTTCAGACATTGTCACTTTCAAACCTTCAGCAGTTGGGTTGTTTTTTTCTCTTCTCCTCCCCTCCCCAGGCAGAAATCTCACATCTGGTCTCACTTGCAAGGCTGGTCCTGGGCTCCCAGGGGCTCCATATTTTTCCCCCTATAACTTTAAATCAGAGGAGCATTTCAGTAAATCACAGGGAACACTTATTTATTGGACATAGTTTTGGGTCTCTTAAAGCATGGAAAATAAATTTAATGGAGCGTTCGGAGCATTTCTCCAATCTTTTGAGGGATTACTTGGGGAATTTGTCAACTGTGCCAAGCCCAGCAGCCTGATCCAGAGAGATGGGAAGGAAATGATGGGAGAATCTTCTCAAAGGACCCAGGTGGATCCTAAATCACCCCAAGAAAGATTAATATGAAGACCAGTTGCCAGCAGGGTTGATCGGCAGCATCGCCATTTATTTAATAAACTATCATTTTCAGCTACAGGCTGACTTTAATCTGAATTACATTTTGTTTTTGTCATTCACTCTTGCCAGGTAATTTATGGAATACCATTGCAGGCTTCTTAACCTCAAACAGAAGAGGAGGGAGGTGAAATGGGGGCTGGAGGTGGAAACAAAGAAAGAAAAAGAGGGAAGGGAGCAGTTATAGGAGGCGGTAAAATCTGGAGGTGAGTAGAACAGTAGGACTGAGGGAGAATGGAAAGAGGGATTGGTAGAGAGTGGAGAGGGGAGAAGGGATGGGAGGAGAGTGGATTGATGGAGGAAAGGATTGGTAGAGAATAAGGGATTTGAGAATGGAGTGGTTGAGACTTTCTGGGTGGGCAGGAGACTTCATTCTTATTTTCCTAGAGTGTGAGAGTGGACGTGGCTGATCTCTCTTCCCCCAGGGAATTAAGTCATGATGAAGGTTTTGGGGCTTGAGGAACTCAGGCCTTTGAAGTTCAGGTAGTAGGAGGATGGACTGCCAATGCCACCCTTAGCAGGATGAGCTGCTGCTCCAGACCAGAGCTGCTGGGAGAACAAAGGGCTGTTCTTGAAGGGAGAGGAGCTTTGTTTTTGGAAGCAGAGCTGCAACAACATTACTGTGGCCATTAGAGGTATTAAGTGCAATAGCTGTTAGGCCTTTTCCCTGAAACAGTGGTTCTGTAGGTTCTGATTTGTCCTCATCTTAGGGTCAGTTAAGAAGAAAGTAGAGTCTTGTCTGTAGGCTAAGATGGGAGAAGAGAGGTACAAGGTTAATGAGAGCCAAGGTGAATGGAAGTGCTGAAGCTGCAGAGATGCTTGTGACAGGAGGCCAGTCTGTCATGTACTTGAAGCTGCTATGTACTTCAGTTCCCCAGATGCTGGTTGTGTCCACTTTCTTGGAGCATGTCTACTGCCTTAAGGAGAGGAATTTCCCTCTGATTTCCTAGTCTACCACTCTAGCTCTTTCTGGACCCAATGGTCTCCTCTTCCCTTGCTTCTTTACCTCTTCAGTCTGGCCAAACCAGTCATCTTTACCTGGTACCTCCTGGATGGTCATGGGTGAGGGACCACTGGGTGATGGCTACTGAAATGAGAGAAAGGGCCAGAGAAGTTGGATGATGAGAATGTGCTGGGTCAGATGAATTATTCAGGGCCACACTCAAAAGTGGAGCACAAGTTGTGAGCTCTCTCTGACCCCAGGCTTCTGTGTGGTATATTGAGATGTGATAGTGTTTGTGGAGGAAATGTTCTGGGGTTGAGGAAATTCCAGGACTAGAGCTTCACTGGCCAGCAAATGTCAAACCCTGATATTCAACTGACTTTAAGTTCATTGTTGTTTTTTTTCTGATTTCTTGCCATCCCCATGATGTAGTTCCATGCAAGTCTTCAGCTGGCATTCCTTCCCCTCCTCCTTGTCCCTAAGCTCTGGCCCTCACCCTCTCATGAGTACTCAAGTTCATCTTTACCTTTCACTTTGGTGGTCCTTCCCTTCCTATTCCTCCAGCTACTTCTACACACTCTTTGAGGTTGAGACCACATTTTGTTTTCTCCTAGAACATATCTATGATCAGACTGCAGCCCTGCCAGACTTTAGCATGACGTTCGGTTCTACTTCCTATCACTACTGTTGGTTCTCATTTCTCCACCTATCCCATGTCCTCACTGGTAAGTAAGGGGCTAAGATGGATGACCTCCAAGCTCCTTTGCAGGCATAGTGTTCTAGGATTCTGGATTGGTCTCATCTCCTCATCTGGACTGTAAATTCAAGAAGTCAGTTACCATTTTCTTGTACTGAAGTTTACAATATTCTAAACCTGAACCTGGGCCGTGAGTGGGTATTCCATGACCACTTTGGCTTATTTAACCTGAAGATGTCCCTTGTCAATTTTTTAAAAAAAATTTCCTGTTAGTTTTGGGTCTGGATGCTGTCCCTGAGCTCTTTTGCTCAAGGCTAGTACTCTACCACTTTGAGCCATGACTCCACGTTCATTTTTTGGGTGGTTAATTGGAGATAAGAGTCTCATGAACTTTCCTGCATGAGCTAGGCTGGCTTCAAACCACAATCCTGGGATCTCAGGCTCCAGAGTTGATAGAATCACAGGCATGAGCCATGGCGCTCGACAAGATGTCTCTTTTCCTAGCAGGAGTGGTAGGAATTAGAAGTGACTTAAATGCTCAGGAATCTTGCTCTTATCATTGGATCTGAAAAACAACAACAAGGAAAACCTGCCACAATGTCATACTCTGTATGCATTTTACTCTCAGGAACCTGCACTAGAGAACTCTCTTTACACAGGGAAAGGGGCCTGGGTCCACCTGCAGCAAATTCTTTCTTTCTTCCTTCCTTCCTTTCTTTCTTTTCTTTTCTTTCTGTCCTGGGGGTTGAACTCAGGGCCTATGCACAATTCCTGAGCTTTTGTGCTCAAGGCTAGTGTTCTACCACTGGAGCCACAGCTCTCTTTCTGGCTTTTTGGTGGTTAATTGGAGATAAGTGTCTCATGGACTTTTCTGCCTGGCGTGGCTTTGAACCTTGATCCTCAGATCTCAGCCTCCTGAGAGGATTTTAGGCATGAGCCACTGGCACCCAGCTTGTATGTGTGGGCCTTGCATTCTAGCTCTTTCACATTCTATCACTTGAGCCACACCTCTGCTTCCAGCTTTTTGCTGGATAATTGGAGATAAGGATCTCTCAGACTTATCTGCCCAGTCTGGCTTTTGAACCTCAATTCTCAGATCTCAGATTCCTTGCATAGCCAGGATTACAGGTGTGAGCCTGTCTAGTAAGTGTGTTTTGTAAAATAAAGGTACTCAACTTGGTTCATACCTGGGTCTGGGCACCTTATTACCCACAAGACTTAGCAGCTCACTTGACACGAGAACTTCCTTTAGATATGACTAAATGATAAGTTCATCTATCTCATCTATCTGAAGGTCTTTCATGGAAATAAAAGGATGAGTTGACATTTTAAAAAAATCCCACAAATTGCAAGGCTACTAGCGTTAGGTATGAAGTGCTTGAGTGGTGTGAAATGTGGTTATATAACACCTTCTTCTTCCCCCACCCCTCACCCCCGGCTTCCCCTAGGTTGTGGGGCCTAAACTCTGGGCCTGGGCGCTGTCCCTCAGCTCTTCAGCTCAAGGCTAGCACTCTACCACTTGAGCCAAGTGCCACTTTTGGCTTTTTCTGCTTATGTGGTCCTGAGGAATTGAACCCATGGCTTCATGCATGCAAGGCAAGCACTCTACCACTGAGTCACCTTCCCAGCCTCTATAACATCTTAATGTAAGGAGAAGAAGAAGAAGAAGAAGAAGAAGAAGAAGAAGAAGAAGAAAAACCAAAACGAGAGTATCAAAATACTCTCCTTCCCTGTGTCACCCACTATTGAACAAAGAACTTATTTTTCTCTGGGAAATAATCTGTAGAAACTGCCCTCAATCACCGCCCCCTTCCCCCAAAAAGTGGCAAAAAAAGACAGAATTTTTTAAAAAGGAAAGAAAAGAATTTTTTAAAAAGAAAAATGAGAGGGAACATTCTGGTATATTCTGGAAGTTGACTCTGGAAGGAGAGGAAAACATGAGCAAATAAAAGCTGTCACTCACTGGCAAGCTGCTTCCCCAGGGGAATAATCCTGGGAAGGGAAAGGAGAACTCTGACGTTGCCTTGAGCAGGCGCACAGAGCCTGCTGTGGCTGGTGAATGCGAGCCTTTGGGACCAAGCCTTCCCATCCAATCTTGAGGTTTTACCAGCTCCAAAGAGTCTGCCTGCTGTCCCCCTCTTGCCCGCCCCCCCATTAAGTGGGCCCCATCTCCTTGTCCCTGGTTTTCCCCTGTTTCCATCAACAGGCATGTTCAGTGGTGCCAGGACACATGTCTTGATTCCAGTTGGGCCTTCCTAGCCTTTACCTTGCTCACACACTCAGACCTTCCTCCTCCTGTTCCAGCTTCCCTCTGTCCACGTCCATCCACCCTGCCTTGTCAATTTTCACCCCATGATTCAGAAGTTTGAGAGGCCTGGAAGCTGGCCACCAGGGCTCCACGCCTTCTAGAAACCTGTTTGTGGGCAAAAAGACAAAGGCTTCCCCCTCCCCTCCTCCAACACACACCAACCCGACTTTCCAAGCCCATGATTGAGTTTTTCCCCTGTTCTGCTTGATATTTCTGCCAAAGCAAGAAAAATCCTCGTTGAAGTCTAGCAGGAAATCCAATAAAAATTCTTCAAAAGATGGGCTTGACATTGAAAAACAGCAAAATTATAAAATAGGCCTTAGAAAAGAGAGGGGAGAGTTATTATATCTGGCACCAAGCAAAAGCCCTGAGACCCCGTCCAAATGAGCCATCGCAGATTGAAAGTGTTTAGCTTCCCGTTGATTAAATATGGAGAAGGACCTGGGGCCTGCCAAGCCTCGGGGATCCAAAGTTTGTTTTCAGTCAGAATGTGTTTTCAGTCAATGGAAAAAATGGTCGGCCTGCGCTGTGCTATGTAACCGAGAAGCCCCAGGTTTGGAGTGAGTAATGGCTGTGAAGCAGAAAACCAGGAGGTTGTTAATCATCCCTCCCAGGCCCCTGTAATTTAACTCAGCGACTCCTTCGCCCTGCAACTCGCTCCCCACCCCCTTGCTTCCTTCTCCCTTGCTTCATTTTGCTCAGGGGGAAGAGAGGAGCCCTTCTGATGTTTGGCTCTACGTTTTGGTTCTCAAATCTGCCCCCACCCCCTCATCTCCCTGCCCACCAGGCTGGCATCCTGGTCTGCTGCTCTGAATGTCCTGGGAACAGAGAACAGACATGCATTCACATCTGTGGGGTTCTTTCAGGGAAATTCTTTGTCTCCGGAGTTTCCTTGTTGGGAGGCCTGGAAAGACCTCCATATTTACCACTGGCTTTTCAGGGCAGGCTGCCCACAGAGGTGTTTACTGATGTTCTTTGAACAAGGTTATCTTATTCCTGACTTGTTCTTTTCTTTCTTTCTTCTCCCTTTCTCCTTCTGTGGTGTGTGTGTGTGTGTGTGTGGCATTGGTACTGGAGTTTGAACTCAGGATCTGGGTACTTGTCCCTTAGCTTTTTCACTCAAGGATGATGTTCTACTATTTGAGCCATACCTCTACTTCCAGCTTTTTTTTCCCTCGTTAATCAACTATGAACTTACTTCCCTTGGCTGGCTTTGAACCTCGATTCTCAGATCTCAGCTTCCTGAATGGGTAGGATTACAGGCGTGAGCCACTGGCATCTGGCTTCTGCTTTCCTTTTTGAGACAAAGTTGAACTATGTAATTCCCAGCTGGCTTTGAATTCATGTTTCTCCTGCCTCAATTTCCTGAGTCCTGAGATTATAGGTATGTGTCCAGCATGCCTGACTTTACAACTTCTTTTTTCCCTAGGCTCTCATCAATCTAATCTCAATCCAATCCTTATAATTAAGAGATAAGAAGTCCACAAGTGAGGCTTTTTGAGAGCCAAGAGAGTGGGGGGGCGAGGGGGAGAGAGAGAGGATTGGAGACTTTGTTGTCTAGAGGACCCACATAGTCCTAAGGTGGGCTGGAACTTTGAGGTAGGCCAAATCTCCTTTCCTGCCTAACTCAACACCTATTCTGCTTTTCTGCTTTCTCCAGCCACCCACCCTCTCTTCTCAAGTAACATTTTCTCCAGTGTAAGGAGTAGTAGAGGACACTGGTATAATGCTCCTTCTGTCCTTGTCCCTTTCCTGCAGGATACCCCTGGCTTTTGTGGCACTATAGGACTCCTTCTAGCCCCTCTTCAGTCGCCTCTTCAAATGACTGCCACTCAGGGGTCAACATTCACTGAAGTCTGTCTCATATGGCAGAGACAGACCCAGCAGAGTACTGCTATGGCTTCCTGTTTGGTTCAAAATGGCAGGGGCTGAGTACAACCCTCTTCTAGCACAGGGCTCTAGTGTTGATTGCAGGGAGTCATCTTAACCAAAATAGTTTTTCAAGGACTAGGCAAATAAACTAAGGCAAATGAGTAAATAAGTGGCTTTAGAGTATGACATGGGAAATGCTTAGTGGTTTAGTGGAAGCAGATTGTTTTGTGAGGAGAGTGAGTTTCTGGCAGCTTAACTGTAGAGAACTTGAGCATAGTCAGCAAATAACCCGCATGACCAATGGCACTAAGAAGCAGGAAGAGACAGCTCTGCTCTGTGGGACTGGATCATCCCAAAGATAATGCCAGAGATACTCTGGGAGGAAGTAGGGTAAAACTGTGGGTAGGACGGTTGTGTGTGATGATAGAGAGAGAGAGAAAGAGAGAGGGGGCAAGGAACACTGCAGGGAGATAGGAAGATCAAGGAGATTATGATTATTTTTTTAAAAAGGGAGGAAAGAATAGAGTCTTAGATGATCCTTGAGTACAGCCCCTGCCTTCCCATGGTTATACCATCCACCTCCCACCCACCCGCCATCTTGGCTATCATTGATGGAGTAAGTACAATGTGTCAGTGTTGTGCCAAAAGCTTACACATTACCTAATTGAATCCTTTCAATGGTTCTCCAGCATGTGCTTTAAAAAATCTGAGATTCAGAGCTTATAAATGGTAGAGGCAGAATTCGAACCCAAGTCTGCCTAGCTTCCTGCCCTGAGCCACACGGACAGAAGGATGAGTATGTGGTAGGCAGTGATTCCAGGGCCAAAATATTTGGAGAGAGCCCAGGAGGGCACACATCAAAGATCCCACTTCACAAGTGGAGGAGAGCCAGCAGCCTGCAAAGCAGGGAGCCGGCATTTTAAACAGCAGCCGAGGCAGCCTGCCCGTGGGCAGCAGAAGGACTCAGGTTGGGAAGGTCAGTGGCAGGTCACCGTCATCATCAATCACCCTTTTGTTTGCAGGGGGAGCAGGTGAACCAATGGAATGGAAGGGACCCATGGTGGTGGGAAATGGAAAGGAGCATTTTGGATCTTGGGGGGAATCTTTGTGATTTGGAGAACATGCAAGTGGGAGAATTGCACTGTTCCTGGCTCCCGCGGCCACGCAGGAGGATGGCATTCCTTCCCATCTCCCCAGTGTTGTCACTCCTGATATTAGGGTTCTTACATATTCTCCATCCACTTTTTCTCTCCCTCCCTCAATTCCTCCCTCCCTCTGTCTTCACCTCTGCCTCCTTACTTAACACAAGATCCCGCTCTTTATCTCATTCTGGCCTTGAATTCATCATCTTCCTGTCTCAGCTTCCCAGTGCTGGGGTTACAGATGTGTATGTCGATCCTGGGGCTTGAACTCAGGGCCTGGGCACTACCCCTGAGCTTTATTGCTCAAGGCTAGCACTCTACCACTTTGGCCCACAGCTTCACTTCTGGTTTTTTTTTTTTTTTGTTGGTTAATTGGGAATAAGAATCTCACAGACTTTCCTTCCTAGGTTGGCTTGGAACTGTGATCCTCAGATCTCAGCCTCCTGAGTAGCTAGGAATATAGGCATGAGCCACTAGGTCCCGACTTGTCCACTCTTTTTGAATACCTCCTTCACCTATAAACTTATCATCTAATGGGGGAAGAATGTATACATATAGAGATTAATACAAACTCACACGTGGACTTTGTGCCCAACTAGGTTAAGAAGTTGGGTACTCTCAGAGGTAATCTTAACAATGACTGGCGGTGGTCAGGGGAAAGTGCGGTACAGCAGGGTGAAATAGCCCATAGAGATCCAGTGGCTGAGTAGCGTGGCCAGGATTCAGCCCAGCTGCCAGATTCCATGTTCAGCTCTAAACATGGAAGCAGATGTTTTGTGAAGAGAGCGAGTTTCTGGCCCCTGAAGTGAGTAGAGTTGGGAGATAGACTCTAGAGGGGACTGTAGAACTAAAGTGAGCTGGCAGGACTCAGGCACATGGCAGGGAAGAGGACAGAACTGGGCACAGGCAGGAGAAAGCTAGACAGGAAGCTTTAGGGAATGTGGGGGAGCTTGGGGTGAGCTGTATGGGGCCTTCCTCAAGCAGTCCTGGAGACAGACTGATCCTGGGACCTGCTGGGGAGAGTTAGCCCAACCACAAAGTGAAGTGGTCCAGGAGGCAGAAAGGGCATAGATGTGTAAGCAGGTAGTGGACGGGTAGGTCTTGGTCTGTACCCCATGAAGAAGGTGGAGTTCTCTTGAGATCTGAAGCCAGAGCCAGCACAGCATGAAGAACAAAAGGTCAGCAGACTGGTGAGCCAGGCCTGTCTCTGCCTGGAGCATTTTGCTCCAGGTGACTGAGCTTAAATCCTGTCTCTGGATTTCACTGATGGGTTTTTAAATAAAGAGATTAGGTTAGCTGACACTACTCCCCTCTACCACAGGCTCTAAATTGTGTGGTAAGAAATCCAGCTTTAGCTAGGAATGGAGATGGGACAATTCGGGGGAGAAAGACACTTGGAATTAGAATGTTGAACTGGAAGAGATCTTAGACACCTCTCTTTTGTAAATGGGTAAACCGAGGCAGAGAAAGACTGCATAATCTTCTACATCACACAGCTTAGCCCCCATCCAACTCTGTCTTTACCCCCTCCTCGGATAAGGACCACGGGGGATGTTTGCTGAAGGGCAGAGTGGGAGAGAGAGAGCATGGTAGGGGGCTCAGCCAGACCTGTCTCAAGACTCCATTCCCAGTGCATTTTGCCATGCTGCTTAGGTAATGGTCTCTTGAGCACAGCTTGGCAGTGGCAGGTCAGAGTGAGCAATCTCCGTGTCCCAGGCCTGTCTGTCCCCCAATAGGCCCTTCCTCTGTGAAGAGCTCTTTAAGTGCACATGTATAAAATGGCAGGAAGTCCCTGCTCATGATTGGGATTTGAGGCCATCTGGGGGAAACTGAAGTCTGAGGTGGAATGGAAGCCAGTGGCCCGTGTGGTGGCAGATCCCCAGGGCTTGCTCCTTGGTTGCTTTTCTGCACTTGGAGCCCTGTGCCTCTCTTTTCCAGTGGTCTGTGCAAGGGGGCGGGCCATTCTGGCCTGTAGTTCCAGGGTTGGGTGGAGGTGGTGAGGCTGGGGCTGAGCCCTGCCAGAGCCCTGACACTTTTGTGACCTTCCCTCCCAGGTTTGTATTAGCAAGCCAGGCCCACAGAGGTTGGGAAAAGTTTACAGGCCTCCCTGCCTCCAAGAGACCAGAGGAACAACCACAGCTTACGGGGGTCAGGGAGAGGTTACTGAAACCTGCTGGCCCAGGCAGTCCTGAGCTGACCCTGGCCTAGGATCCACTCTCTACACTGATCCAGAACCAATATTAACATGTTACTACAGCCTCCAGTTCTTTAAAGACCCCTTAGAATGTGTCCTGGTCTCTCTCCCTCCCTCCCTCCCTCACTCCCTCCTTCCCTCTGCTCCCTCTCTTCCTTCCTTCCTTCCTTCCTTCCTTCCTTCCCTCCTTCCTTCGTTCCTCCCTTTCTGTGTTGGTATCTGGGGAAGGAAGCCATAGGAGGAAATAGAACAATTCAGGATGATGGGAGGGTGGAATCCAGGCCTGGCCAGGTGTGACCCTAGTCCCTGACCCCTGGTGGCCCCTAGGAGGAAGAGGTGAAGAAAGAGGGTTGGGAGGAGGCTACTGGCTAACATTTACCAGGGCCTTTGAAGATGTAAATGCTTCCCCAGCCCCTGCTGGGATTGATGGGGTCAGAGGTCACAGGCATGGTTGCCTGGTTCTCCAAGTAGGCTGGAGATCTTGTAGACAGATGGTGTAGGGATGCATCTGATGGGGTGTAACTGGGAGGCAGAGGACTCCTGGGAAATGCTATTTCTGGAGCGCTTTTGGATCAGGCCCAGTGACTTAGAGCTTTTGGGAGGAGCTGTGGAAAGTCAGTTTTGTCAAATGCTCACACCACTCTTGGGTAGGTTTTCCAGGATGTGTATGAGCCCACTAAGGCCACTCAGACACTGCCTCTGCCTGACTGGGTAGATTTTAGTCCATCAAGAGTAGAGTGCTTGAAATTTGTGGTCACCTCAGGCTCCTACTTGCCTGGTATCCCTTACGTGCTGCTTCCTCAGCTAGTTTGGCCCTCCTCACCTTCTCAGCATGGAGAACGCTCATTTACCCTGCTGTATCACCTCCTGTTCTGTTCTTCTACAATCTTCAACAACTTATTCACTCATGTAGTATTTACAAATGGTGTGCCAGATTCTGTTCTACGCTGCCAGTGCATAAACCATACTCAAATCTGTCCCTCCATGAACTTTCATTCTAGAGGGTAACAATAGCTAACATTTATGTAGCCCTATTTGGAGAGCTTTATGTATATTAACAAATTGAACCTGTAGAACATCCCTATGAGATAGGCCAGGTAGTATCCACATTACACTTTATGTACCCAATAAGAGTGTTGATTTCATATAATTTAATCCTTACCACAGGCCCATGGGACAGGCAAACTTTTTCTCTCCAAGACTGACAGGGGCTGTCCCTGGTCAAGGTTATCTAGTCAGGAAAGAGAAGTGTGAAGTAGATCCCTCAAACCTGTGGAGCCAGTCAGGCCCAGAGAGACAGAGGCTGCTAGAACTAGTTTATAAACACATAAGTAAGTGTGTTAGGTGATATGCAAGTATATACAAATATTAATGGAAATACATTAAATTCAGGGGAGAACCCAAACAATATAATTCCTTAAAAAGGCAAAATCAAAGCCAAAAAAATACATGGATACTTAAAAGGGAAGGGGATAGACAATGAAGAGAAGAAGGGAGGGAGAATTCAGTAAAAAATTCAATGTATAACCTATAAAATTAAGGAAAGTGAAGGAAGGGCTGGGTTGGGTGAAGATGTTGAAAGGGGTTGACAGTGATCAAAGTGCATTGTATTCATAAACTGTTTTGTTAAGTGACAACTCCTTTGTACAACTACTTAAAGATAATAACAACAGCAGCAATAATAATAAAAAGAAAAGGAAACAACCCCCCCACCCCCCAAACCCCAGGGCTCCACAGGATGCCTCCCTTAGTAGTTCTGTGTTTCTCTATGGAAGCATTTCTCTCTACTTTTAAATGATTTGATGATCATTTCCCCAAAGCAATGACCTTGGCCTATTTATCTGTATCCTTTGAACTCTCGTTGTGTTGGGCACTTACTTGGCATCCAATGTCTATGGATTGACAGATAGCTCTATGTGGGTGGAGATGACAATAGAGTTCTGATACTTTCTGTGTGGATACTTCTGTACTAGGCTGTGTGCTGGCCTCCGCTAACCATGATCTCTTCACATCATAAGACAGAGCCTTCACCAGAATGGCAGCAAATATATGCTGAAGATGGAATAGCAATCACAGGTTTCTCTGACTCCAAGCGTCCATGCCCTTTGTGGTCCATAGATAGCTGCTGCATGGGAAGGCAGCTATGGCTGTCTTGGTCCCCACCTAGTTAGGAAGACGGTGCTGGGGCTGCAGCCATAGTAAATGCAAAGGCAGCTAGGGAGGCCAAAGCTTTGGTTCTGTGCATACTCCCTGCCTGTTCAGGTGTTTGAAATAGATTGGGCACCTTACGGGTGTTCAGCGAATTTTTACCAGTGATTGGATTGGTAACAATCTGTTCAGGGGAACAGCTGGGTCAGACAGAACTGGAGTTACTGGATTCATTTTGCATTGAGGCTGGGGCTGGCATGGGGGAATAGGTCCTCCTCCTCCTCCTCCTCCTCCTCCTCCTCCCCCCCTCCTCTTCCCCCCCTCCTCCCCCTCCTCCTCCTCCTCCTCCTCCTCCTCCTCCTCCTCCCAGATGACTGGACAGTTGGGGAACCGAGCACTGGAACCCTCTGTCTCTGACTTCCAGGTCCCACTATCACCAGCATTTTACATTGGCTTCAGACAGCATGCCAGGTCCTCTCTCCTCCTTTGCTTAATCCCCTATTTTGCTTGACTTAGAGTCAAAATGTAGGAGGACTGCACCCACACAGACTAAGCTCCCTGAAGTCACCAGCCCGTAATTTGATAGATGGCTTGGCTGCCACCCATTGTGGGAATTAAGCAGAGCCTGAGCCATGGAGACAGTGGGAAACAACCTTGGGTGCCTGTGGAGAGGAGACCTCGGTTCACCTGGGGGGCCGGGGGCCAGAAGGTGGCAATTTGCACCTGTCCCAGGCTCCACAACTCAAACTGGAAGGCTGTGGATAGAGTCTCCCAAGAATGTGCACTGTCTCAGCAGCTGGACCTAAGGAAGCACAACAGACCCTAAGGCCCTGATCTGACTCAATCTGGAGACAGCTAGGGCAAATAAATAACTGCTGAGGGGCAGTGGCTGGGTATTCTCCCTCTAGCCTGCATCTAGTCACCTAAGTATTCTGGCAAATGACCTCTGACCTCACTCATCTATTGAGGGAACACGGAGGGAACAAGTTTCCAGGATGAGAGTAGCATTATCAGATGGGTATTTATAGGCCATATGGGGAACAGGAACAGTCACAGAAGGAGAAACTTCTAGGCCTTCCCATGATGGTGAGGAATTGTTAGCTCTGACTTCAGATGAGCGGAATAAACAAGCCTCAGCTCAAGTGGGAACTGGTTCTGCCCCCTCGCTCTGCTTCTCTAAGTCACCAAAGCCAAGTTCCTAAAGCTTGACTGTCTCACGGTACTTTCTTATGGTTTCATTGCTTTGTTTATTGTGCTTATGACAAGTGCTAACAGACCGCTTTCAAAGTGTGTTGATATTTTGGTTGTTTTGGAATGGCCCTTCTGTTTTGCTGCATCTGGACAGCATTGGAATCTGGCCCCAGGGAATCACTGGGTTCCTATAAAAGTGGACCAGGTTCCCTTATGTGGAAAACACTGGCCATGACAAGATGAGACACCCCTCTGGGCAGGGACACACAGAGAAATTGGAGCCGAATCATGAGGCAGCATTCTGCAGCCAGGGAGGACAGGCCTGGGCGGGGAGGCGGCCAGTGAGCATTGCCAAGTGGACTGTGGGTGTTCTCTGGCTTGGCATGGACATGACTGTAATCTTAGTTTGGGGTGCTTGTCGACCACTGAGGTAGTGTTCATATTAGGGTCCTGGGGATAGAGTGAGGACCAGGAGCTGGGATGGGTGTGGCAAGATTGTGAGACTAGCAAAGAACTAGAGTGTCTGGCAGCCGAGGGTGCCCAGCACTGCAGCTCCCAACCTGCTCTGCTTCTAAGCTCTCTTGAAGGGAAAAGGCAGGGTGGAAATGTCCTTCTAGGGCCCCCATCCTCCCTCCTCCCCCGCCCTCAGTCCCATACTGCATTGGAACCTTTTAGACTAAAGTACAACCAGGCTCAAGCCAACTCCTTCTAATAGGAGAGTTTCAGGGTATAGACTAAGCTCTGGTAAATGTCTTGGTCATTAACTCATTTTTCTTTTTTAATGGTACTGGAGTGTACTCAGGGCCTTTAACATTTGCCACGCAGGCATTCTACCCCTGAGCTGTACCTCTGGCTCTGTGTTGATTGGGTTTCCCTTCTTTCAGCCTAGACTATAATCCACCTATTTTAGACTTATTGCTATAGCTGGGGTGACAAGTATGTGCCACTATGAGCAGCTGCTTCTGCTGAGATGGAGCTTGTGTAGCCTAACTTGGCATCTCATGCCTCCTCATGTCAGCCTCTCACAAAGATAGTATTATAGGTGTGAGCTATTTGGTTCCTGGCTTTCAAGGTTTTTATTTTTGTCTTCTCTGTCCAAGCTATTTGAGTTGTCATTTAGTCTATGGTTCTTACCGGCATGTAAATGGTCCTTTCTTTTTGGTTTCCAGAGTTGTAGGGGCCCCCTTCTGACTGATCTCCAGGAAAGTCAGTGGCCCAGTTTGAGCCACTACCACCCCTCATTCCATTGTAGCTGCCCTGTCTGAGTTTGTGCTAAGAGTCCAGTAGGCTGGAGACTGAAAGGCACTTAAGTGGACTTGGGCATGTCTGGGCTGTGGGCAGGAGACCTACATTGTCCAGATGGGGGAAAATGTTATTTGTTAATTGGTTTAAAAAAGAAAGATGGAGGCTCTTAGACTTGCAATTAGTGGGTTTATGCATATGAACACATTTGTCTGGGGCAGGGCTACCCTGTCTGATTGGCAGAGATGGGTCTGTACTCACTGGATTCCACCTTTATGGCCACATTTTCTAGCTTTTCCTCCCACATATACACTACTGTGTCAGTCAGATTTCCCTTACTGTAACAAATACCTGAGATAACTTATAAAGAGAAAAGGTTTGTCTTGCTGCACAATTTGGAAGGCTTTAGTCTTTGTTCTGGTGGACTTGTTGCTTTGGGTCTCTGGAAGTGGCAGTCAAGGAGCAGCACATGCTGGCAGGAATACATCATGGAGCAAACTGCCTCAGGACCCAGAAGCACAAGCGAGAAAGAAGTGATAGAGAGCTCACAATCCCCTCTGAGTGTACCCTTTGGTGTCCAGAAGTCTTCCCACTTAGCTTTACTTCTTAAAGTTTCCACCATCTTTCAATAGCATCAAGCTGGAGACTGAGCCTTTCAAACATGGGTCTTTGGAGATGAAAGGAACTATTTTGTTGAAAACTCTTCTATGCAGTACCTGTCCTTGTTTGAAGTTGTTTTTTTCCCCTCCGATTCTGGGGCTTGCTCTCAGGGCCTGGGCACTGTTCTTGAGCTTTTTTTGCTCAAGGCTAATGCTCTACCACTTGAGTCACAGCACCACTCTGGCTTTTTCTAAGTAGTTTATTGGAAATAAAAGACTCATGGGCCTTTCCTGCCTGGGCTAGCTTCAAACCGTGATCCTCAAATCTTGGCCTCCCGGGTAGTTAGGATTACAGATGTGAGCTACCAGCACCCAGAGTCCTTGCTTGAAGTTTTAACACTTTCATATGTGTATGTGTTAATGTATTGATTTTAGTCTACCTGAAGACAGGAGAAAACATCGCACCGTGCTATTTTATTTTGCTAAGGTAGGTTCTTTGGTTTAGAAAGCAGACAAGGAGAAACTCTGGGTTCAGGGCTTAGAGCATCTTCACAGGTTGGGCTGGCCGGCCTGGGGACTGTATGTTTCATATGATTATCTGTGGTTTTCTTCCTGCCACATGGTAAGTGTGTGTGTGTGTGTGTGTGTGTGTGTGTGTGTGTGTGTGTGTGTGTGTGTGTGTGTGTGTGTGTGAATACGTGTCATTTTGAAAAATTTTAAACTTTATATAGCTGTTTCTTTCTCACCAGGGTCTCCCCTTGTGTGAAACTTTAATTTTATAGCTTTGGCTGTTAATTCATCATGGGTACTACCATCAATAAATATTTATTGAGCTTTCACTGGGCACAGCATGTTGAAATAAGAACTATATATCTGACTCAAGAGGAGTTGGTAGCAGATGGGGGTAGATTTGAGGAGGTGCCGGAGAACTCTCCTGGAAGGCTTTTCTAACCCTGAGGTTTTTATGACTTTGTAACTCAAATGACTGGATCCGCTTGACATTCACCAGACCACCAGCTCAGATAGGAGACTGGAACTTCAAGAGATGCTTGGCCCAGAACAAAGGAAGTCACCTGCAGAAAACCCACCGAGAGACAACAGCAAAGCTTCTGCCAGCAGTGTGAGCCTCAGGCCCATTGTGAAGTAGATCCTCTTGGCCTTTGCCTTGGTGTCCTGTTGAAGTAAATACCTACTTACTGAGTGATGGCTTGCCATTGGATTCCAAAGGAACACAAGAGCATGGGGAAAGTTTGGAGGCAGTTGATAGGCAGAAGAGGATCAGAACTCTCTTTTTACTCCAAGTCTTTTTCTCTGTGGCAACCTGGTGGGAGCTCCCCTCCCACGGTGGGCATCCTGGGGGTGGTGTGGGCTGGGAGGAAGGCTGCTGCAGGGAGGCCTACATGCTCAGCTGAAGCCCTAGTTAATCAGACCAGAAGTAGCCTGCCTGCCTCAGCAAGTGACTAAGGCCTCCTGAGGGGTTTTCTTCAACATTATGAAGATGAACATGGCTTTGAGAATTCCCTTTGGACTGGGGCTAATTGCCTCTGTATTTATGGGAGGATGGGCAGGCTACAGTGGGAGCTTTGGAGCACAGTGTGGGTAGACCTCAGGAAAGGGACTCTGGGTTCAGTGAGAGTCAGGAGAGGTGGGTCTCAGTCCCATGGGATGAAGACACTCAGCTTCTCAGGGAACCAGCAGGCAATGTTTTCCTGTTGGCCAAAGGAGACACTGAAACAGAAACCTGGTGAGGTTCCAGAACAAGGTGAAGGTTAATGTGAAAGTGAAGAGTTGCTGGAGAGTTCGAGCCTTCTGCCTGTGGATCATGGTTTTCTGGTTGCTTTGGGGCCACAGGAGGCTGGCAGTGAGGCAGAGCTGAGCACATCCTTCTTGAGGGTGGTGTTCAGTGTTCACAGCTGGTTGTCCTCTGAAGTCGGGCTGAGGAGGGCTAGAAGGGATGCACAGGCTGGGGAAGAGGGCCTGCTCTACATTCATTGCTAGTGTGGCTGTGGGCTACTTACTTACCTCTTCCTCTCATTTTCCATCTCCATCCTGAGATAGTGGTAACTACCTTCAGATTGCTGGGATTTAGAAAATGAGATGATATACACAAAGAGATGTGCATTATCTTGGAGCACAATTGAGTGACTGGTAAACATGAATGCTGGTACTTAACCAGGCAGGCGCAGAGCGATCCTGGATGCATGAGCCCAGAGAGGTGATCTGATTTGCTAGATCACTCAGCTAGAGCAGAAAGAATCACAAAGAGCTACCAGCAGCATTCTTTCTAGACTTCTCTACTCTGATCCTTTGAAGAAGGGAGAGGGATGGAGCTCTCCAGGACCTAGGATGTGCCTGTGTTGGGAGTCTTGGGGGATGTGGCCTCTGAGGCCTTTGGTGCCACTTGGTGAGGAGCAGAGTCTCAGCAGCTATCTCTGAGGAAGCCTGACCCATTTGAGGGTGAGTTCCATAATCTGGGTAGATGAGTGTGTGAGGGTGTGGCCTCCAGGTGAAGCGGAAGCCACCTAGGCCAGGCCCGGTGACTGTCTGACTTTCCTTCAAGCCATTGTTGGTGCCTGGGCTCCACATAAAGCCATCATGTACTGGGAGGATTAATCATGCCGTTAGGTAAGTATTATGGTACTTTTATGGCAGCTTTGAAGCTAATCTGTCACTAATGCCTGCTGGATTATCATGATTTCTTGCAGTTGTGATTCATTAACTCAAAGCCTGATAGTAATTCTATTAAACATCTTCCCTCCCTGTTTGCCCTAACATGTCTGTCCTCGTTCTCTGTGCCATTGCTGACTGCCAACCTGTGTGGTCTCCAGAGAAGAAGCCCTAGTGAGATGGACAGGTCCCCAGTCTGGCTAGAAACTGCTCAGCCCCTTGCCTGCCCTCTGCCTCAGCCCTGAGACCTTTCCCTTCCCAACAAACTCTTTGGGGACTTTTCAGTCAAATTTCACTTTTCTTTGAAAGAGCCCACAGTATCTTTCTGGAAGCATTGTCACTACTTTTAAGAGGCAAAGGTGAGGCAATCCTAGCGATGGGAGGCTGAGATCAGGATTGCCAGGCTGGGCAAAAAAAAAAAAAAGTGTACCACCTCCCCATCTCAACAGAAAAAGCTGGGCATGGTGTCACTTGCTTGCCATCCCAGCTATGATATTAAGTATAAACAGGAAGGTTATAGTCCAGGCTGGCCTAGGCAAGAAGTGAGATGTATTAAAGATAACCAGAGCAATAACAGCCGAAAGAGTACTTCAGCTATAGAGAAACTGCTTAGCAAATGAGAATCTCTGAGTTCAAACCTCAGTACTGCCAAAATCCAAAACAAAACCAACCAACCCACAGGTGTAGGTGAAGCTGTATGGAGTGAAGAGTGTCACAGAGATAGGTAGCCACAGGGCATACTCCACAGAGTATGACACACCTCACAGGGCCTGCCTGGGGCAGGATGAGGTAGGTAGGACTCTGCTAAAGAAATCTGGTCCAGTCCAGCTCTAGTCATTCATGCTTGTAATCCTAGCTACTCAGGAGGCTGAGATCTGAAGATTGTAGTTCAAAGCCAGCCCAGGCAGGAAAGCCTGTGAGACTCTTATCTCCAATAAACTACTAAGTTAAAGCTAGAAGTGGTGCTGTGGTTCAAGTGATGAAGTGCTAGCCTTGAGCAAAAAGAAGCTCAGGGATAGAGTTCAGGCTCTGAGTTCAAGCCCCAGGACTAGCACACACACAAATCTGGTTCAGCCTGGTGCTGGTGGCTCACACCTGTAATCCTAGGTACTCAGGAGGCTGAGATCTTGAGATCTGAGGATTGTGGTTTGAAGCTAGCCCAGGTAGGAAAGCCTATGTCCACAAGTAGAGGTCTGGCTCCAGCCTAGGCCCTGAGTTCAAGCCCCAGTACCTCCCCTGCCAAAGGTCCCAAATTCTCCTTCCCCTTCTTTTTCCAGTTTGACAAAGCTCACATTGAAGAAACAGTCGGGCGACAGGGGACGTTTGAGGTAGCCATGCCACCAATTTACAGTTGGGCCTGCCAACATTAATAAAACTCCTTGGTGAGGTGTTTCAGCAAGCAATGATTCTCTCAGGCTGGCTGTTTTCTGCAGAAGGTCAGCTTCGGGGCATGGCTTGACGGATGGGCTGTGAGCAGGCAGGGAAAAGAAAGCCAGGATGAAGGGGGCTAGCGGGGGTGGAAGTCAGTGGAGGCCTGGGACTCGGGCTGTGTCCTGGTGCTGAAGAAGGCTCGGGGAAGGGCCTCTCGCTCCTCATCCAGCATGCTCAGCATCAATATCTCAACCATTTGTAACCCCCACCCGGCCTCCCCTGCGCTCAAGTGCGCACCAGCTCTGACCCTTCCCGTCTTCATTCAGGCCTGGGCTGCTGCCCAGTTGATGGATTGCTTCTCCTCCCACCGACTGCCTCACCACAGCTGGGGAAACAGGCACAGGTAGAGGTAGGGTCAAATCCAGGGCAGCCCAGTGACCCAGCCCAGCTGAGGCCAAGGGACCCTGTGCTTCCAGTGACAGCAGTGGAGGTGAGGAGCGTGGAAATAGGAGCGAGAGAAGAGACATGATCATTCTGATTCTATAGGAGAGAAAACCCAGACTGGAAAAAAGAGGAAAAAAAACACATACCCACAAAAAACAACAAACCACCCAAACCCACTCTGCCTCCGGAGGTCTTCCAAGACTTCTGCAAATCTATAACGTGGTGTGATGTCTTCCACACACAACGACAACGTTGTCTGCTCCCTTCCATCTGTGTTTTCTCACGCCTGTGCGCCTTAGAACCACTGATTTGAGAAACAAGTTAAAAAATACACAGATGTAGATAGAATAAGACTGAGAACTGGAGGACAGTATTCTGCAGCCGGTGTTTGCTTTCTTTTTCTTCTTTTTTTCCCCCTCTTTGTGTGTGTGTGCCCATGTTTGTTGTAAGAAAGAACGTATATATAAACAAAAATCATTAGGGGGGCTGGATGTAGCTCGGTGGCAAAGGCTTGCCTAGCAAGTGTAACATCCTGGATTCGATCCCTGGTACCAAGAAGGAAAGACAAAAAAAAAAAAAAAACCATCCCAAAACAAAACAAAACTCCCCAAACCAGGACACCCCCCTTCCCCCCCCCAAAAAAAAACTACCTTAAAACACTCTTGGCAACTGTAGTAAATACCCTTGACAAGAAGTCAGGGATCAGTGTTTTTATCCTCCTCTTTTCTGGATGGTGATGGTAGGGAAAGAAAGGAGGTTTTGCCCACTTTGGAGTGAACTCTAGGCAGTTCATGGAGCCTAAGACTGGACATGAGTAAAGGCTGCATCACACAGCTCCTGTAGATTCCTAGATTCCTGTAGAAGATAAGTAGCTCTACATGGGGGCCCAGGCATGCATGCACTTGAGAAGCCTAGGCCTGCTTCCCAGGGTCAGCTTTGGTGAACTCATAATCATCTTGAGGCCCAGGGCAAGCTGCTCTCTAACACCCCCAGAAGCTCTGTCCCTGTAGGTGGCGTGGGCAGCCCGTATGACTTCCTCCCTGGAACTTCAGAGGCTAATCAGGAGGGTCTTGGAGGGAGTCTCTAGGCAAGAGAGTCTGTGGACCTTAGAATTTAGTGAAGGAGACAACTGGGAATGAGGTGGTAGTGGCTCCCGCCTGTATGCCTAACAATGTTGGGGCTGAGATCTGGGCAGGAAAGTCCATGAGACTTACCTCCAACTAAGTAGCAAAAAACCAGAAGTGGAGCTGTGTCTCAAGTGGTAGAGGGCTAGCCTTCAGGAAAAAAGCTCAAAGACAACACCTGGACCTAAGTTCAAGCCCCAAGACCAGCATCGCACCCCCACCTCCCAAAAAAGAGGTGGAGGAGGAGGAGGGTGTAGGAACAGTATTGGAGAAAAACAGAAATCAAAAGAGGGTGGAAGAGGGTACAGACAGAAAGATCCAAGAGCTAGCTGGTCAGGGGATGGGAGTCAGCTTCAGAGAGGGAAAGGCAATTTAATGAGGGCAACTTGAAGGCCAGCTTTAACCAACAGCTGGCGGGGTGCCGGGTTTGATCTCCTTGTGAGTGGGGCGGCTTGATTAATCGCGGCCTGTGGCAGAGGATGGACACCTGGCCCTGCTGCTGAGCTCTTTGATCTTGGGAATTTCTCAGGGCCTGTGGGAGGGGAGTTACACGGATATGCTACCGCTCCCAGGGCACCAGAGAGAAGGAAGCAGGGAGGCCAGGGCAAGTAGCCCTCAGAAAGGCTGGGAGAGGCGAGGAGGGGCATGAGGGAGGCTGGAAGGGCAATGGGGAGGGGAGTGACAAGGGGCATCAGGCTGCTGGGTGTGTGAGGCCTGTGGGAACAAAGGCCCTGAGAGGATGATTTGGAGGGAATGGCGAATGGGAGGAAGCTGTTTATAGGGGCACATTCACCCATAAACTAAGGCGATTCAGCACTGAAGGACCCTATCCTCTGTGGAGGGTGAGGGGAGAGACAATTAGAGGAGAAAGCCCTTTGCCCAGCTCCTTGCTGTGTTGTTTGTGGCTAAAGTTCTGGAGGAGCAAGATCTTCTGCGGGTGTGAGGGGAAGTGGGGGGGCAGGGGTGCCTCAAACTGGCTTCATTTTGTACATGTTGGATGGAAACAGATTTGAGAAAAGACAGTAACATGTTGCCAAGAGAGAGAAAAAGAGAGAAACTTCAAGAAGGAAGGGAAAAAAGGAACTAAAACCCTAATGCCCTTAAAAAAGAAAACCCAAAAAAAGTCATAAATTATGTCTTTGGATTAAATCCATTGGTGTCCTGCCAATTTCAAATAATAGTGTAACTTGATTAAAAAAAAAAAAAACTTTACAGGATTGAAAGTTGCTGGCTTCTCTGGCTCTTCCCTGAGACTTTTCCGCAAGTCACACTGTCTACACCAGGCTAATTTGTTCCCAGATTCCCTCATCTTCTGTGAGGCGATGATGGTTTTGAACTCAATAGTCATATATTATTTCTCTCTCTCTCTCTCTCTCTCTCTCTCTCTCTCTTGCTGCTGGTGTAATTTTGGGGCTTGAACTCAGGCTGAGCTTTTTTGATCAAGGCTGACACTCTCTACCTCTTGAGTTTCAGCTCCCAATTTCATTGGTGATCAGAATCTCATGGACTTCTTTGTCTGGGCTAACTCTGCTCTATGATCCTCAGATTTCAGCCTCCTAAGTAGCTAGATTCCAGGTGTGTGCCACGGGCACACAGCTCTCAGTAGTCATATTTAAAATATTTCCTCATGATTTCTAGCTGAAATTTTGGGGATAATATAAAGCATTACCCTGAAAACAGTGCTACTGAAATACAGCCCTCTGTATTGCAGAGTCTGTGAGTATGTACTTATATTCTTCAAGGTTTGCCTATCATTGGTTGATCTGTTTAGTTCTGCCAAATTACTATTAGGCACCATGGTTTTTAATTCATCAATTATCATTAAGTGGTTGTACAAAGAAGTTTTAATTCAACATGTCAGTTTATTAGTATCAGTTTATTAGCATCTTGATTAATGTCACACCTTCCATCTTCTCTCCCAACCCCACCCATCCTCTCAAGTTACCCAGTTCCATTTTCATTATTATGACTGCCTTTGTCTTCTTTTCCTCTCTCTATTTGCCAGCCCCTCCTCCCCTTGATCTCTCCCCTCCCCCCCCCCCCCACATGTTCCAGCTTCCTGGTACTCATTTTAGTGAACTGTAAGTTAGTTGTTCAAAGGAGTTACCCCATTGGAATCCTCTGGGCATATACTTTAATTAATATGTTTGTATGCATATGCAAATGACTCTGTATATGTTTTCATATACGTTTTCAATTTAGGCCTAACTTCCACATATGAGAGAAAACATGTGCCTTTTGTGTCTCTGAGGTCAGGCACCATGCTAAGTCTCAGAAAAGGGACACATGTGGGAAGAATCAGAATGCATCCTATGGAGTCGGCCAGGAGACAGCAAGCAGGCCATCGGGGACATAGGCTTGGATGATTGGCAACAAAGGAAATTATGGAAGAGAAGGTCACATTTCTGCTGGGATTACAGGTATGACTGAATGATGTTGGCTTGAGAGGCAGTGGCAAGCCAGTGTCAAGGGAATGAGACTTGAATCCAAAGACCTCAATTCAAATTCCTGTTCTGTGATTCAGCCTGTGTGACTCCGCACTTGGCACCTTTTATCCCCGGAGCTTCAGCTTCCTCACTGAGAAAATACTTGCCTCACGGCCTTGTTGCAGGGATTAAAGGCATTAGTGTATGTGAGAGCACCCCATAACTGATGAAGCCTTCAATTAACAGTCAGCATTAGAATTCCTGCTTAGATTACAGCAATCCTGGGCTCTTTAAACACTTGTGTTGACAACAGGGATGTTTTCATTTCAAGCAGCGTTTGACATGGAAGACAGTGGAAAACAGGGCTCCATATTACCTCGTTCCCTTGGGGCTCCTGTTCTCCTCTAATTACTGTTTACTAGTAAGTGCTTTTTGCTAAATGTTCCATTAAACTGGCTGAAATCTTTAACTTGGTTGTTACGGCTTTTCTGGGTGCCACTGGGCAGATGCCTCTAGAAGCCTCCCCATGCCCTGTCCTGGGAGGGTGCCCATTCGCGCGCACACGTGCATGAGCATATACCAGTCCTGGGCCTTGAATTTAGGACTCATGCTTTCTCTTGGTGTTTTTGCTCATGGCTGGTGCTCTACTACTAGAACCATGTCTCTACTCCAGACTTTTTTGACTGATTAATTGGAGGTGGAATCTTGAGGACTTTTCTGCCCAGACTGGTTTCAAACCTTAATTCTCCAAGTCTCAACCTCTTGAGTAGTGTGAGCCACTGGCACCTGGCCTAGGAGGGAAGACTCTGACTATAGATAGTGGACCTGCTTTTTCCTGGTAAGACCCAGCTGGCGAGACCCTGTAGGTAACTAGCTATAACAGCCCCAAATTGTTTCCCTGGTCACTTCCCTCCCCATCCTATCTCAGCCTGGTTTATAAGCAGAACACCTCTGTTCCTCCATACTGGGCTTCCTAGAGTTTCATAGTTGTTGGTCCCGGCTTGTCAGTGGCATTATTGTCCCACTCCAGTGAGGTAATGTCCTTCATAGGCCAAATGGGAATACCAATGACTCAGGGATCTGATCAGATTTGGGTTTGGATGCTTGCTTTGATAGGTGATCTGTAGGACATAAGACCTGCCATATGTGACCCAGACAGAGCAAGCTTACCTTTCTAAGTTTGTGGTGACAATAAAGAATGCCTTGGAAAAGCCCAGGCAGTGTCTGACACTCAGTAGGTATTCAATATATGGTATTTTTTTTTCCTTGCCAGTCATAGGGCTTGAATTCAGGGCTTGGGCACTGTCCCTGAGCTTCTTTTGCTTAAAGCTAGTACTCCATCACTTGAGCCACAGCACTACTTCCGGCTTTTACTGTTTATGTGGTACTGAGGAATTGAACCAAGGGCTTTGTGCATGCTAGGCAAACATTCTACCACTAATCCACATTCCCAACCTAATTTATGATATTCTTGTAGGTGAATCACCTCTGCCCTGCTGTGCATTGAGGAAAGGTGAACTGGGCCCAGTCTAGAAATTCTAATTTGATAGTCTGAGATTACATCTGAGTATCAATCATGCCACAAAAACTTCCAGAAGTTCTAACATGTAGCTAGGGTGAAGAAATTCAAGTGCTTCTTGAATTTAATGTTTATACACATCAGCCAGGGTCTGACAAAAACACACTGAGTCTATAGGTATGGGGCAATGGCTAGCTGTATGCATGTATTCATGTATACATTCCTGTATGCACATAGTACATATCCATACATGCATGTATTCATGCATGTACATATTAATATACATATACATGTATGTATACATATATACATATAGGTATACATGTATATACATATATATGAATACGTACATACATGTATACCTATATGTGTATATGTATGTATTTTTGTGCAAGTACTGGGGCTTAAACTCAGGGCCTTGGGCTCTTGCTTGGGTTTTTCTCTACCATTTCAGCTATACCTCCACTTCCAGCTTTTTGCTGATTAACTGGAGATAGACTTTTCATGGAATTGTCTGCCTGTGCTGGCTTTGAGCTTCTATCCTCAGATTTTAGCCTTTTGAATAGAGTAGCTAGGATTATAGGCGTGAGCCACCAGCGCTGGGTGGTACACTGCATTTTTAACTACTGCCTCTAATGGATCACACTTTAAATATTAAGTATCCTTCCCCAGGCCTTTTACCTCAGTGAACCTGGCCGTGGCCAGGCATGGGAGATCCCAGGAAGCAAGTGGAGGTGAACACATGGAGGCACCTGAGAGGCAGCAGAGCTTCTGAAGAGGGTGCCTGCTAGGTACCAATCCTGGAAGTTACGATGCTACACACACACACACACACACACACACACACACACACACACACACACACACACACACACACACACACACACACACACTCCTCTTTCTGAATCAACTCCTGAATACCAGTGTAGGAAGCATCCAGAACTGGGTGCCAGTGGCTCATGCCTATAATCCTATCTACTCAGGAGGCTGAGATCTGAGGATCACTGTCCAGCCTGGGCAGGAAAGTCAGTGAGACTCTTATCTCTAATTAACTACCAGAAAGCCAGAAACAGAGCTATGGCTCAAGTGGTAGGGCTCCAGCCTTAAGTGAATAAGCTAAGGGACAGCACCCAGGCTCTGATTTCAAACCCAGTATGGACATTAGAAAAAAAGAAATTGGGGGGCGGGGGGAGGAGGATTGGGTAGGGAGTGGGGGGGGAGGGTGGATGGGAAGGGATGGGAAGGGGAAATAAAGGAGGAGGCTACAATGCTTGATAAGAAATGTACTCATTATCTTGCCCGTGTAATTGTAACCCCTCTGTTCAGTATTTTCACAATAAAAAAAGAAAACAAAAACAAAAAAAAGAAAAAAAGAAAGTAACCAGGGAATTCCCATTTCCCCACTATCTTTCTAGGCATCCTAGCTTGTTTTGGAAGGTAACAATTTAAATGAAAGCATTTCCTATGGAATATTCCATACTTAGCCTATCACATGTTTGAATACCTATTTGTGATACTCAACTGGAAAAGCAGTCCTAGCTTGAACTTATAGCTAGTCTAGTTCATGGTTGGATAGAACCTCCTTTCATGTGATGATGACACAAACTCAGGTTAGGCACCATGGGAACAGCTGATCTCTGGATGCTTTTGTTAGAGGGAGACAGAACAGACTATAGAACAAAGGCTTTCAGGTATGGAAAGAGGACCTACCAGTTGTCACCCAGCCTGGAAGGTTTTTTCTTCTCCAATGACAGGACTGTCCCTCTTCCAATACAGTTGTAAAAGGTCTTGCAACTGTAGGACATTGCTAGAGCGAGCACTTCATGGAGTTGTATTAGGCCATATTTCATGAATTTATGGCATAATAAGTGGGCAAAGGAATAATTGGAGTGTCTAGCTGGTGGTGATTCTTCATTGAAGAATCAACTTTGAGTTGGGGAGAATGGTAGAAGGGATGCTACTGATTAAGATGTGTTATACTTGTAATTGTTATGTTCAATTGAAATCTCTTTATACAGTACTTAAAGATAATTTTTAAAATAAAAAAATGGGGATGTGGGAGGGAGGAAGCCAGGTGCCGCTGGCTCACGTCTGTAATCTTAGTTACTCAGGAGGCCGAGATTTGAGGATCAAGACTTAAAACTATCCCAGGCAGGAAAGTACCTGAGACTCTTAACTCCACGTACTCACCAAAAAACTGGAAGTGGAGCTGTGGCTCAGATGGTAGAGCATGACCCTGAGCAAAACTCTCAGGGATAGTGCCTAGGCCCTGAGTTCAAGCCTCAGGGCTGGCAATACATACACACATATATATATAAAAAAATCAGCTCTGTGAAATCAAGAGTCTTTAGCAGTTGGACCATCTGTTAAGATTCCAGAAAGGACTAGGCTGACATGTAATTAGTCTGGACACATCAGCACCCTGTGTAGTATGATCTGGTGAACAGAAGATGAAGAGTCCTGATCCCTGGAGAAAATGATATTATGGCCCAAATTCTGCGGTTGGGCCCAAGACAGCATCTGGTACCAGAAGCATATGGCTGCAATGCCTACCATTTTGACTGGATTGTTCAGCTGGGCTTAAGTTAGCTGTTCAGCAGTATAGACTTTTTTTTCCTCTAGTTTAGGCCAGGATCTTTCAATCCTGGTCCCTTTTTATTCTTTGTCAAGTCTGGGGTGTTTGAGACAGATGTCTACACAAGCTGAACCTAGCTATCAATCATCATTGAGGTCCTGGCTGTCAGGCAGCTGGGCAAGTGGCCCCCTTTACTGACAGTTTCCAGCACACAGCTTATGATTACCTCCAAGGGCCACCCACTCCCAAGCGAAGATGAACCCCATGAGGGCAAACTTTGGCCAGCTTGCCTGGGCACATCCACTACTAGAGGTCTGTGGCCTGCTTGAGTGCAGAAACGGACATGTGCCATTCCGGAACTCTTGTTTTATTGCTCCTTTCCCCTCCCAGTGTCCCCCCCTCCTCTGCCACCTCCTCTTTCCCTCTTTTCGAATCCTAGTTCCAGATGTGACTCGCTCTGTTTCCTTTGGCCAGGAATTTGCTGCTTTCCCATAACCCTGACGGGTTGCCTGTTAAAGAACCCAAAAAAACTCAAACTTTCTGGGAAGACATCTAATTAAATTCCCAAAGAGGGGAGAGGCAAGCCCCCCCCTCCCCCCCCCCCCCCCCCGTCGGAAGCAGACAGATACGACCTCATAATGCATAATAATTATAGAAGAGAAAGTGCAGGGAGAAGCCCAGGGAGCTGGTAACATGATGTTCTGTTTGTTAAAGTCCTCGGCGAGCTGAGCTGAGCTGAGCGAGCTGGCCCTGGGTTTAAAATAGCCCTCTGGTCGAAAGCAACTATTTAAAGAGGATTGGGGTCTGAGAAATGCAAAACAAAGTGTTGTTGATTAAAAACACATGGTTTGTTCTCGAGACAGCGAGTAGCCGGCAAAATCAAATGTGACAGTGTTTTGGCTTTTCCTATCCCACAAGACATGATGGTGATTTATTAGAGTGATGTCAGCTGTGGTTAAAAAAAAGTTTGCTGTGTTGTCTTAATAAAAAGAGACTTTACCTTGGAGCTGTCAGAGTCCCTCTCTTGTCTGCCCTCAAGCAGTGGTGGTTGGGCCTTTGGCCCTACTGTGGGGGCTTCTCCCCAGCAGGCTGAGGGCTGTCTTTGGGGAGTTCATGAGATCACAGGGCACTATGTGCTTCTCCATGGTGATATACAATGGTCTCCAGGGCTTTGCAGCCCCATCTCAGTTTGTGGGGTTTGGAAAGTCTACAGATACTGTGAGCTGGAGCGACTTTGGGGTGGAGGGAGCGAGGGTAGGGGCAGAAGAGACTCTAGCCCAGGGCCTTCTTTAGCAGTGGGTGGAGGCTTGGTAATTGGCAAGGTAAAGAATAGGCTGGTAGGTAATGGCAATGGTTAGAAGACAGATGCTCCTTTTTTCTTTTTAAAAATTTTTATTGGGGGCTGGGAAGGTAGAGTGCTTGCCTTGCATGCATGAGGCCCTGGGTTCAATTCCTCAGCACCACATAAGCAGAAAACATTGGAAGTGGCACTGTGGCTTAAGTGGTAGAGTGCTAGCTTTGAGCTGAAGAGCTGAGGGACAGCGCCCAACCCCAGAGTTCAAGCCCCACAATGGACAAAATTTATTGTTATGATAATATTGTTATTATAAAGGTGATATAACAGAGGGGTTACAGTTGTATAAGTCAGGTAAAGAGCACATTTCTTTTTGGACAATGTCACCCCTTTCCTCACTCTCTTCAGACATGCCTTTCTTACAATGATGTTATATTTCCCAAACATGTCTTCTATATTAAATAAATTAATTCCCTCCCCCCCTCCAGTACTAGGGCTTGAATTCAGGGCTTGGAATTTTCCTTTAGGTTTTCAGTCAAGGATGGTACTCTACCATTTGAGCCACAACTCCCCTTCTGGCTTTTTTTTTGCTGTTTACTTGGAGATAAAGAGTCTCATGTGCTTAAGATCTATCTTTCTACTTTAATTATATGTCTTCAGATGCTGTAAGACTTTAGGATTTGCTTTAAATTCATTCCCATAATTTTCCCTCAGCACACAGGGTTGTTTTTTCCCCTTGCTCTTTTACCTTTTCCTAGAGGTGGAATTGATATTTGTTTGGATCTTTGAGCCATTCTCCTACTCAGCCACTCCCCTCCCAGGCAGTAATACTTAGATGCTTTGCTCTGTTGGTTTGTTCTACTCCCATTGTCTGGGGGAAACTTAAAGCCACAGATCTGCTCTCATCAATTCTTGTTGAAGATCCTTTGCTGATTATCCTTCACATTTAGGATAAGTTAGAGAAGATATGGACCACTTGCTCACTATTTCCAGCCACAAGCATCCTCTTTCAGCCCTTGAACTAACTTGATCACATTCTTCCCTATGCCTGTCATGGATCATATGTGCAATCAATACCTGAATGATTGAGCAAATCCTGAGCTTGTCTGGTGCAATTGTGTGAGTGAAGAGGGCCACCATTAATGCCCATGGGATTCGGAGGTCTAGGAAGACAGATACAGGTGGGAGTGGTTATATTTGCAGTCATGTGCATGTCCCAAAGGAATGTGCATACAGTGGCTGGTGATTGGCGAGGTCTGACCTGAATCCTGTGTGCTGAAGTATGTTATGGACAGCAGGCTCCTGGCTGGCTAGTGACTCAGATTTGTGTAGATATATGTCCACCTGGGTGGCTTTATGACTCTCTGCTTGCACACCTGTGGAGACACTTCCTAGTGTCTCTGATTGTGGGAGAGGCTTTGATCTTGGAAGTCCTCCATGGAACAGAGCCCTCTGCTTCAGCATCAGCCCAGAGGACCATTCTGGCTGTGAGATAGATCTCTAAGTTAGAGACAGATTTACCTTAGAACGGCTAACTATTGATTGCCCTATGTCCTGTGCACAAATGTCGCGTTCACTCAATGGCCATTTATTGACCACTGGCATTATATATAGCAGCTGGTTCCTGGGTGTAGAGAGCTGATTAAGACACACAGGAAGAGCTCAGCCTGGGGGAAACAATTGCAGATCACAGTATACTCTCATGTAATTATCTTGATTTGCACAACAGCCTGATGACATGTCATTAGGGCCATTTTAGAGTTGAGAAAATAGAGGCTTAGAGAGTTTGTATGTAGAGGAACTACAGCTCAAGGCCAAGTGTTTTGATTCCAAGTCCATGTGTATTTTCACACCTGTAATCCCAGCTACTCAGAAGAAAGATCAAGAAGATCATGGGTCAAAGTGGGATGGGAGGTGGGAGTATGGGGTAGTGTGAGGGGGTGGGAGATAATATAACTAGATAAACTGGGCAAAAGTAGAAGGACAAGGTAAGGGTATTTTCACCTCCTGCAGGCCCTTGAACATTTGAGACAAACTACAAAGCCTTTGAGTCCTCTTTTCTGATAAGCTTGATCCCAACAAGTGAGGAGACGAGGACATCTCTCCGGGATGTCACATGGAAACAGGTTTTCGTGTTGCCAAAGGTCCTTCTACTGCTGGTTAGGAGGGTTTCAACCTTGAGAACTTCATTCTGAAGAGGAATTCAGAATAGTTCGTCTTCCTAGGTAATAAAGTTGCTAGTGAAGACTAGGACTTAATCCCAGGACAATTTGGAGGTACTTTCCTGTCACCCATGGACAATGAGAGGTGATAGATGCACCAATTCCCAGGACTGGATGTCTGACACTGGCTCATCTCACTAAGGTTTAATGATTCACATTACGTGGCACTCAGGACTCTGAGAAATTTCATTGTAAAATAGTTAGATCTATTCAACTTTTGGCTCAACATAAAGGAAAATAATCTCTGTTTCTTTGTCATTTCTGCTTACTAGTCTTGTTAGTTGGGCAGCATAAACACGGTGGACTTGTTCCACAGAAGCCTGTCACACATTAAGTGTGCAGGGAGTCCCAGTATGAGCCCAGACCTGGTCTAGACGTGTCTGAGCAGGCCTAGAGAGCTGCAGCCCAGGCCTGTTAGGAGCCTAGAGATGGCACCATCTCCTGGGAAGCAAGAAGGAACCAGATACAAACACCTGGCTTGGTAACTGAGCTTGGATTGCCGCAGGAAAGGAGCAATTTTGAGTGTGGCCAGGAGAATGTGTCACAGCTGGATGGGCCCTGCATCTCAACCTCCATCAAACTTCATAGGAGCCCTATGGAAAGACAAGAACCTCAAAGCACACAAAACCCCCTCAAAGCATGGTTTAAATTAGCACATAATCATCACTGGAAAATAAGCTCAGGGACTTGTTTTGAGGATAAACCACCAAGAGGAGCAGGCTCTGTGTAGAGCTGCAGGGTTTGGGCCTGCGCAGGCCTCTGAGATGGCATGGAACACAGTACCGGGCAGGAGGGAGTGGTGCCCAGCATTCTGGCCGGGGACCTAGAGCAAGCCAAGGGGGGCAACATGGTAGGTTAGAATAAAACTGACTGTGTTTGTCCTCAGCATACGTGAGTCCCTGCTAGATACATTAGTAATATTGGGAGGGACTTTTATAGCATGAGGCCTGGCACTGGCCAGTGAGGGGTAAGTTGTTACTGATTCAGAGGTAAGTGGGAACCAAATTCTGGGAGAAACAGCATGGTTTTGCCACGATATTTCTTATTTTCTTGGCAGAGTATCTATAGAACCTATATCCATACCCTGAGTCCCCTCCCTCCCTCCCTCCCTCCCTCTCTCCCTCCCTCCCTCCCTCCTTCCCTTCCCTTCCCTTCCCTTCCCTTCCCTTCCCTTCCCTTCCCTTCCCTTCCCTCCCTCCCTCCCTTCCTTCCTTCCTTTAAATTTATTTAAATGTATTTAAATGTAGAGCCTTGAGCTTGCTAAGCTGGTGCTCTGCCACTTGAGACACACTTCCAACTTGCTAGTAGTACACTTTCTTGCCCAGGCTGGCTTTGGGCTACAATCCTCAGATCTCAGCCTCCTGAGTAGCCAGGATCACAGGAGTGAGCCAATACCTAGTGTGTCAGCACCATTTTTCTTACTCCCTTTAAAAACCATTCCAGTCTGGAGAGCCACTGTTTGCTAGAAGGGCTTAAACAAATCCCAGAATTAATCTGGCCTAACATTACTTTTTCAAGACTACATGAAATGAAGGCTCCTAGGTGGTTTGGAGTCACTTGTCCCAATTCTATCCAGTTAGCAGAAGAGCAAGGAGTCCAGACAAGTGACAGAGCCATCCTGTCCCCTTTGTTATATCTTCTGTTTATTTCTCCTTTACTTCCTGCCATTGGGTTAGAATCTGAGCCTGGGGCATGGATGGACTGGACAATTGCACCCATTATCTGACCATGCACTAGTTGACAGTGACATTTGACTTTAGCTCTCTAAGGGGAAGGGAGACAGACACAGATTTTCCAGCAGTTTGCATGGTCAGCCTCAGCCTCAGTGCTGCTTAGACTCCTGAAGTTAGAAATGATGTCTGCCTCAATGAAAGAGCAATCCTCTTTTGGCAGGAGGAAGTACTCTACAGACAGCAATGTACAGAGTGAGAAACAATGAGAGGAGGTACCTGGTTCCTGCAGTGATCCCCAAACAAGTTTGACAATTGTCCATATAAGTCAATTTAGTGTTAGTTTTTGCGCAGGAAATTCTCAAGAACAACTGGCCAGGAAAATTCCTATAAACCATGATCTTCAATGGAGAGCTAGTAGGGGTCCATATAGCCAAGGAAGTCAAGTTGATATCAGAAATGACAAGGATGAATGGTATTCTGTGACTATTGGTCTTTGGCTGGGACTTCACCAATGCTCTGATGTCCTGCAAAGATGAATTTCATGGACAGCTATGCCTCAACCCAGAGTTTACCAAGAGTTACCAGGGCCAGCAAGTATAATTTACTACTTAAGCCAAGTCCAGTTGGTACATGGTGATGGCAGAAGAGTGTGTCCCACAAGAATCTGAGCTTGGAAGCAAGAGAGAGAGAGAGAGAGAGAGAGAGGGAGAGAGAGAGAGAGAGAGAGAGAGAGAGAGAGAGAGAGACGGAGAGGGAGAGAGAGAGAGAGTTCTGATGAGTCAGCAGTATTGTTAGTGACTGGGAAAAGTGGGGAGGTCTTGGTGTTGTGTAAGTAAATAAATAGCTCTCTAAATATATCCATGTCTTAGCTGGGTGCCAGTGGTTTACACCTGTAATCCTAGCTACTCAGGAGGCTTAGATCTAAAGATCAAGGTTCAAATACAGCCCAGGCAGGAAAATTCATGAGACTCTCATATCCCCAAAACCAGAAGTAGAACTGTGACTCAAGTGGTAGAGCACCAGCCTTGAGCAAAGTAGGTAGGGGAATGCATACTTGGTCCTGTGTTCAAGTCCCAGTATGGTCATACACAGAAACAACATGTCCATGTCTTAATCTCTGGAATCTGAGACTATAATGCATGTGTGTGTGTGTGTGTGTGTGTGTGTGTGTGTGTGTGTGTGTGTAGGTATAGGGGGTAGGTTTAAGATTACAGGTGTAATTCTGGCTTCTGATCAGCTGCTCTTGGGATAGAAGAGTATCTTGATTACCTCATGGGTCCAATCTAATCACAAGGATCTTTACAAATAAAACAGGGAGGCCCAAGACCCAAAATCAGTGATGTTATACAAGAAAGACTGACCATTTCTGGCTTCGAAAATGGAAGGAACCCCTAGCCAAAGGCCTGGGCAACCAAAAAAAGCAAGGGACCACCTTTTCCCCAGAGCCTCCAGAAAGGAACTCAGCCCCATTCACAACTTGATTTTAACTGTGTGAGAACCATTTGAGACTTGTGACCTCCAGAAATGTAAGATAATAAAACTGTTGTTTTAAGCCACTAAATATGTGTGTTTTGTTACAGCAGCAATAGGAAATGAATTCAGGTCTGTTCTATTCTTTGCCTATGACTCATTAAGGAAACTTGCCCAGTCTCTGTCAGTTGTTCACGCTCTTTCTTTAGGACATCAGGTACAGAACTGCCAAGGTCATTAAAAGTACATGACAGTTTTCCTTAAACTATATAAAAGGACTACCAGTAGGAAACATTTAAAAGGGAAGGACACAGACTTTGAAATTTTTTTACAGACCCATAGGTAGATGAGGGAGTGTACCTAAGGGTAGGTTCTTGGCAACCTCTGACACCCCATATAGTAGTTTGTTTGGAACAGTGATTTGGACAGATGTTTGCACTTTGTTGGGGATAGAGGTTCTTTGTTCTTGGTTGTCTTACCCATGGACAACCATCCTGAGATGAACTCGATAAGTCTCTTTGAGATTCTATTGTTTTGAGCAGTCAGCAATGACATTGGAGGGGCTGGGAATGTGGCTTAATGGTAAAGTGCTTGCCTAGCATGCATGCAGCCCTGGGTTTGATTCCTCAGTACCTCAAAAACAGAAAAAGCTGGAAGTGGCACTGTGGCTCAAGTGGTAGAGTGCTAGCCTTAGCAAAAGAAGCTCAGGGACAGAGCCCAGGCCCTAAGTTCATGCCCCAGGACTGGCAAAACAAAACGATACAACACAAAACAAAACAAAAAAAGAAATAACACTGGAGAAACTAAAAAGAGTAGAATGCCTTTTAAATGACAACTGCTTTAGTTCCATGATCCCATCTGTTCCTCACAGTAGTCCTGTAAGGCAGTCATGCCATGCTGGAAAGTTTATGTCAGGTTGGAATCTGTCTTACAGATGACAACATAGAGGATTAGACAGGTTAAGGAGTTTTTAAGTCATACAGCTACTAAGCTGAGGTACCTATGCTTTCTCTCATTTCTTTTTCTTTTTTTTCTTTTTGGGTCTGGTCATGGGGCCTGAACTCTGGGTCTGGGCGCTGTGCCTCAGCTCTTCAGCTCAAGGCTAGCACTCTACCACTTGAGCCACAGCACCACTTCCGGCTTGTTTTTCTTTTTGCTTATGTGGTGCTGAGGAATCGAACCCAGGGCCTCTTGCATGCAAGGCAAGCGCTCTACCACTGAGCCACCTTCCCAGCCCTGTGCTTTCTCTCACGAACTCACATTATCCCTTAAGAAGAACTTGGGCTCAGGACCGAGCTGAGGACTAATCCAAGTGAGCAAAACTGTAGACAGAAAGCTCAGAGAGACAAATGGTGCATGTATTCTCTCACACATGGAAGCTAGCTCTAAAATATAACTGGACATAGTAACCTGTACATGACTTTAAGCATTCACACACAAAATGTCAGAATAAAGGACAGCCTTAGGGGAGGCATACAAAGGTGTAACTTCTCTGAACATTTAAACTACTACTTATTGAAACAAACTCCAGGAAATGGAGACATTTTTATCCTGTTGTTATTGTTGGTGGTGGTAGTATTTGTTTTTGCTTTGGGATTTTTGATTTGGGGCAAAGGATGGATGCAGAAAGGGTAAACAGAGGAAAATGATCTGTGTAACTTGTAGGCAGGGATGGAAGGGTGAGACGGGGGAATAAAGGAAGGGGTATCCAAGAGAAGAAATGTACTCATTACCCGAATTAAGAAGTGGTAGCCCCTCCATATAATACATTAATAGTAACAAGGAAATTATTAAAGAAACAAAACAAAACAAAACTGCAGTCAGAGTCTAGGAGTAAGGTTCTCACATGAAGAAGCTTTTGGACATACCAGGAGCCAGGTAATGAAACCTTGGTTAACAAGAATAATTCTTGTATGACAGTAAAAATCTCATATGGGCATGGTTTCATTCCCTAGCTTGTCTAAAAACTCATTGTTTGATCTTATGTAGGTCACTTTTCTTCTTGGGACCTCTGTTTCCTAGTCTGTGAATTAAATTGAATAAGTTTATGCCACATTGTATATTAGGTACTTTTCTTGTTGTTGTGACAAAATACTTGACATAAACAGTTTGGAGGAGGAAAGACTTGCTTTGGATCACAGTTTCTTCAGACAGTTTGGTTTATGTTTTCTTTTTAATTTGTTCTTGGAATTTTATTAAGTGGTTAATAGACAGGCACCACCAATTTGGCTGGCCTATCTCTTTATAGTTGCATGGCTCCATGCACTTGGGCAGATCATCATAGTAGTGCGAGAGTGTGGTGGAGGATCTTCCTGGCAGAATAGAAACAGAAAAACAGAGAAGGATGGGGAGGGGCAAGGAATAAGATGTGCCCAAGGATCTGCCCCTAACTACAGACATCCCTCAACTAAACATCTCCTTCCACAATACCACCACCTCCCCCAAACCAAAGTCCTCATGTGCTAATATTCTCTGGAAATACCCTCACAGACACATGGAGATTATGTTGGCTTTACTTCAATTGATAGTCCAGAGGCAATTTATTCTTGTATTTTTCAAAGTAAATAATAAAATACTATTTGTGTGTGTGTGTGTGTGTGTGTGTGTGTGTGTGTGTGTGTGTATGTGTGTGCCAGTTCTGGGACTTGAACTCAAGGCCTGGACACTGTCCCTGAACTTTTTTGCTCAAGGTTGGTATTCTGCCACTTGAGCCACAGTTCTACTTCTAGCTTTTTGGTGGTTAATTAAAGATAAGAGTCCTGCTGGGACTGGCTTTGAATCATGATCCTCAGATTTCAGGTTGCAGATGTGAGTCACCAGTGTCCAGCCAAATTTTCTTTCTTAAGCTGTATACTTTTCTCTACCTCTGGATGATCTGCTTTGCTTCCATTCAATCCTCTTCAATTTCAGCCACTTGTAAGGACCCTTCTACTTCATACTTGAGAAGCTCTCTCTGGTTATAAAATGATGGGAGTCTCTGAATATATGCAATCTGTAGCTTATTTACTTATTTATGTAGAGACAAGTCTTGTTATATAGTTCAGCCAGAACTCCAATTTGTGCTCCTCCTGCCTCAGACTTTTGGGGTTACTGAGCTTGCAGGTGTTCTCCACCATTTCTGGCTAAATATATTTTGGAGGAGCAGAGGTAAAATTGCCTTACTATGTCATCCATTCCTCTTTCTGGATCTGGTCCTCACCCATTTTTCTTTGCCTGGAACATTTATCTTGCCATTTTCCCTTGTAGTGTGCCTCTTTATTCTTGTGTTTTGGAGGCAGCAGGCACATAGTTGTCTTGTTTGAGAGCCATGTCTCAGTGACACTGAAAAAGTAGTTATCTTTTATTTCTGGCATTTGTTGTAACACGGGTGACCTCAACTTCAGAAATTACCCTCTCTCATTTTCTGCTTTTCCTTTGCTCTCCTCTCTTCTCTTCCTACAAAACACTAAAATTATTATCTTCCTGGCCTAGTCAGCACTCAGAGATATTTACTTCTTAGGTAAACATTTGCAATCTCCCTAGCCAGACTTTCGCACAGTTAAATTAAATTGTCCAAGTTTAATTCCTTGTGTACTGTGTCTTTTGTGTTTGTTTTGTTTTTGTCTAAAGCTTTTTGGCATCTTTTGATATAAAATGACAACTCTAAACCACTGGACATGATAGGCATCAGGCAATGATGTTTCAATTTGACCAGATTGAAAAGCAAACAGCTTTGAGTAGGACAAAAATACATGAGAAAGAATCTTCGTTCACGTGCAGGAAAGAGGGTGGACGTGTGGTATTTTTTAGGGTCTAGGAACTTTCCAGTCATGCAAATAAGTGGCCAGTCAGGGACACAAAGTTCAAAGTTGCATGAGACCTACATCATGCCCTTTGTGTGGCCCCTAAGCATGTGCTAGACAGAGAGACCCATTTGGGAGGAGAGAGTACGTAGTGACGCTTCTGAACTCAGAGGATGTGTCATTTTTGGGGAGAGAAACAAGATATACTTGGACTTCTAGCAAACACTGCAGGAGCAGATTAGGATCAAAGGCTAGATCATACTTTGCTCAAATGATCAGAAATTCTGAAGTGTAGGGAAGACCCTTAAATGGTTAGAAGGTGGGAGATCAGTGTTTGACAGGAGGGCATCTGCTTGTGGATGGAGACAGAGCAAGCCATGAAGACAGGATAGTGGGGGTGGAGGTGGGGGGAGGTAGAGGTGTGTAATGGCAGTAGAGCAACATTCCAAGTACAGGAATCAGCAGAAACAAAGGCTTAGAAGCAGGAGGAATCGTGGGGGTGATTATGGCCAGCAAGAGGCTGCCTGGACCAGCCTGTTCTTCTGTGAAGTTCAGAAGCATCCCTGGGTTGCTCTGTGAGTAATGCCAGCCTCCAAGGCACGTATGTTTCTATGTATATACGCCTTGTGTTGGCTTTCCTTCCTTGTCGACCTTCCAGTCACTCCTAAATTCGGTTCTGTTTCTCTGCCTCTCCCTGCCTGCCAGTGCTACCCATCTTCTCAGCCAAGCAGTGACATTTCTCCAAGCACAGCTTGTGCAGTTTGAAAGCTGGAGATGCGCTTTGGGCTTTTGACTTCTCAGCGAGTGGGGGGAAAGTAGGGGCCTTGAAAATCAATTGCCAGGACTGCCACTTGTAAAGCATCCACGGTGCCTAAAAAAAATAAGGAGCCCAGCTGTTCCTACTGAGAGCAGCCCCAACATTCCAAGATGGTGTCTCAGGAGAGGGGGAAGTTTTTCCCATTCCTTTCCCTGCTTAGGTCTTCAGGACTCCTCCAAGGTTGCCTGCCCTTACTCTGAGTAGCATGACCCTGTGGGGCCTACCTTTCCCATTCTTGGGGTTGGTTCTGTCTCCCACTTCCTAGGACAGGGCAGATACCCAGTTCAGCCAAGCCTGGAACTCACACCCTAGGGCATTGTGTCAACTGGAGGTCTTCTGGCCACACCTGGACCCCACTTGTTTCTAGATATATTCCCTACAGTTCCTCTGCAGCTTCCTGGGCCTCTATACTCCCCAGAAGCCTTTGTGGTGATCCTTTTGATTGACATCTCTATTTTGATTGGCATCTCCCTTGCAGAAATCCCTCTGTGTGTTTTATTGGAATGTGTGTACATGAAGAAAAGAAAACCGAGATGAGGTATTGGCTATAGACACCTGTCAAAGCAGTAGGCCCTCTCCCAGAAAAACTTCATCTTTTCTACTTCTTTCCCACCTGGGTAATTTTATTTTATTTTTTTCTTAAGGCTCTTCTCTCTTTTACTCTAAGTGTGTAATTACCTATCAGGCATTAAGGCTGCTCTGTGAATTGTGACGTTCCTGGGACAGCTGGGAACTGAGGTTGATGAGGCTGTGGAAGGAGGAGAGAGATGGTCCTGACTGTCTGGCTGAGGACCTGCTCTGACCTGCTAAGGAGGCCAAAAGAACAAAGCTGTGGAACGGAGAGGAGGAGACAGTGTAGAAGGCACATGTGACCAGATTTGTAGTTATTATTAGGTAATTTATTAACACTACTGGGGATTGAATCCAAGGCCTTGCCTAAGCCAGACAAGTGCTCTACTGTTGAGCTTCACTTCTGGCCTAGAATAGGCATCCTGTTATGAGCTTATATGTCCCCTCTTCTTCTCTCCACCTTCCTCTTTCCAAACCTTCCTTTCATAGGACTGACTTGGGCAGGGCTGGTTGGGTGAGAGGCAGTATCCTGGGAAGGTCCCAACACTGCCAGGTCTAGGGAGGCCATCTGCAAGAGCTGAGCCCACCCGCATACAGGGTTGGGATAAGCAGGCAGCTCCCTTCCCATGGATGCTGAGCATGACATGCTCTGTGGTATGCCTGTTGGGCCTGCCTCTGAGTTCCTACTCTGTTTGGAGATGCCCTGTTGTTGTTGTTATTATTATTATTGCAGTAAAGAGGTTTGTACTTTCTGCTGTCATTATTTTTTTGAATAAGGCTTTGCTTGCTGCCTGGGCTGGTCTAAACAGTAATCCTCCTATTTATACTTCTCAAATAGCTAGAATGATAGGTGTGGACCACCAGGCTGAGCTTTTTACTGGCTGAGCAAGTATCTTGCATATTTTTTTGCTGAGGTTGGCTTTAAACCACAATCCTTCTGGACTCTCCCTCCCAAGTAGCTGGAATTAGAGGTGTGAGCCACTGTGCCTGGCTGCATTTGTTTTAAATGCAGTCAAATAAATAAAATAATGTTAGAACTGTAATTACTGAAGGAAGCAAGCGGAAGATGATTCCTCAGGCACCTACTATGGCTGAGGCTTTGGATACACACCATCCATTGTGGGACTGTTCCTTAAATCAACTGTAATTATATTGATAGGTGCTATGCATAAAGTCTCTCTTGTGCCAGACCTGTTCTCTCTAATCTTGACAACAACCCTTTTATCTCCAACTGACAGCTTAGTTAACAGACTTACAGAGCTTGAGTAACTTGCCCAAGGCTACATAAACACTTAAAGGGGCAAGGCTGGGCCTAATGCTTAGCACCGAGGCCCAGCCCACAGCAAGGAAATTCAGAAAAGAAGGAGCCAAGTCCTTACACAGCGGAGTATAATTAGCTGCTAATGTCTGCAATGAGGATGGTGACTATCAGAGGAAGAGCAAAGGGGAGAAGGCTCACAAAAACTCATGTAGTGGGGTGGGAAGGTGGCTCAGTGGTAGAGTGCTTGCCTTGCAAACCTGAGGCCCTGGGTTCGATTCCTCAGTACCACATAAGCAAAAAGAAAAAAGCCGGAAGTGGCGCTGTGGCTCAAGTGGTAGAGCGCTAGCCTTGAGCTGAAGAGCTGAGGGACAGCGCCCAGGCCCAGAGTTCAGGCCTCACAACCAGACCCAAAACAACAACAACAAAAAACCATGTGGTGATAGAAGTCTCTGGAAGGAGTTGAGGCTTGCTCTGGATTTAGGAAGTGAAGAATGGGTAGAGGATGGATGAAGTCTGAGAGTGACTGTGGGCCTACAGGGGTTGGTGGAGAGGTAAGAGAGGAATGAAGGCCTGAACTGGGGGAGTAGAGGGAGCAAGGACAGTAGATTAGTGTGGCTCAATGTTAGAGTTCCTGCACTAGTCTCCGTGTAAATTTAAGGGACAATTAGTAACTCCATCTAAGTTCCAGTTCTTCATCAGTAAAACAGAGATAATTGTTTTAGTCTATCCTCCTTCCCTCTCTTCCTTCCTCCTTTCCTCCCTCTTCTCTCTCTCTTTCTCTTTCTCTCTTTCTCTTTCTCCCCTTCCTTCCTTCCTTCCTTCCTTCCTTCCTTCCTTCCTTCCTTCCTTCCTTCCTTCCTTCCTTCCTTCCTTCCTTCCTTCCTTCCTTCCTTCCTTCCTTCCTCTCTTTCTTTTTCTCTTTTTCTCTGAGACAAGGTCTCTTGTTCTGTAATCTAGTACAGCCTCAGACTTGTGATTCTTGTCTCAGACTCCCAAGTGCTAGGATTACAGGCATGTACCGCCATACTTGACATAGTCTAGTTTCTGCACCTAACACTGGATCAATGATATACAATAAAGGCTGTTTGTCTCTGAGTTCTAAAGTCTAGGAAGTCTAACAGCACAGCACTGGCAGCTGGTGGGGGGCCGTGGCCTGGCAGAAGTATGCCAAGACAGGGAGAAAATCAGGACAAATTTATTTTTTTTATTTAAGATAGGCTCTTGAAATGTAGCCAGCACTGGCCTTGAATTCTAGATCTTCCTGCCTTAGTCTCTGGGATTATTAAAGTGTGTTACCATGCCTGTCATGTTAATACTTTGCTAATTTCTCAGTTTCTTCTGTTTTTCTTTTTGGTGAAGGAGCTGCAGCCCAAGGCCTTGTGCATTCACATTCACATTTTTTTTTTTGGATCAGTCAGGAGTTTGAACTTGCAGCCTGGGTGTTGTTCCTGAACTCTTTTGCTCAAGGGAAGTGCTCTACTACTTTGAGCCACAGCTCCACATCTGGTTCTCTGGTGGTTAATTGGAGATAAGAGTCTCACAGATTTTTCTGCACAGGCTGGCTTTGAACTGCAATCCTCAGATCTCAGCCTTCTGTGTAGCTAGGATTACAGGCATGAGCCAGCAATGCTTGGCTTCAAATTTCTTTTATATTGAACTAATTTCCCAGATATCTAACCCATTCTAGCAACAAGGACATTCATTTGCTAATGATCTCATCTTCTCTTAAAACTTCTACCACTTAGCCAGGCACTTGTGACCCATCCTAGCTACTCAGGAGGCTGAGATCTGACAATCACACATTGGAACCAGCCCAAGCAGATAACTCCCCTTGGACTCTTATCTCCCTAGTACCGGCACCCATGCACGCACGCATGTGTGTGTGTGAGTGTGCACACGCATGCACGCACATGCCACCCCACCTTTTTATATTGCTACGGTGATCTGAATTTAGATGAAGATATTCAACACAGCGATGATAGTGCTTGCCTTGTCTTTCTATGCCATGAATGCTTAGCAAAGTTTCTAGTACATATTAACTGCACATGTGTATCACCTGCATAGAAAAAAGTTCTGCCCTCAGTTAATCTGTTCCTTGGCTCTGTGTGATTTTTGCTGTCCTGCTTAAGGTCCTTGCTAGTGAGTCATTCAGTCCAGTTGTTGTGCTCAGTTATTCCCTTCATTCCTGTCACCACCTTGCTTGCGATCCCTGTCATTGCATGCCTGTGTGATTGCAGCGGACCCTGAGCTGCTCTCTGTTTCCATCCATTTCTCTTTCAGCCCACACTCTACTAAATCATTTTTCCCAAAGTGCCACTCCGGCCTTCTACACTCCTGCAATGACTCACCTTGCCTCTGGGACTGAGGTCAAGCTTCTGAGCGGAATCACTCACCACCTACGTTCCCCTTCATTCCCCTCCGTTCCCCCACATGGTGGCTTATTGACCCACAAGCCTGGTATGCCCTTCTTGTCCTTGTGTCCTCTGCCGGGAATATGCCTCTTCCTTGGCTTCTAGTTGAGGACCAACTTTCCAGCTGGGCTCCTGGCAAGTCAATCTTCCTGTGGAAGGTGCTTCTGACCACAGGAGCTGGTGGGCGTGCCTCCCCACCCCTAGGCCATGTCCAATTTGCCAAGAGCTGCCTAGCTAATGACTGACCCTCATGAAAACGGAAAGGTGTCCTCAGATGGGCTGCAAAGTCCTGAGGGAAAGCCATTTCACCTGTTATTGGGTCCCCTTGGTTTCCAGAAAAGAATGGGGCTGACCATACAGAAGTTAGCGCAAATTAATTAATTAATTAATTTGAACTGACCATATAGTAGTTCAAATTTATTTATTTATTTGCACTGCTCCTGTGGCTTGAACCCAGGGCCTGGGTGCTGTCCCTAAGCTTTTGTGAAGATAAGAGTCTTGTGGACTCTCCTGTATGGGTTGGCTTTGAATTGCAATCCTCAGATCTCAGTCTTCTGAGTAGCTTGGATTATAAGTGTGAGCCACCAGTACCTGGTGTTGTGGTATATTAATATATACATATACTAGCTCTATCTATCTATCTATCTAGATATCTATCTCTATCTATCTATCTATCTGTCTGTCTGTCTGTCTATCTAAATATACTAGATATATATAGCCATTATTCACACTTGAACTCAGGGCCTAGGTGTTGTTCCTTAACTTTTTGTGCTCAAGGCAGGTGCTCTACCACTGGAATTATAGCTCCTCTTCTAGATTTTTGGCGATTAATTGAAGTTAAGAGTTTCTTGGATTTTCCTGCCCAGCCTGGCTTGGTACTTCTTTTTTTTTTTTTGGGTCCGGTTGTGGGGCCTGAACTCTGGGCGTGGGCGCTGTCCCTCAGCTCTTCAGCTCAAGGCTAGTACTCTACCACTTGAGCCACAAGGCCACTTCTGGTTTTTTTCTTATGTGGTGCTGAGGAATCAAACCCAGGGCCTCAGGCATGCAAGGCAAGCGCTCTACCACTGAGCCACCTTCCCAGCCCCCTGGCTTGGTACTTCTATCCTCAGATCTCAGCCTCCTGAGTAGCTTGGATTATAGGTATGAGCCAACTATGCCAGGCTAAACAAATGTGGGTTTGAGAATGATGGCTCTGAAGACAGGGAAGATGGGAGAGGAGAATCTCCTTTTCAGTACAGAAAGAGTGCATCCCTGAGCCAGTCTCCCTGATCCCAGTGAGTGTGGCAGAAGCTGTGGCTCAGGCTGGCAGGTTGGTAATGATGTCCTGGGAATCTCTAAGTGGTTCCCTTTGTACTTCTGTGTGGGCCATTCTCATGCCCCCAGTTTGACGTCCCCAAGATCCCGGGTGAGGGATTCTTCTTTCCCCTTTGGATCAGAAAAAGGCATGTTGCCAGCTGAGCATGGCACACAACCTAAGCGGGGTGGGGGAGGCCTGGATTGAAACTCCAAGTACCCAGGATGAGAGCAGGCTTTTCTAGCGGCCCCGCCCACCATTCATCCCGCTGGCCCCGCCCACCAAGCCGTTATCTGCTCTCTTCTCTCCCTTACGGCCTCTGGAACAGCTTGTAGTCCTTGTAGAAGGCAAGATGGGGTGTCATTGTTGTCCTACTTCTGATCCAGTCCTAGGTCCCACTGATGGTGATCATTGGTTGGGAGTGTTTGTTGAACGTCTCCCCCAGATGACTTTGGGGTGTAGAAGTAAAGAATGACACACAGTGAAACAGGATTCAAAGCCTTAACACTTGTATGTGGCCATTTAATAGGTCCTTAGTGACAATAAGGGCAGTCTGAGAGCAGGTAATGGCTTGGTGGGCGGGGCCAGCGGGATGAATGGTGGGCGGGGCCGCTAGAAAAGCCTGCTCTCATCCTGGGTACTTGGAGTTTCAATCCAGGCCTCCCCCACCCCGCTTAGGTTGTGTGCCATGCTCAGCTGGCAACATGCCTTTTTCTGATCCAAAGGGGAAAGAAGAATCCCTCACCCGGGATCTTGGGGACGTCAAACTGTTCCTTACGCAACAGCTTCCTAATGAGTTAAGTGTAAATGAATCAGAAGCAGATGGATTGGATTGTTCTGGAAATACACCCGAGGTTTAAAAATTAAGGGAAAAAGCATTTGGCAAAAGGCATTTTGGGGTTTGCCAAGACCCAGAACATTTGAAAAAAAAAAATAGTTCATGATTTTTTTTCCCCCTTTTTCTTTTTCTTTTCCTCTTTGGTTGCAAAACCCAAACTGCTGCCTGGAGGCAGTAGAAAGAGCTGGGCCTCCAATCTCCTTTCAGACTTAAGTTCTCCTGCTGTGTGGGTAATGGGCCCCTGACAGGAGGCAATGGGCTATGGAATTGTACTGAGGAGAGACTGTCCAGGGACAAAGCAGCTTCTCCGTGTGCAGCTGCTGGAGACTGCAGCTCCAGGCCTGTGTCTGGGCCCTCTGGGCCTGCTTTGGGTGCTAACCAGGCCTGTGCTCTACTCCATTCTCTCAGGGGTTGACTCACCCTCTCCAGTCATGTGGCAGCTCATTATGTAAAGGAACCAATCTTCAATTTACTAGGCCAGGGACTCTGGAGGTTAGCAAATACCAATCCAATAAAATATAAAGTGAAATGTTTGTTTTAGAAGAAAACCTTTCAACAAAAATTTTTTTTTCATTAGTCACATTTGGCATCACTGAGGCTTTCCCTAGAGGGACCATCTTTGCGAAGAAATAAGAAATGAAAAGCAAGTGTCTCAAAGGAAAAATCCAGCCCAGCAATTCCTAAATCTTCTGGCTGGTTGTGAGTCTATAGCAGACACCAACACTCTCTGTGCTTCAGTTTCCTAATAATTGTCTGTAAGGATTTGTTGATTGACTCCAATATATGCATCAACTAGGCTGGCCCCTCCAGCAGTGTCAATTCATGATAGACACCAAATCCTTAAGTTACAGGAGCATTTGGTCCTTCATGTTTGAATACACTATCCACTTAACCAATCCCAGTACAGATCTTCTCCCTTCTCTAACTCAGGCCCTATCTGTAAAGACTGAGGTGTCTCTCAGGCCCTGTGGGTTCTTAGTGTGGTGAGCCTAGGTTTTAGTTCTCTGGGCTACATCTTGGGCATCTGGGGTCCCTCTAGGATATCTATATGACTGATGTAGACTCTGCCACTTCCAAGGTGTGTTATCTTCCTTTGGGGTTCTGCTTCAACCCTGTCTGGCTGAAGCAGCACTGGTGTTTCCAGGAATTGCCTTCTCTTGCTCTCTACTTTGCAGTCCGCTGCCCTTGCCTGCCTGCCTCCCTCCCTCCCTCCTTCCCTCTCTTCTTCCTTCCTTTCTCTCCTTCCTTCCTCTCTCTTTCATTCCTTTCTCTTTCCTCCCTCCCCTCTGCCCCCCCCTTTCTTTTCTTTTCTCTTCCTGCAAGTACACGAGCTTGAACTCAGGTCTTCATCTTCAATTTGCTTGGCTTGCTTCCTCAGTTGGCACTCTACCATTTGAGTCATGCCTCTAGACTTTTTTTCTGGTTATTTTGAAGATGGAGTCTCATGGGCTTTATTTCTGGACAGGCTTTGAAGCTTGATTCTCCCAACCTCAATCTCTTAAGTAGTGCCAAGATTATAGGCGTGAGCCATTGGTGTCTAGCTGTCCTTGCCTGTTTATTCTTATGGGCAGGGGAGACCAAGGGCTTCCTATGTGGTGGTGAGAGGCTGGGAACATCAGCTGAGGCTTGAGTTCTAATAGCAGAAATGGCCGGGACTGGGCCTTCTCCAGAGGCCATTGCTTAGTTTTGCATTTATTTGTCATTTATTTACCCTTCTATCTGCTCTGTTTCACGTAGGAGGAGACACAGCTTCAACCAGTCCATAGCAATGATAACAATTAGCAGCTGTATGTCTTTATAGTGACTTACCAGCCCCTCTTCCTCAAACCCTATTAAAAATGGAGAGGGTTGCCCATACCATTGAACAGAGGTGTTGTTCTCAGTAAGGTGTAGGTGGGCCACAGGCTATAGGGCTGCATCTGCTGCCCTCTTCATGTACCAGGCCCTCATTCTGCCCTTGAACTCACTTTATCCTTTATCAGCATCTATTTTGTTCTGTGGTAGCTTGTTTACAATGCTGTTTCAACACCCCATATGGGCTGTAAGCTCTTTTAGGACAAGATCATGTTTTGCACTTCTCTGTAATTCATACAGTGCCAAGCAGAATGTCTTGGACATCAAATCTGCTTAACAAGTATTGACAGGGGAAAACATGGAATTGGGCAGCAGTAATGGCAACCCCAGTGCACAGAGGAAAAATTGACACTGTGTTCCCTAACCAAAGAGATGGTTGCTCTGGGCCCCTCCTCTAATGTCATGTGAGACTCCTTTCCTCTAGACCTAGCCTTACTGACTTCCTCACCAGTGTTATCCTTTTTAACGCCTGTCTCCTAGAGTACCTGGGAGCGCCTAGAATGCCATAGAAATAGGAAAGAAGGTATTAGCTTCTTAGTCAAGTGAAAATTCAGCAGAAGTTCCAGAACAGGAGGGAGAAAGCAGACTAGATGAGGAGAGAGGAAAAGGATCACATGGAGAAAGGAGTCAACACATACTTCACTGTGAACTCCCAGGAGGAAAGGCGGCAGTAAGAACCATGAATGTAGCTGGGGGAAGTGGCTCATGTCTATAATATTAGCCACTCTGAAATTGAGTGGGTTATAGTCTGAGGCAAATCTAGGCAAAAGGTGTGTGAGAGCCCATTTCAATAGAAAAAAACCAAAAGCCAGGTGTGATGGCAAGCACTTGTCATCTCAGATACATGAGAAATATAATAGGAGGGTCATGGTCCAGGGTGGCCTGGGGAAAAAGTAAGACACCATTTGAAAAATACCTACAGCCCAAAGGGCTTGGAGTATGGCTCCAAGTATAGAGCTCCTGCCTAGCAAGCACAAGGCTCTGAGTTCAAACCTACTACTATACCGTAAATAATAGCACATGCACGCGCACGCGCGGGCGCACACACACACACACAAATTGACCAAAAGTTATGGAAGCTGTCACTGGACAGGGCACTGCCCCTGAAGGGCAATGGGAGGCCACTTCTAGGAGCCAAAGCAGAAGCCTTTAAAAATAACTTGAATTTATTTTTTTATTATTGTTATAAAGCTGTACAAAGGGACTCCATTTCAACATGTCAGGTTATGAGCACAAGGCATCATGATCAATGTCATCCCTTCTACCTTTACCCCATCTCTCCCAGCCTCAGCCCCTGTAGTTACCTGGAAAAGCAGATGCCTTTATCCTCGTCTCTGTCCTTGGGGGCAGGGCTGGCCCAGAGGAAAGGATACTTCACTTGGCAAGATGGGGGATCTCACCGTCTCCCTGTGTTTTAGATGTCCAAAGTAGCTGGGAATTCTAAGACGATCCCTCTGTCCTCCCTTACTTTCTTCCTCTAATCTGTACATTCTTCTTCAAGTTTTTTTTTTGACCTGATGATGAGGAACAAAGCTGGATTTCTAAGAGACTGGAAAGGAAGAGAACAATTTAGCTAGGATTCTCACTTCCTCTCTCTCTACGTGTCTCTCTCCTATAAACATCCATGACGTTCAAAACAAGAAGCCCCACAGGGCCCACGGCCCTAGGCTGAGGGCAATGAGTCCTGCCTTGCCCTGCCTCACCCTACACTCCAGCTGCCACCCCTTCCATTCACTCTGGAAACCCGTGTTGGGGGGGAGGGTGGTGACGTCATCGGAGAGCTGCCTTGTGATTGATGGACCTCAGCTTGAGTGGAAAGTCCCCATTCCTGCGAGGGAGCGAAGGAGGAAAGGTAGCAGAAAAGCCACCGCTAACATCTGCAACAACATTAAGAATCAAATAAATAAAATTTGTTAGTTTACAAATAGAACTGTTACTTGTTACTCGGGGTATTAACAATCTCTTTTTTTTTGGATTTAACTTTTTTTTTAATTTTTAATTTTTTTTTTCCAGTAACACCCGTGAAAGACGTTTGTTTCAGTTGCCAACATTTCTGCAGAACTAATGTGGGTGGATTGTGACAGATATAATTTCTCCATCCTGCAGTTTCATCAACTTGAGTTCTGTTAAACTATACCCGCTGGGCTTAGCTCCTTTTAAAGTTTCCGCTTTGACAGGTAGATTTATTAGTCTTGAAATTTGTACAAATCAGATGTCACTCGTGGCAACTTGTCAAAATGTCAGTCTGGCAAGGCGGCATGAAAGGCTTTCTGGAGAGAGACAGACGCGAGGCAGGCTTTAAAGAACTCTGTGCACTGTAGAAAGGCACGGGAGGGACCACAGCCCCTTGATCCTGAGGGCTTTACTTTATTAAATATCTCAAGCTGCATGGCGGGGACAGGCCTTCGGGTCTGGGTCTTCGAGACATCAAGTCTGACAGCTTTCAAACGATAGCTCTTACCGCTTACAGTGTCAAATTTCTTTGCTTGTTATGTTCTCTTAGTGGCAGGAGGTGAGGGGTGCTTGCGTGCTTGTGTGGCGAAGCAAAGCAAATCCAGGTCTTTTGATTTCAACAAATAATACAGAGTGGCTCTGAGCAGCTGGACCGTATCCTGGTGGGCTCCTTTGGTCAGAACCAGGCAACACTTTCTGGCCTGTGAATGCAGTCTCCTTAGTTTCAGTGGAAAGAGAAAGAAGTTGGGCACCATGACAGTCTCAGATACAGGCTCATGGGAACAAGCCTGTTCTCCTATAACTATGAAGACATAGTTCTAAGCAGTCCCAGGAGACCCCAGACTCATCTTCCAAGCCCGTGTGCTTTTCTTAACTCCCCAGACTTCCCTCTTCTCCAGCCTTACCATTAGTCAAGGATCTTGTGATTTGGTAAGCTCCATAATTATCTTAGTTTGACATAGCAGGAAGTATTATTAATAGCCAGAAAATGATCTGAATGTCTTCACTGAGGTGGGGTGGAGGAAGGCGGTAGAAAGAAACTCAGTGGGTTCTGCATATGTTTTTCTCCAATAGATAGCCTGCAGGGAGGTTCCCCATGGATGTGGACAATTAGTATTCTGAAAGGACACACTCCTGGGAGGCAGGTGAGGGGCAGGGCCTAGTGCTGCTAGTGGACATGAAATCAATAATGGCTGGGCAGCTCACTCTGGTTTATCATGCTGTATGCCCATCACCTGTGTGTCTGCCCTGGGAAGTCAAGCTAGATGCTCAGTTTTCCTACACTTAACCTCCCTCTTCCATTTGCAGGGAGTTGAGAGGGCCTAATGCTGTTTATCTTGAGAGAGGGCAATGATTCTGGAAGCCAGGTATGTGCTCCTAAATACAGGAGCTGAGATTCACTGCCTAACTTTGGGTCCTTCTTCGCTTGACCTCAGTGAACAACTACCTCCAGCTTCTTGGTGACTCCTTCCTAGCCATGATCACATGCTTTGATCACCCATGCATCTCCTCAGCAGGACCAGGAAGGCTATGAGCTGAGGAGTCTGGGGTTTGCTCTCTTTACCTCTTCCCTTTCCCCTTCTCTTTTTTTTTCTTCCTCCTCCTTTTTGTTGCTTTGAGCATTGAATTAGTAAACTCCTTTTTCTTCATGAGTTTCCAGAAATTCCTGCTACAATGCGAATGTCTCTTTGAAGAGTGACTCCCCTTCCTTATTGGGGATTAGGTGACAAACTGCTGAAAGCAGGAAAGTGCTTTGGGGGAAGGGAGTAGGGCCAAGATCAGGGCAGGGAAAACATGAGGCTCCAGGGAACTAGATCCTCTTTCTCACACACACAATATTTCAGACAGCCACACCTGCTTGTTACACTCTCAGCCAGCCCCCAGAGCCCTGAGCAAGGCTGAGTTTTAGAGGCTGGAGGAATGGCCTTCTGCAGCCTTTCCCTGCTCCTCTTAATGACAGAAGGGCTCAGGTGCTTGGTATAGACTTCTTTTCTGCTAGCATGAAGTGGGGGGGGGGGGGGGTCTTCCCTTCCTTCCTTCCTTCCCTGGGCCCTAGGAGCAGTTCTGTGGAATTCTTCCTGAAAGGGAGAAGGGTCAAGTTTTTTGTTTATGGGTCTGGTGGAGTGTGGCATGGTGAGCTACTTCACTGACCTTGCAACAGTGTGAGATTATCCCAGGTGAAGACTTTCAGATGTCAAGAGGCAGCCTAATGATAAAGGTCCTGATGATGGAGTAATGGTGGCTAATTGTCCTTAGACTCCTGCAGGGTGCAGATCCATCTCTCACTGTATTCAGAGCACCTTCATATTGTGGCTCATATAACCTCACGCCATGCTGGAGCAGCTATTTGGGGAAACTGAGGCATCAAACTTGTACCTTTCACTCTGGGTCTTGTTACTTAGTTATCTGAGATCTGCAAAAGTGACTTTTCTTTTTTTGTCCTTCCTTCCTTCCTTCCTTCCTTCCTTCCTTCCTTCCTTCCTTCCTTCCTTCCTTCCTTCCTTTCTTCCTTCCTTTTCTTTTCTTGCTATCATACAATTTGTGTTACTATACACACAGACACATATGAATAAATACCCACACAAAGCACACACAGATACATGGATACACACAAAGACACACACATACACACAAGACAGGCACACATGTATGCACAGATATCCACAGATGCAGTATGAAACAACATAGAGCTGGGTGCCAGTAGGGTGGCTCACACCTGTAATCCTAGCTGCTCAGGAGGCTGAGATCTGAGGATTATCGTTTAAAGTCAGCCCAGGCAGGAAAGTCTGTGAGACTCGTATCTTCAGTTAACCTCAAAAAGCTGGAAGTGGCTTAAGTGGCAGAGCATTAGCCTTGAGCAAAAAAGCTTAGGAACAGCACTCAGGCCTTGAGTTCAAGCCCCTGGACTAGTACAAAACCACATAAAGACATGGACACATGCAGGCACACTCACACATGCATATACACACACATAGGTGTGTGTTTCCAATTCCCAGAGGCCTTTGTTCCAGTGTGCAGAGAGGAGAGGCTCCCTTGCTACCTCTACCCTGCTCTTGTGTCTTCTGTATGTGCTAGCTCCTTACAAGAGAACAAGGAAGAGCCAGAGCTGAGGAGCACATCACAGGGAGGACCTTCATGAAAAGAAATCATTCAGTACAGGCTGGCTGACTTTCATGTGGCAAATGCATTCTGGCAGCTCCCTGTTCCACACTAAGTTGATGATTAAAGGAGAGGCGGGTGGGCGAGTTTTCCCAGCCCTTCCTCCAAAGGCAGCTCTACATGCCCCACCCCAGTTCACTGGGAGAGAATCGGTCCTGGAGGCCCATGGGTGCAAGCCAGGGCATGAACAAGTGATGCTGGCTGCTGGCTGGAGCCTAGGGCTTCCATTTCTATAATGGGTCTTTGCTTTGTAATTTCAGGGCATCCAGTGGAATGGAGTGGGGTGGGGGGGGGGGGAGGAGGAGAAAGAGGAAGGCAGGGGAAGAAAGAAAAAAAAAAACCCACCAGCCCGTCTGGCATTAGTTCAGAAAGCTCTCCAACTCACACATCTGGTTCTTATATTTCAAAGTTAATTAGTCATATTGAGGCTGTCTGAAGATAAATTTATCATCCAGAAAAAACACAAACAGTTTGAAAAATGAAAGGAAGTGAGGTGACATGGCTTGACGTTTAAATAAATCATTTTAACATGATTAAAAAACTTGTCCTGTCTGACACCCAGCACTTGGGTACTTTGTAAAGACTTTTTTTTTGACAAAGACAAGTCCCTGTTTGGTATACAAAAGCCCTTGCCATTCAATTACACAGAACAATCTTTGGCCAATTGCTTTTCTGAGTGACTACCAGGGCGTTCAGCCTGCAGCTGGTCCTGCTCTTTGGGGAGGGTAGTGGTGACAAGGGTCTGGGATAGGCAGGGATTATCCCAGGAAAAAGCTGGGGGAACTTTACATGAAGAGTTTGGGCAACTGGAGGGGTTTTGTGAACAAAGAATAAGGATAAAGTAGACTTCTAATCCCGCTTGCTCTTTCTGATGGTTGAGCAGGATTTCCGTCCATAGACAAAATAGGAAAGATTCTCCCCAAATGCCCGGGCAGATATTTCCAAAAAAACAGATGTGTTCTGTTATTTACACCTCCTAAACTCTGTGCTGATGGAGTTGGGAGTCAGGGCTCTTTCTTATAAGAGTAGCAACCATTGTGATTCTTCTGTGTTGATTCATTCTACAGCAGATGGAGGTAGCCTGAAATCCCATGTGTTCTCTACACATTCGGACACAACACTGTCCCTGTGTCTCTCCCTCCCCTGGCCCTGCCAGCATACCTTATGTGTTTCCTGTCATTCATTCAGGTTCGAGGGCATGACTGACAGCCCTACCAAGCCCAGCTCAGCAATGTGACCAGACTCTTTGGGGGTGGGGGTGAGGAGTGCAAGTGTTCCTGACTTAGGGCAGGGCATCCTTAGACTTCCCTCAGATGTGACGAAGGTGAACAGGTCCTTGGGGAGATTTCTAGGTGTCTTTTGGCTTGTCTTTGGGTTCTTCTCTCCTCGAAGGACAGGAGACATATAATACATGAACATTCTCTCCCATTAGCAATGCGGTCTCTTCAGTTTTGTTAATGGGATAACAAGAGGTGCTGGTTATGGTGCAAAAGTCCTGTCATGTTGGTAATTTTCACTGTCACATGTTAGCAATCTGTCACTATTTGTTTCAGCAATACTGGCAAAAGTCTGCTTACATTAGGGGCTCTAATTTTTTTCTCCATATCACCAGACTGTTCCTTCTTTCTCTGGCTAGGTACTTCCGCTACTTGGCTCTGTCTCTGTCCATCTGACTGTGTTCTCATTTCTCTGTCTGCCAGTGGCCCTCTGTACCCTCCCCCAGCCACGGCTCACAATATATTCTGAAGGCCATCCCAGACAGCTGGCAATGATGGGATTCCAGAACCAAAATCCCCAAATGAGCACTACCCCAGCTCCCTTATCTGTCAGACAAGGAGCAAAGGCCCAGAGGAACAGGGACTTGCCCAAGGTACCATGTCAGTTCAGGTGCAAGGTCATGGCTAGCACCCTAATTTCTTGACTTCAAATCCATTGTACCTTCTACTATATGTACCCATCACAGGATAAAAATGAAGGTGGCTCCAGAAACCAACTTACTTGCAGAGGGAATGACATTCAGGCCATGTTAACGTCAGAGAGAGAGAGAGAGAGAGAGAGAGAGAGAGGGAGGAGAGAGAGAGAGAGAGAGAGAGAGAGAGAGAGAGAGAGAGAGAGAGAGAGAGAGAGAGAGAGAGAGAGATTGAGAACATAGTCTCCTTCAGCAAGTTAATGGGGCCTTTTTCAGCTTTATCAGGAAGAACCATCAGCCAGGTGGTTTCTGGGATGACCCATCCTATCACAAATTGTGATGGCACAGTTTTAGGGTCCTGGGACTAGAATCAAGAAAGGATGTCTTCCTGAGCCAATCCTGCCCCTGAGAAAGCTTCTGGCCCCAGCTGTGGTCGCCAGCTGTTCAGCACAGGAGTACTGGACATAATAGCCTTTCTTAGCTGATCTGAGAACTTCTGTGCGTACCCCTGCCACAGTTCCAGAAGCCCCCACCTTGCCCTTGAGTGTTTGTTTGCTGGAGTAGCCAGCAAACAATACCCAGGCTGGTATTTTGAGGTAAGGAAGCACAAGAAGCTAGATGCAGTACCACATCATAGAAAGCAGCCAGGGGCTTAGGTTTCAATCTTAGCTCTGTTACTTAGTAGTTGCAGGATTTTTCTAGCTTCAAAAGCTCTTGGTCACACTTTCTTTACTTATGAAGTGGAGATTTGTCCTAGTTGGCTTGCTCATAGACGTGTGGGGAGAAAATGTAGGTACAGCCCAAAGATGGGTCACTGGACCTATTAAAGCACACAGCAGTCCCCTTTCGCATGTGGCCATGAGGTACATATACCTTCTCCTACCTTCTTTCGGTCAGTTTTATGAAGAATGCTGATCAGGTCAAAACAGACTGTGTGCACTTGGGGTGGGAGCGGGGGTGGTGATCATTCTCATTGAGGGCCAAAGTGATTTTCCACTTTGGAGGGATTCAGAGCAAGAAGCATCTGCTCAGAGGAGGGAGGGAACTGTTGACCAGAATCAGAGATAAAAGTGTTTAGGAAGAAGAATGAATGTTCAAATTTCTGTGGCAGAAAACATCAAGGACAGAAAATGCTTTGAATTTGATGCTCATGAGCACTACCACCGTAGAGAGCCAACTTCCCTGCTCTACCCTGTATAGGGCTATAGGAAGACAAGTACTGGGCTAGCATAGCCCTTCTTTTGGTTGGTCGTAGTGCTTGAACTTGGCTTGGGTGCTGTCCCTGTGCTCTTCAGCTCAAGGTGAGCGCTCTACCGCTTGAGCCCCAGTGCCACGTCTGGCTTTTTGCTTATGTGGTGCTGAGGAATCGAACCCAGGGTCTCAAGCATGCAAGGCAAGCACTCTACCACTGAGCCATCTTCCCAGCCCTGGCTGTGAATTCTGACTGCCTGTATGCAGCTGCCTTTGGAGTTAACAGATCATGGCATTTGTGTATGTGTGTGTTGTGTGTTATGCATGTGTGTTTGCATGCACATGTATACATTTATCATATCCTTCCCTGGGATCCACGTCTCCACTTAGAAAATGGGGGAGGCTGGAGGCATCAAACTAATCATTTAGTGTCCTCAAGCCTCAGTTTCTGCCAGTGAGGAGAGGGCAGTACCTTTCCACCCTGCCCCTTCTGTCTTTAGAACACACAGCACGCAGGCACAGGTGCATAGGCCCTACCTGTGGCTGATAGGAAGCCTGCCTGGAGTGGCCGGTAATGACTTCCTCTACCTGCCTCACAGGGTTTCTGTAAGGGTCAAATGACGGCAGCTGTGAAAGTAATTTGAAAAAGTGAAAAGAAATATGCCAAGTGTAAGCTATTAACATTACTCTCCCACGGGAGGCTGAGGACATTGCTTTGCCAAAATGTCTCAGTAGCCTTGAGGTGTGCCTGGCAGAAACTGGACCTCTTCCAGCCGTCTCCCTCCCACCTATACAGAGACCCTGAAAGCCAGACCTGAGTGCAGAACAACTTGACTCTCTTTTAGGTTCAGTTCTTGCATGCCTGCTGCTATATGCTGGGTGCCAGGAGGCTGGTGGGGCACAAATGCATCGCTCAGCCTCTATCTTCAGGCAACTCATCCCCCAGGAGGCAAAGCTGACTTGTAAACTAGTTAAATATTGTGCAGGGATACCTGCAGGGAACAGGCCAGGTGAGTTTCTGTGCCGAGACTGCCTGGAGAAAGGAGTGGTTCGTGCATGGATGAGACACTGACAGATGAGCAAGACCACTTGGAAGGTGAGGACCACCCTTCTAGGAACATGGTGGAGAAATTTCCTAGAACTCGGTCGTAGCCAACCTTGGTTTTCCTTCTGAACTCCCTCAACTCCCACCTGTCATAGGTGATTTGTTTTTGTTTGTTTTATGCCAGTACTAGCCTAGGGCCTGTGTGCTGTCCCTTAGGTTTTGTGTTGTTGTTGTTGAAGTCTGGCACTCTAACTCTTGAACCACAGTTTCACTTCTGTCTTTGTGCTATTTAATTGTCTGCTTGGACTGGCATTGAACTGTAATCTTCAGATCTCAGCCTCCTGAGTAGGTAGGATTACAGGCACAAGCCACCAGTACCTGGCTCACAGCTGACTTTTCACATAGATTTTCCTGATGACTCCCAACACAAAACTTCAATATAACATTATCTGTTTATATACTGTGACTTTGGAGGGAGCCATACATCATTATGATGTGTAAGATCCCCATGTACGCATGCGTGTACATTTGCCATATACTTCCCTGCGATTAATGTCTCTGCTTAGAAAATGGGGGAGTCTGGAGGGCATCAAAATAATCATTTAGTGTCCTCAAGTCTCAGTTTCTGCCAGTGACGTGAGGGCAGTACTTCTCCACCTCGCCCCGCCTGTCTTTAGAACACCCAGCACACAGGCATGTGCTGTAAGTTAAGTCCCTTATCCCCCTTTTAAGCAGTTTTGATGACTTCAGACAAGTTCTATAGGGCAGACGGCCCTGTTTCCTTTTCTTTCAATGATCACTACTAAACAGTCCTGGGGCAGATGTAGGCCAGAACTCGGGGTTCCATGGAGACTCCTCAGGGCCGTTATGGCTTTCAGGGTGTTCCAAATTCCTAATCTCCTTACTCATCAACGCCCCTCAGACCGCCCCTTGTTCCACCTACCTGGGTCTAGCTGAATGCCCCTACTTTCATCACTTTGGGTTTCTGCCCCCAAGGTGTTATCCAGATGTGGAACTCCATCATTTCTCCCTTGGCTGTCAATGTCCGTCTTCTTACTTCACCGTATTTGTAGCTCATGCTGCCTGCTGGATGCCTCTTGACCCTGCACTGAAGCCAGGCTAAGCTACCTGCTTCCCGTGTGTTGCTCTGGCTAGACAGTCAGCTTCCTGAAGGTAGGCTTGCATCTGGTTCATTCTTTATGTTTCTGCCAATGGTTGATAAATCTACTGGCTTCCCCATATTCCCTCCGTGATCAGGGACATCACAAGTTGGTTTTGTTTTGTAAATCTTCACATTAAATACAAGGCACTGAGTTATTAGGGTCTAAAAAACAATAAAAAACCCCATTGGTTGAATAATTTGAATTGGGGAGTTTTTCGGTTTGCATGATTTCCAAATGTCTTTCTCCTCAACGTTTCCTTTGAGAGATAGTTACCCAAAAGATGAGATACTTCACACATGCAAGCTTACATGTTCTCAGGAGCTGAGACACCTGCCAATTTTGACAATTTTTCAGGAGGCCAGTTGATCCCTTCTAGGAGAGGCACAGATGATTGGCAGCCTCCAATTTTTGTTCTGCTAGGAACATTTGCAGACCCAAATTGGTCCCAGAGCTTGAACTCAGGACTGGTGTTCTATCACTTGAGTTACACTGCCACTTCTGGCTTTTTGCTGGTTAATTGGGGATAAGAGTCTCAGAGACTTTCTTGTTCAGGCTGGTTTTAACCCTTCATCTTCAGATCTCAGCCTCCTGAGTAGCTAGGATTACAGGTGTGAGCCACTGGCACCTCACTCCACTTCTTTATGGAGCTCTCCCCTGGCGTAGCCTGTGGTTGGGTCGGACTAGCAGATATTTAGACATTCTGTTTTGTAAATTACTGGAGAAATTATATCCCTGTCATATTTGAACACTCTGAAATAGGAAAGAATTACTTTATTGGGTGCTCCCTCCTCCTCACAAATGTTTGAAGCTAACAAAATGTTTTCAAGCAATTCCTTGCCACTAGATTTGGTGAAGCTTACTTCAAGTGTCTTTCCAGAACCTTTCATAGGAAAGTAATTGTGTAATTAGCTATAAATTAGTAAAAATTATGCTAATTACTTCCAGGTGTGACATATTTGGTGCTTAAAAACAAGTAAGAGAAATAAAGGGACTGTCATAGAGTTTTCCAAGTGAAGGCTAGCTCAGGCAGCTTGACAGGCTGATGTGCACATTTACTTAATATTATTTTTTTTTAATTATGTAATTTGAGTCAGTACAAACAGACTTGGGAACAAAAGTACAACAGACAAAACCCAGGGGTGATTCTTTGTGCGTGTGCTTAATTAGAAGCTCCTGAATAGGAGCTCTTTCAAGACCTTTTCAAACTTGAAATGGGGAAGTGGGAGATGATGGGCTAGGTGGGGGAGGGGGGAAGGGTTAGCCAGTGCCAGAGAGGAACTTTGGACTCTCAGGGCTCAGGTCAGGAAGAACCAGTGGTTCCTGGGGGTGGGAGGTATATGTACCCTAGCCTAGGAATGGTGGCTGTTGAATGCTGATGGCACTGTCTCTGATGTCTCATTTTCATACAGCTTTGTATGGCATAGAACTTTAGCCTTCTCACCACCACCCTGGGAAGTAGGTGGGGTGGGTACCGTGGTCTTCATAGGCTACAGTCATGCATTGCTTAATGACAGGGTCATGTTCTGAGAACTGCATCATCAGTTGATTGCATCACTGTGCAAATACTATAGTATGTGCCTACACAAATTAAGATGGTTACCAGGTCACTAAGGAGATAGAACCATATAGGACCACCATCAAATGTGTGGCCCATCACTGTTGTTATGTGGTATGTGGCTGTACAGAAACATTTGAAGGACAGTGTTTGCCCATGATGGAGTAAAATAAGGAAAAAACAAACAAGTGATTACCTTCTTCCTTCCCTGTCTCTCTCTTTCCCTTTTAAATTCACCCATGATTGGTGCTAGAGTGTAAAGCTATAAATCAGATTTTCTGTAGGTCAAATATGTTGAATCACCATAGTAAGGGGCAAAAAACCACAAGCAGTGTCTCATTCTAGCTCACTGATTGGAAGGCTGGACATGAGGAACTAATTTGCTGGGGTGTGAACAGTACTATAACTATGGTGACTGTAGGTCTTAGGTTTTCTAAGGGTTGTCCTATTTTCAAATATTTCATAGCAGTGTTTTATCATAATAGAATTTGCACTCCTGAAACACTGTGTCCTGAACTGTTTTTTTTTTTTTTTTTTGAGAACATGGTCCCTGGAGCTGTATGAGAGGAGTGAGAAAACACAGCAGTACGACAGAGGTTCTCATACAGAAAGGTGTTAAGAGTGGGGTTTTGAGGTGTGGGAGGAGGAGGAGACAGAGGTCATTCAGGACCAGAGGTTTCCTGAGGTCTTAGAGGATTGCCTCAGAGCTCAGTGGGAGTTATTGGAAGAGTAATTCTTGGTAGGCTGACAGTGTAGATAAAAGCCCAAGACACTAAACATGGGCAATGATGTGTTTTGGGAACTGTAAGTACATTTTCTTCAGGCAGCATCCAGAGTAAGGTGAGCTGGGTGTACTGATACATGCCTGTAATCCTAGCTAATCTGGAAGATCACAGCTCAAGGCCAGCTGTGACATAAAGTTCAGGAGTTTTATTTCTGTGCTCATCAAGAAGATTGCTCTATAGTTCTCCTTTTTGTTGTTGTGTCAGGTTGGTGTTCTTTAAGGGCTTATGGAATTCTGTTAGAAACCATTTAAACAGGTAACAAGCAATGAGATTGAAACAATAATACAGAATTTTCCATGTTCCTGCCTCAATTTTGGTAGGTTGAGATTATCTAGGAATGCATCTACTCCTACTAGATTTTCCATTTTATTGGAGTAAAGCTTTGTAAAATATTCCCTCATAATGCTTTGAATTTCACTCATATTTGTTATGATAAATCCTTTTTATCCCTTATTATTATTAATAATAATTTTATTTTTCTTTTCCTTTGGTCAAATAGGCTGAGTTTCATCAATTTCATCAATCTTTTTGAAGAATCATTTGTTTTGTTGATTCTTTGTATAGTTTTTTATTCTCTATTTCATTGATGTTTACCCTAATATTATTATTTTTTTCCATCTACTGGTTTTGGACTTGGCTTGTTCTTGTTTTTCTAAGAGTTTGAGGTGTGTCATTAAGGTATTAACTTGAGACTTCTCTATTTTGATTCCTAAAGGAGAGCAGGTCTAGGAGCAGCCTGAGCAAACAGGACCCCAGCTTGGAGGAAAAGAAGCAGGATCAGGGTGAGCATCTGCTACGGCCCTCTCATATCCTTTAGCCTGAGCTAAAAAGACTGACTATAATATGTATTTTAAACCAAACCATATAGAAAATCAAAATTAATCAAGACAGCAGCAGCAGCAACAGCAGAACATCAGAGCCAGATGCTCTAGGCAGTAGGAGTGTGGAACATGGGTCTTAGGAGCTCCTCCTTGTCCATTTGACTTGGATTACCTTCCTGTCAAAGCATCAGATTCTACTTTGAAACAAGAAGATTGGGGCAATTTGTGTCAAAGAGCTTTCCAGGTCTGATGTGTAACCTTTGCATTTTTCTATTACGAAGTGCTGAAAAACTGTATTTCCTTTCCTATGACTTCCATTTTTCCAGCACTGTTTGTTTTTATGGAGATCCTCACATGATGAGATTACAGTTGTGGGAGCCAAACTGGGTTTTCTTTTTTTCAATAAAGCATGCCTTATTGGGGTTTGCTGGCCTACCCTAACATAAGCATGGACATAACACTAATAGGGTGAGGATATTAAGATGCTAGGAGGGAGCGAACATCTTTTGAGTGTTGCCTCTATGTGCCAGAAATTTTTATTCCAAGAGCTTTGTGCTCATTAAACTGTGTAGTCTGGTAGAGTAGGTATCATGAGTATTCCCATTACATAGATGGGGTTCAGGCACATAGAGAAGGCACCAGGCCTCCTTTTGTGAGGGAAAGAAAGGTTTTGGATTTAGAATCAGGTACCCATAACCTTGAGACCCCAATTGCTATCTTCTTTCTCCAGCTAACCTCCCAGGGCTCTTGAGGTTTCAATAGGACAATTTTTGGGACAGATGCTTTGAAGATTGTAATGTCTCATACTCATGTGGTCAGATTCTAGGAGGAACTAGAGTTTATGTGGCTATGCACTGGCCAAGACTCCAAGGCAAGGGAAGCTAGAATCAGAGAAGGATGCAAAAGACTGTGCCCAGGCTAGAGGCAGAGTCCCTGGCAGACAAAGGTAGAGCCTCTTTACCTCAGGATCTCTCCTCCTGAGAGGCATTGGGGTACTGAAGGTGGCCCTAGACTGGGCTTTGTGCAGACAATCTAGACCTGGCCAGCTCCAGGCACCCTGTGAGTGGGAAGTGTTTGTCTTGCTAGCTTGGCAGTGCAATTCTTTTGGCTTTCTTTTTCCCCAGATGAACACTCACACAGCAGGCCTGTTTTCTCAGTACCTGTGAGATCAAGTCCAGCCATCCTGTCTGGCATGAAAGCCCTGAGGCCCTAGAACTCAACTCAGATTTCCTATTGCTTACCATGCACCACTTCTGTCTCCCCAACTGCCTCTCAGCCCCTCTCTTGTGCTCCCTACAGACAATGTCTGTAGCCACTTTGGACCCTGTTGGTGAAGCCCTGACTTTCCCCAGTCCTCCGCATGCTTAATGAAAGCTTTGCTTTCTTCTGCAGCCATTTCCTCTTGATTTGAGCTGTTAGAGTCTTTATCTCTGCTAAATAGTATTCCTCCACCATTGGACATGGTTTTGGAGTAGGCAGAGGATAGGACCAGAACTCAGACTCTGTGTTTTTTTGAGGGGTGTGTGTGTGTGTGTTGGTCCTGGGGCTTGAACTTAGGTCTTGAGAGCTGTCCCTGAGCTTTATTCACTTAAGGCTGCTGTTCTAACACTTGCACCACAGCTCTGCTTTTAGATGTTTTCTGGTTCAAGATTCTCATGGACTGGCTGGCTGGCTTCAAATTGTGATCCTCAGATCTCAGACTCCCGAGTAACTAGGATTACAGACATGGACCACCTTTTATCAGCCAGACTCTTTGTGTGTGTGTGTGTGTGTGTGTGTGTGTGTGTGTGTTGTGGGGCTTGAACTCTGGGCCTGGACACTGTCCCTCAGCTCTTCAGCTCAAGGCTAGTGCTCTACCATTGAGCCACATGCCACTTCCGGTTTTCTAGTGGTTTATTGGAGATAAGAGTCTCATGGACTTTCCTACCTGGGCTAGTTTTGAACTGCAATCGCTAGATCTCAGTCTCCCGAGGATTACAGGCATGAGCCACTGGTGTTTGGCTCTTGTGTTTTTAAACATCCCAAAGATCTGTATTTTAGGTTTTGCTCATGGTCATGCTAAGCTATACTCGTAGGATGTGAGTGGGTTTGTTAACTTTTTCTTCATGGTTGGCTTGCTCTAGGAACACAGTGCAAGTGATTACAAAGGGCTCAGTATGCAATGCTCACAACCTAAGCTGGCTGTTGGACCAGGGTCCTGTTAGCTGGCACTAGTCCGATGCCTGCTTTATGGGGAGAAGAGCTTGGTGATGCGGAGTCTGGCTCTTGGTCAGATGAAAAGGTGGTAGAAGTCTTTGCAGGCTGGCACCACCCGTGCTAATGCCTCAATGAGTTCTAAAGCAGCCAACGTGTTCTGAAAATGGACTTATGGTGAGTCTTTATAGATGTGGTGAAGACCAGGTGAGTCATTGCAGGGCCCAGGATGAAATGAAAATCCTAAACCACGTATGACAGAATTCTAAGAATAGGAAGGGACACTGCGACCCTATAGCCTGTGTCCTCATGAAGCTGCTCTTTGGCACTGTGTGACGTGTGTGTGTGTGTGTGTGTGTGTGTGTGTGTGTATGTGTGTTATTCCTATCATGCTGGTGTTGGCGCTATGAATTTCTTACATTAAGTTGGATTTATTTCACTGGCACTGGTGATGGCTCACATATGTATTCCTAGCTATTGAGGAGGCTGAGATCCGAGGATCACAAGTTTGAAGACATTCTGGGAAGACAAATCTGAGAGAGATGTTTATCACCAATTAACCTGAAAAAAGCCAGAAGTGGAGGTGTGGCTTAACTGGTAGAGTTCCAGCCCTGAGGGATAAAAGTCAAGTAATAGCATGAGGGTATGAGGCCCTGAGTTTAAGACTGAGTACCTGCATGCACATGTGAACATCTGCGCATACATACACACACACACATACTCACATAGAAAAATTATTTCAACTGATACATATAAAAACATAAAATTGTACCCATTAAGAATGTAATGATGTTTCAATACAACATACATATGTATATATATTGGACAATGTTTGAATCAAGGTGAACATATCTATCTCCTCAAATGTTTCATTTCTCTATGGTGAAGACCTTCAAAATTCTTCCTTTGGGATTTTTGAAATGTGTAGTACATTATTGTCACCTATAGTCATAGTACTGTTAGTGGCTCACTAGAACTTCTTGGGGTTTGAACTCAGGACCTGGGTTCTTTCCCTGAGCCTCTCTGTGCTCAAGGCTGGTGCTCTACCACTTGAGACACAGCATCACTTTTAGCTTTTTCTGGGTAGTTTATTGGAGATGAGAGTCTCACAGATTTTCCTACCCTGGCTGTCTTTGAACCATGATCCTCAAATCTCAGCTTCCTGAATAGCTTGGATTATAGGCATGAGCCACCAGCACCTGGCTCACTAGAACTACTTCTTATTCCTATTTAACTGAAACTTAGTTCCCATGGCCCAGCCTTTCCTATCCCTCCCTGCCCTTTAGTCCCTCAGCCAATGGCAACACTGAACTTTGATGACATTGAAATTTGTAGATTCCACATATGACTGAGATCATGAAGTACTTAGTTTCCTGTGGCTGCCATACTTCAGTTAACATAATGCATAATGATCTCCAGTTCTACCCATATTGTCTCACATGACAAGTTGTTTTTTTTTTTAGATGACTGGGGAGCATTCTGCGTTCTGCATTGACCACATTTTCTTTCCATTCACCACTTGATAGACACTTAGGTTGCTTCATTTCTTAATTATTGTGAACAGCACTGCAATAAACACGGGAGTGCAGATGTCTCTGCCACATACTGAGTTTGTTTCTTTTGGATATACACCCAGGAGTCAGATTGCTAGATCATATGGTAGTTCTATTTTTAATTTTTCGAGGAACCTCCATATAGCTTTCCATAATAGCTGTGCTAATTTACATCCCCACGTGTGCAAGGGTTCCCTTTCCTTTTCTTCTTTTTACCCAGCATAGTTTCCCAGATGAATCATAATATTATCTACCCCGTGTCCAGCATGGTTCATAGCACCAATGAGAAACGGCTTATAAAATTAGTAGAAGGTATAGGGATAGACTCTCCCTTGAGAAATGTTTACAGTGGCATAAAAAGGACAAGCAATGTCTGTAATTCAGTTCACACTCATTGCTATCAGATGAAGTATGTGAGGCTTTGAGAGGCTAAATAATGTTCCCAGAGCCCACCGGTATGGCTGGTCTACGTAACTACCTGGCCTTGAACATAAAACACTTAAAGAACAACTGTTGGATGTGGAGCATCTAGGGTTGCGGGAGAAGGGATGCACTGCTGGCATAGGGAGAGTCTATGATTCAGGATGGGGATCTTCCCAGGATGCTCTCTCTCCCCTCCTGCCTTTACCTTCACTCACTCCATTCCTTCTAAACAAGGTACCTCTTCTACAGGGTCATTCCTATTGCTGTTCAAATCCAGTGTGTTTCAAGCATGGACTATAACCCACAGTAAGAAATTCATTTTCCATGAAGGTTCAAGAAATATCCTTTCTGTATCCACATAGTTAACTATTCGTGCCTGTGTTTTCTTTCTTCTGTGTGTGTGTATGCTTGCATTTTTGTTTGCACTAACTGTTGCATTCTGGTGTTTTTTTTTTTATTATTACGTTCCAGTGTATAATTAAAAATTCAGATAATAAGCCAGACTCTTGGCGCTCCTCTGTCCTTCCTTATCTGGTTGCCCTTCTGACTCAGTCTTGCTTTCCAGCCTCAGATGCTTCTGGGGCTTATATGTGTACCCTTACACGTGTACTCTTCATAAGTGACATAGGGTTATGAGTGGTAAGAGTTATACTGGGGAGGGTGGTGAGGCCGACAAGACTCATGCACTTGGCCTTGCCTGTCCCTGAGCCAGACAACAGAAAACCTTCCCACTGTCCCAGCCTTTGTGGTAGGAGGATACTAGAAGACTACACCCTAAGAGTCCCTTACACCAGCTGAAAGACCTTGGGGGAAATGACTTCTCCCCCTGGAACTCCTTTTCCCTCCGTGTGGCACCCCCTGCCATGTGAGCAGATCCCACAAAACTTGAATTGCATCATTCAACCGCACCCACTTTGCATTTAGAACTTAGACTTGTGTGACAGCAACTCCTCTGACACCCTTTGACAACTGAACTGTTTGATGATCCACCCCAATTTATGGGAAAACTGAGGTTTAGTGAGCCATGAATACTTTGCTAGTTAGTGGAAGTTTAGAATGGCAGCTCAGTTTTATTTTTCCAGTCTATGTTCTATGAGCATCATTACTTAATGTAATTATACCAGTCCATTACGTTAATGATTATTTTCCCCACCCCAGGGGTATTCTTAAGGGAGTGAATTTCTGTTGATATGGGGAGAGTGACTTGTGGTAAGGGTGGGGAGGTGGTGGCAGAAAAATGAGGGAGAAGAAAGAAAAAGAGAGGGGAAAGAGAGGAAAGAGCTAAGTTTAGGGATCATGGGAGACTCATTGTTGAATTCATGGGTTGTCTAGCTGCTGTTTCCGCTCCTTAAGTCTCCAGGCAGCCATCAGACCCACCATCAGCGATTTTAATCAACAGACCAATGAATGGATACTTAACTGGGGATTTAGAAACTGACACAGAGGGCTCATGAAGGCTCATTGTTGGAGGGTACTTGGCAGGAGGGTCATTTTCCTTGGCCACAGAATCCCAGACCTCCTCTCCCAGGAAGTGGGCAACATTCTTAGGAGAGTCTGTGAACATTTGGCAGTTTCCAACTCTTCTACAAGTTCATACAGGAGAGTCTGATCTGTGTCAAGTTTGGAGTGGAACTGTCCTCTATGCCCTGGCTTCTCCAGTGGGAGGTGCTAGTCACAGAGGGTTTCAATTCTGTTGATCATTTCCCATCTTGGATTTTGGATTTTTTCAATTAAATTAATTTATTTTGCTGGTCCTGGACTTGAATACAGAGTCTGGGCTTTGTCCTAGAGTAGCTCCTTCTTCTTTTTCCTCCTCCTTTTCTGCCTCTTCTCTCCTCCCACCTCCTCCTCCTCCTCTTCTTCTTCTTCCTTTTTTTTTTTTTTTGCTCAAGACTAGTGCTCTACCACTGAAGACACAGCTCCACTTCTGACTTTTTAGTAGTTAATTGGAAATAAGAGTTTCACAAACTCAAGTGGTGCTGTGGCTCAAGTGGTATAGCACTAGCCTTGAGCTGAAGAGCTCAGGTACAGCACCGAGGCCCAGAGTTCAAGCCCCACGACTGACCAAAAAAAAAAAAAAAAAAAGAGTTTCACAAACTCATTAAAACCAGGCTGAACTTTGACCCATGACCCTCAGTTCTCAGCCTCCTGAGTAGCTAGGATTATAGGCATGAGCCATCGATGTCCAGCCCATCCTGATCTTTCAAAAGTGCTTTTGCATGTCGAAAACGAACTTTATAACTTTGGTGGGGGGGGTGAGAGGAGGATTGGGTTGGGGGGGGGGAGGCTTGGAAGGGATGGGAAGGGGAAACAAAGGAGGAGGCTACAATGCTTGATAAATGTAATTGTAACCCCTCTGTACAGTTTTTTCACAATAAAAAAATAAAAATAAAAAAATAAATAAAATGAGAAAAAAAAGTGCTTTTGCATTCTTTGCTCAAATTCACCCTCTAAGCGATCCTGTGTGGTTGTTGGTGCTAGCACCACACCCATTTTACAGATAAGAAAGTCATGACCTGCCCTGAGTTCCAAAGCCAGGTTTGGATGAAGTCTTCAGATGTCAGAGCCCAGTGTGATCTTCTTATCTTTCTTCAGCTGCCTAGTTTTTGAAGAATGGATCAAGTATGTGTGAAACGTGAGTACTCATTGCATTGTGATTGCTCTCAACATCCAGGGCTGTAGATCCTTTGAGGACAGGTCCATGCTGATGCTTTTGGTTTCTGGTAATTAGTTTCCCTGTCCTCTAGGAGGGATGCTTCCCAACAGAAGGCTGGTTTAGAAGTGAAGTGTACACATAAAAGCTCTTGTGTTGAAGGCCTGGTCCCTAACTGGAAGATCTAATCTTTGGGAGGTGATTTCTAATCCTGGGGGCTCTGCCCTAACCAATGGATCAATTTACTGATAGATTTGTAGCTTGATGGTATTATTGGGAGGCTTTCATAGCATTGAAAAGTAGTAGAAACTTTCAGAGATGGGGTCTAGCTGTACAGCTATATAGCTCCCCCACCTCTGCTGCCACGAAGTAAGCTGCATTGTTCCATCATGCCCTTTCTGCCATGATGCTTTGCCTCACTTCAGACACTAGGTCAGGTGACTAGCCAATCATGGATGGAAACCTCTACAATTGTGAGTCAACATAAATCTTTCCTCTTTTTAAAATTGTTTCTCTCAGGAATTTGTCACAGGCGGTACAGAGTGACCTGTATCAGTAATACAAGATTGTTGAGAACAACCCAAATAATTCGGAAAAATCACGTTCTGTATCTTTTCTTTGGCGATACCTGTTGTAAATGGTTCTTCATGTGTCTTCCAACTGTTTTCAGTGTGGATATGCTACATGTATGTCATATATAAAAGGCTCTTAAACATGAACAGGAACATTTTGAAACTGTTATATTGCAGCATACTTTTTCCTTGAAGAGTCTTTTGTGGGCCTACATTCGCATGAATGCTCACAGTCCTACCCCATTCTTTTAAATGTATGCATATATTACTATTTAATTTTATGGATGAACCAGTTTATTTAACCTATTACCTACTGATGGACCTTTAGGTGGATTCCAGCCTTTTCCTATTACAAATAGTGCTTCAGTGAGTAGCCCAGCATGGCTGCATAAATTCATATAAATAAAAATTCTGGCACACAGGATTTGTGCATTTAGACTTCTGATCGATATTGCCACATTGCTCTCCAAAGAGATTGTCCCTATTTACACCATCAATCTGAACATTCTTTTGCATATGTTCAGTAAATGCTGTGAAAATTACTCCTGACAGAGTATTCGATTATTATTGTTATTCAACTCTCTACCCTATTTGGGGATGATTTCATCGCGTTCTAGAGTGTGTAATTTCAGTCCTATCTCAGCCTTTACTGGCTTGAGGTGGTGGCAGGGGAGTTGGCTTGACTTTTCTGAAGCATGATTTCCTTGTGGAGATAGCAAAACCTCTCTTGAAGAGAAGAGTTGGGGACTCCATAAGTATTTGTCAAATTTCCTGCCTGGTGCCTGGCTCAGAGTAGGAATGCATGCCATCACACTAAGCATGTTAGAGTGGTTAGCTCCTGTCATCTGACTTTGGTTGACAGAGGATCACATGTTTTGCCCCCAAAGAGCTCAGAGTGGCAACTAAGGCACAGGTTAGTATTGGGTTATTTGATTTGTCATGGCAGAATTAACACTGTTATTATCATCTTCAGAGAGAGACTGTTTTCTACCCCTCTGTATTCTTTCAGAGTTCTATGTGTAGGGTGTGGCAGGTGCAGCTAGATACTGGGATGGAAGGGGAGCGAGGATTTTGATCAAGGAACACATGGACCAGAAGGAGGCCCTGTGGAGGCAGAGGGCTGTGTTTTAGAACCCACACAGATTAGGAAACATAAATTAAGCTTCTCACATTTCCTATTTAGAGAAATTTGGAAAGAAGCCCAATGATAGTTGGGAGAAAGGAGAAAAAAGTCTAGGCACAGAATTTCCCCTTTAGAAGTTGAAACTAGACTGTGAGGGAGCGTGAGTGTGAGCTGTTTTGGAGGATGTGGGCTAGGTGCTCATGGGGTGTAGTGGTGGCTCATTGGTCCCAAATGGGACCTTGGATTCTCTATGTAGTGTTTTGAGCTCGCTCGCTCTCTTTTCCATTCCATCTGGTGGCTCTTGTCTGTAGGACTCAGTATCTACTCACTGGGTCTCTTCTCCTATTTTTGAAAATAGAATGTTCTCGCTTCCCCCAAGAGTCACCCTCTTCACACTGCTGATTCACTCAGACATTTGGTGTCAAAAGGTATGACTTATTCTACATCAGACCTAGGGTGGCTGGGGTGTGGGGAGAGCAGGGCAGTCCTTTGGGGTGTGGAAGTGAGTTGCAAAGGGAGCCAAAGTAAGCAGAGTTGGAATCTGAGTTGACCACCCTGTACTCTGCCTTCTTTTGGCTAACTGTAGGTCTGTCTGTTCCTGCTCATCATTAGAGAGCTAGAAGGACTGCTCAGTCCTTCCTTGACATTAAAGCAAGAGAAAGCTCAGGAAGGCAGTCCTTCTGCTAGCGATTCAAGATGGTGGTGATGCGTTCATGTCTCTCATGAGTCCTTTTGGATTGGGGAGATGTGTCAGACTAATAGCATTCCACATAGAGGCTGCGGTCTCCTGCTTCTCTGCTCAGGGAGGGGGTTTGATCCCCTTCCTAGCTCTATGATGATCTTAAGCAAGCTACTTAATGCCTCAGGGCCAGAGTTTCCTTATATAAAATCAAGGTAACAATGACACCTTATTAGATTGTGAGAGAAATTTCCCTGGTACTGGAATTTGAACACAAGGCCTCACACTCACTCAGCTTGCTTGTTTTGCTAGCACTTTATCACTTCAGCCTTGCCTCCAGTCCTGAGTTTTGCTGGTTATTTTAGAGATGGAGTCTCATAGACTTTTTCTGTCTGAGCTGGTTTTGAACAAGTAGCTAGCATTACATTACATGTTACTGGTGCCCAGCAACATTATCTTTTGATCTACATGCAAATTCTATTTTCAAGGAAGATAGACCTTGGTCTATAAGTAAGTAGTCTATAGGCAATAGTATGCAATATGTATGGCATATACTGTGCTATATAATACTATGCCATATACGCTATAAATCATATAAGCTATCAGCTAAACTATATGCTATGATATATGCTTTATGTGATATTCTATACATTAGGCTATAGGCCATATGCTATTAACTATGCTGTATACCACAGTTATATACTGTGATTTCTAATGCTTATGCTATGGACTATGCTATTAACTACAGACTAAGATATATATAGCATATGCTATGTGTTTTAGAATATCCATAGACCAGTCTGTATGATATATAGACTTATGCCCGCTATGCTCTATGCTGTGGACTGTGCTCTATGTTATGTGCTATACTCTATAGAAGTTCTTACACTTCCAGCGGGAGAAGCTGTGGAAAGGAAAAAGGCTCTTTGGATGGTAGTAGGATTTTCCTAACTACCACTCTTCTGTTCTAGCCCATTCCTATTGTGTTCCATTCTATGGTATCAGTACTTTTCACTGTGCTTTTATTGATGATCCAATGTGTTGAGTCAGGGAATTTCTTAGAGTAAGGAACAAGGACAGAAAGGAGAGTGATAACCTCTGAGCTCTGACTTCTGAGGCAAACCTTGTCTGGGCCTGGGCCCCTGGCCTGGGACTAGCATTAGAAGAGGAGCCTGGTCTCTAAGCTTAGTATTCACATTAGTTTGGCTTTGGGATGCAAAGACATGAATTTCACTCCTGGACAGCCCAGCTTCATCTAGGCCTTGGACATTCCAGAGAGAACTTTGATTGCTCTATTCTCCAAGTTGGCCTGGATCCTTTTATTCCTACCTTGATTCCATTGGTAAAATGATGTAGTCTCATGTGTATGTTATACACCCATGCACACACATCACAAATCCACAGAAGAACAAGCTAGTAAAGTTCTTCACCAGCCCCTGTCTGTAAGTCTGTTGTGAAGGAGTGAAGAACACTGTGGCTTACAGGTTGGTGTCAGCACTATCAAGTGTTGATTGAGTTTTGGTTCTAGCAGTACAAAGCATGTGTGAAATTCAAATACAGAATTCAAACCCTTGAGCACTTCCTGAGAGTCTCAATGGTTTTAATAAGGGACGAGCATCTCTTTGATGGCAAATGATTATCTTTTACAGTAGAAGCACAAATTAGATCATAATTAGTGAATTTGATATATGTTCTTCCTTGCCATACATAGGAGCTAGCATTTAATTCTATTTATTTAAATCTCCCTACTTTTATATTCCTCTTTACAAGGTAGGGCGGGGGGGTGGGGATGCTGCCACATGCAAATGAAAGGTTGCAAGTTTATAATTTCTTCCAAAAAAAACTTAGGGACCAGTTTGAAGCATATCATTTTTTCTCTTTCTTCCTTCCATCATTGTACCAGTTTTGTAAATTTTGTATAAAACAATGGCTTCTTAAATGATGTGAACATTTCTGTACACACTAGAATGCCTGGCATAAGGTGGGAAAGTGCTTGACTTGGTCTCTTGTTGAGAGAACTTACGTTCTCTCAACATTTGCAAATCTTGTTTTCTTGTTCCGACCATCTTTCTTCTTTGCTCCCTTCTTTTTCCCTTTTGAGGAATTCGTAGGTATGATAGAGGCTGAACTAATGCCTATTATCTTCAGCACTGTCTTCTTGCTGCTGTGTCCTTATGTAATTTCATTGCTGTCCCTTCTTCATTTAGCAAATGTTTATTGAATATTCACTCTGGCCAGACGTGATCCTCAACACTAGGAGTAGGAAGAACGCTACAGGCAGTTCCTTTCCTCTAGGAGTTAATTGAACCCAGCCTCACTTGTCATTCTACTTTCTCTCCTCCCCATTTCCAGGATGGGCATGCTACATAGCCTTCTGTGCATATGGCCAAAGCCACACATCTGTGCCAGAGAGAGTGGATTTTCTTCTGGACAGATTGAAGGAGAAGACATAGGAAAGAGATACTTTCCAAAGGAAGGAGGAGACATGGAGAAGAGATTCTGTTTTCCAGGCCAACTGTGACTACACAAGAGTACTGATCTCCAGCCTAGGTGGCAGGAAGAAGTCGGAGCCACCATGTCACAATATGTGGAGATCATAGCCCACGTAGTTGTCAGCGGAGAAAGGGATCATCTGGTTTGAAAAGAGTTTGGATGGATGGCGTTTCTCCATCTATAGCAAGTCTCAAACCTAGTACCACCAGCTTTTTAGACAAACAATGTGTGGGAGGAGAGGGGCTTCTCAGAGGATGATGGGGGAGGAGGCCCCCAGATAAATCTCACAGTTTGCTGCATAAGTAGAAGTTACAGGGCTCAGCCGTGGTGGGCTTGGGCTTTGGTGGGAGACCTGGTATTATTGGTTGGTCCTGGGGCTCTTTAGAGGGGTGGCCAAGGGCATAAAACCTGGGGGGGGGGCTAGAGCAGAAATCTCCATAGATGGGATCACACTGGGGCAGGAGGTGGAATTCTGAAGTACTCCTAGACTCTCAGCCTGGGAGTTTCTTGTGCTAGAAGCCAGAGAAAGGAAGCACCAGGTGTAGCTAGCCAGGCTAGGAAACTCAATATCCATTTGACTCCCATAGGCCCAATGTCTCCATTGGAGGGACTCAGATGCGCATCTCCAAAGAACCAACACCCAAGTTGTCTCACAGGAACTGCACCCTTGAACCCTTTCGGGGATCCCTCGTTCTATAGAGGGAGATGGAGTGGGGAGGGGGAGGGTGGACTCTCGGTCCTCCATGGCCACCCCAGGGACAAGGAGAGGCTTTGGTGGGCACTGCCTAGTCCCAGGGGGTGGGTGGAGGGAGCTGCTCACTTTGCATGCACTGCATGGGTCAGGTGACAGGCAGCATCTGCAGAGGTGGTGGTGTGGTGAGGAGCTGGGGTGGGTGAGTGGTTCTGGCTGCGGTGACACTGCCTACGGGCCCCACTTGCATGGCGCTGACAGGCCTCTGGTTAATTGGGGAGTGCGCTAGAGATGGCCACCGCTGGGTGACAAGTCTGGGCTCCCTTGGGTGACAAGTCTGGGCTCCCGGGCCTGTGCCCCACCTGCTCACACCTCTGTCACCATAGGAGGGCTTTGCATAGCCCAAGGCCTGTCAGGGGCTGGCAATAATACAGCCTGGCTGAGACCCTTGAATTTGATTTTTCACTAAAAACATTTTTTTTTCTTTCTAGAAAAAAGAAGGGCAGAAGAAAAGCAGCCTGTAATTGGGCTTTGGAAAGTTATAGCTTGTCAGTAGAGGTGTAAGTTGGGGCCTAGAGGAGAAGCCATTAGCATAAGCATCTCCCACAAAGTAAGGACTAGACCTCAGCCCTGTCCCAGACTCTTTCTGTTGAGGGAGACAAAAAGGGGACCCCCCAGGACCACATGGTGGTCACCCAGCTGGAATGCAGGCCTCTGAGGCCCCATTTGCGCTGAAGGTAAAGACCCAAGAATACACTGAGGTCTGGCTTAGTCTCTGCATTCCCCACACAGCACACAAGCACACATACACATGCAAACATGCACATGCCTATACATATGCACAGATAGGCATATGTGACTTCCACACTCACAGTCTGGCTGGGTCCATCCAGCACAGCTTTCTCCTGGGCAATAGGCATCTGGAAGGCTGGCTGAGTCACCCTCTTGGCAAAGGTTGGGTTGGCTGGTCCTCCAATGATAATCTGGGGTCTAGAGTGGTGGTGGGGATTCTGAGGATGCCCTTTCCTTCTTTCTTTCTCAGATAATACCAGATCCGCTCACTGCTGTGACTAGCGTCACGTTCTTAGAGATTTATTCATTTTGATTCAAGCTTAGCTCACAATTATACAAGCAAGATCTCTTGGGAGGGCTTATACTTTAAGCTCTGTCAGTAATTTCTCCCTTAGCAAGAATAAGGAAGATAAAGATCTGGCACACCTGGGATTGGTGAGGCTCTGTGTGTGTGTGTCTGTATGTGTCTGTGTTTGGGGCAGACTGAAGGAAGGTGATCCTGTCAGAAGGGAAACATCTGGTCTGGGGACATATCAGCTGGGTCCAAGAGAGCTGCAGTAGGAGGCTCAGGCCCCTTTAAGTCATTTCCTCCATATTAGAATTCAGCCCTGAGTAGTGCTGGACTTCTGGCTTTCCCCCTTGCACCTGTGGACAGGTGAGGGGTCCACTGCAGGCTGGCTGTGTTCCCACTGAAGTGGTCCCGAGGCTCCGCAGCTGCCACTCTCCTGGAGTGTGACAGAATGGGACCTGTGGGGAAAGCTGCCACGTCAGCACCCAGCCCTGGTTTGCACTCCGGCAGCTAATTAAAGCCAGGAAGGTAATTTATTGCTGAGGGAGAATGTGCAGGAGGTTTGGCTTAGCTGAAATGGCCCCCAAAGAGTTATGGAAAGCTAAAGTGGGTTTTCAGAAGCAAAAGTTAATTGCTCTTCACTTAGCATTTCGGTGTCATGTGGCTCTGAGTTACACACATGCTGAGTGGAGGCCTTTACCCAGATATTGGGACACAGGCTGGGGAGGGCGTCCTGCAGCAGGGCTCCTGACCACAGATTACAAATGCCACGCCTCTTCCCACAAGGGGTAAGGCTTGGCCTGTTCCTTAGAAACTCAGCCTTAGGGATAAGGAGGAGTCTGTGCATGGTAGCAGTTTTATTTTATTTTTTGAGGGGAAAGGGTCTGGAAATCTAGAGACTGTGACTGGAGCCAGGGACAGGGCTATTCCTAGCTCTGTCCTGAAGGCCCAGCGACTTGGGTGATCACCAAGAGTTGTGACTTCCGGTATTCTCTGACATGAGTATCCAGGACTTCCATGGACACTATTTATGTGGTGCAACTCATTTGGCAGTGAGAAAGACTGAGGCATGACATGTATACCAACAGAGCATATAAAGGGCTTGTGAGTGACTTGACTTTTATCTGAATACTGACCCATTTGCATGGAATGAACCGCTTCTTGTGCCATGAAATGTGTCCTAGATGCCTTGTGGGTAATGTGTTTATTACCCTAGGCATGACAGCATTTGGAAAGAAGGTTAGAAAGCATTGAATCACAGTCATTTCTGCCAGGAAGGGTGAAAAATCATTTCAGTTAGAAAGGGGCCAAATGGAAAGGGTACAAAACTGCCTTGCGTAGAGACCATCTGCATCTAAAGGCAGTAACGATCATATTCGCAGGCATGATGAGTACTGAGTGCTAAATATTTAATATGACTTTGTCTGTTTAGGTGTGAGGGACTATACTGAGGGGCTTGGTAATCTCTAACTACATTTGGAGAGGAAGAAGGGTTTTACCCTGAGGCTTTCAGATGGAAGTGGCGTATAAACGGTGGGCTCCTGGAGACACAACTGGTCTCACCTCAGATAGGGGTTGCATTCTAAAGTCAGGAGAATAGCAAGTTTGGCAAAGTCACATTTATTTTGGAAAAGTCTATGTTGTAGGCATGGCCACTGAAACTTGAAGATGAAGAATTCTGATTTATTTTTTCTCTGTAGTAAGGCAAGGTCTAGTTTGATCAAATAGAGGCCAGAAATGCAGTTGTGAAAGTGATGGAGTTAATGAAAGTATTTAATCTCTCCACAACATACAGCGCATTCTACCGAAGTCACGTGCAAGATGCATATAGTCTCATTGTTATTCTGCTGTTGCCTCCTTCCCTCTGGACCAAGAAGGCCAGGCTAGATAGTCTCAGGCCATAGAAGTATAGGCAGATAATAAGAGGAGTCAAATGAGAAGTTTTGAATAAATGAGTAAGAAATTCTTCGAAAAACATGTCCTTTTTATTTCAAAGGTAAACAGAGTAAGTTTATTTGAAAGTGAAAGGAAAGAAAGACGAAAGAACAGCAAGACTCTCCCTCAGGAGAGGGGCTCCAAAGATGAGTCCAGTGGAGTCCTCTCGGATCAAGAATGGTTTTATACTATGGGCTTCTTCCATATTTCCTCCTCTGGGCTCTGTAATAATTGCTTGATGGCTTGTGTGTGCACTGGTTGAATGGACACTCAGGGCATTATGGGTAGAAGAAGCATTTGAGCAGGAGTCTGAGGCATTATGGGTACAAGAAGTGCCATGATGGGACACATGTTATCTGCCACATGTTATGTCCACCAGTTTATATCCTTATGCCCCGAACAGTTCTCCTTTCGCTCTTATTTCCCTCCCTCTTGGATGGAAACACTAACCTGCCCTTAAGAAACAGGGGCAATGACCCCTCCAGGCTAATTCCTGCTGGGAACAGTAGAATTCTCCAGATGACATACTTTGTGGATAAGCTTGAGTATACTGATACCTTAAGAATTATATTGAAATGTAAAGACTTGGAAAAAATTATATTAAGTGAAGTAAGCCAGGCCCAAAGAAACATAGGTCCCATGGTTTCCCTTATTTGCAATAACTAGTATATGTCTGAGTCAAGAAAAGGTCAGTTAAGTTGATGTTAGGGAAATGAACCCTAAGATATATATTCAAATGCTTTTTTCTTTCATGGGATTGTTTCTAACACATTTATAAGATTATTCTTTGTTTCTTTGTATGTCCCTCCCCCCATGGTATAACCCCTGCTTTCACTGTACTTGATGTTGTTATAATTTGTGGAGGGGAAGGGAAAAAAACAAATCGTTTAAATAGGGATACAGGTGGACCCACTGCAACAATGAGACTTACAAGTCGTTATGTCGAAAACGAACTTTACAACTTTGGTGGGGGCGGGGAAGGAGGGTTGGGAAAGGAGGGTGGGGGGAGGATGGGATGGGAAGGGTAAACAAAGGAGGAAGCTACAATGCTTGATAAGAAATGTACTTAGTATCTTGCCCATGTAATTGTAACCCCTCTGTACAGTATTTTCACAATAAAAAATTTAAAAAAATTAAATGCAACACCTGTCCAAAATGCTTTAGCACTTCATCTCACCTGTGTGATGTTAAGTTTCAGGAATAAACCATAGCTGTGTTGATCTGAGAGCACTGGAAATGAGAGTGAATTCCTCTCGCACAAGCTATTTACCCAGCAATTTTTAGTGAATGTTAAGAAACACTGCAGCCTTGCACTTCTATCTCAAAGTTTCTGAATTCAGGTCAGAAAGTCCCTGACTCTTTTGAGAATGATTCCTACATGAACATGGTCAGAGCAGGGTCATACATCAGAACAATATCAGAACCCCAGGGAAGGTCGGGATAAACTTAGGCCATGCTCTAGAATACAAACCAAACATCCTGGGAAGTCTGCTGTTGAACCAAAGGTCAAATTGATATTCTGGAGCAGGCCGGAATGGATTGAGGTGAGGTGGCCCTGAATTTCGGTGCATGTGTATTTACCCTGAAGTCCATATTTAGCACAGTACCAAGGGCTGAGGGAGCCCAAGGCATCTCCTCATACCCCATACTGAATGTAATGAATACAGGTGGCATTTCCAAAACACAGGCATTTTTTCCTCTGCCTAGCTGCAGGATAGGATTATCTTTGATCATCTGGCCCTCAAACTCTGTGTCTTGAAGCTGCAATGATCAGTGAAGAATCCCTGTGTCCCTCACACTGAGGTATTTAATGAAGGTTCCCCAAAGGAACTCTGTTTACTATTGGTAGACTAGGAACAAGGGCAAAGTGACAGGGACCTCACAGGCAGGATGGAGGGTGCAGATCCCACATGAAGATGCCTTTTTTTCAGAGCTGGATATCTGTATTGATGAATGAGAGAGAATGGCATCATTTCCTAAGCAAATCCTAATGTTCTGTTGGGATGGAGCAAGAGTAAAAGCCAGAAGCATTATTTAGATGAGAAAGGGAAGGAAATAGAGCTGCTGATCATTAATGCACTTTCAGGTAGAGAATGTCTGGCAGAGGGCAAGGGAAATACTATAAATTAGCAAAGTTAAGAGCCTTTTGGAAGCCAGGGCTTTTACTTTGCTGTAATTTGCAGATTGGGCTCAATCACCCACCATGAAGTATCTTCTGTCCTTGAAGCCTTCTAGAGAGAAAGCTGTAGAAGTACATCTTGATACATTGTGCAGAAACCATTAACACTTAACACTTCATTCTAAAGGCAATAACATGGAATAGTTTGTCTAGAGAGTGGACAGCCAACTAAGAGAAGTCTTTCCTAATCTTATTGAGGAAGGACAGATAGGGGTGGACTCCTGGAAGGATGCTTTGGTCTGAAACTTCTCAGGGCAGCTTTAAATGTCTCAGGTATAATGTTTCATGTTAAAAACTCATTGTCTTATGTGGTCTATTAGAGTTCATCTATTTGTGTTTTAGTAAGAAAGCACTATTTCAATATATCATTAGGAAAAAAACATATAGATATACCTATTTTGTAACTCTCCCAATTAAAAGGAGACATTATTTTGCACTGAATCCATTTTAGACACAGAATTCAGGCAGGTAGGCAGCAGCTACCACTTGTTTTGTATGGTTTGAGTGTGTCCACAAAATCTCCTGTGTATGTGTTAGATTTCTACTGCTATAACAAAATACCTGAGAAAAATCAACATAAACAGAGGAAAGTTGACTAGGCCCAGTTGCTTGAGCCTGTAATTCTAGTTACTTGGAAGGAAGAGATTGGGGGACTGAAGTTTGAAGCCAGCCCAAGCATAACTGTCAGCAGGACTTCATCTCAATCAATGTCTGGGTGCAGTAGCGTGCACTTGTCATTTCGGAAGCACAAATAGGAGTATTACAATCCAGGTGGGCCCTGGGGATAAAGCCAGACCCGATCTTGAAAATGTATAGAGTAGGGCTGGGAAGGTGGCTCAGTGGTAGAGCACTTGCCTTGCATGCTCGAGGCCCTGGGTTCAATTCCTCAGCACCACATAAGAAAAAAGCCAGAAGTGGCGCTGTGGCTCAAGTGGTAGAGTGCTAGCCTTGAGCTGAAGAGCTGAGGGACAGCACCCAGGCCCAGAGTTCAGGCCCTACGACTGGACCCAAAAAAAAAAAAAAAAAAAAAAAAAAAAGAAAATGTATAGAGTGGCTCACGCAGCTTGGTACCTGTCTAGAAACTGTGAGGTAGCTGATTTTGAGCCCTAATACTGAGAAGAAAAAAAAAAAGGAGAGAAAAGGTTGATTTTGGCTCATGTTTTAAGAAAATTCAATCCATTGTCATTTGAGCCTGTGGTATCACAGTGCATTGTGGCAGGAGCTTGTAGTGGAGAATTTCTGTTTACCTTTTGGTTATTTGAAAATAAAATGAAGATGAACAGAGTCTGGGGTCCTGGTGTTCCTTTATGGGCACCTCCGATTCCCTACTAGGCCCCACCTCCTCGAAGTACTTTGGGCTAACATACATGGTTTGGGGACATTTAAGATCCAGTGTTTTGGGAGCTTAGTCCCCAGTGTAATCAAATGGAGAGGTGGTGGCTCTATCACAAGTAGGCCTAGTGAGAGAGAAGTTGGTCCGAGTGGCCCTATTCTCTGCAGAGACTAATGTGGATCTTGCAGGACCAGGTTAGCTCCCATAAGGGTGTGTTGTGATACAACAGCAAGACTGGCCCTTCCCCGGTCCTTTTTGTTCTTTTTTTGGGGGGAAGGGCGGGGGGTCCGGTCCTGGGGCCTGAACTCTGGGCCTGGGCACTGTCCCTCAGCTCTTCAGCTCAAGGCTAGCGCTCTACCACCTGAGCTACAGCGCCACTTCTGGCTTTTTTCCTTTTGCTTATGTGGTGCTGAGGAATCGAACCCAGGTCCTCATGCATGCAAGGCAAGCGCTCTACCACTGAGCCACCTTCCCAGCCCCGGTTCTTTTTTTTCTTGCTTGCTTGTACATGTGCAAGCTGGTCTCTTTTCCATGTCATGCTGCATCCCGTGCATGCTGGAGCCATGCTGTTTGGTCTTCCCAGCCATTATAATTATGATCCAATACATTTTTTTATTTAACAGAACTCAGCATTAGTTTTTCTGATACAGTATGGGTTAAGATAGCTACCTATCACTGGAGGTTAGGTCTTTTTTCTTTCTAAGAATCAATAAAAATGAGGACAAATTTTCACTAATAATTGAACTGATTTAGAGATATCCTGTATACTCTTCCTCTCATCTGCCCTCCCCCCCCTTTCTGTTTCAGTATGATAGCAGGGGATGTCACGCTCAGTGGTAGCAGAGCTCAGATAAGGATCTCAGCTCGGTCTATATTGGTCTGATGTACATAGGAAGCTGCCATGTGCTCATCCTGGGACCAACCAGGGTATCTCTAGCTCATGGCTGTGTAAGTCCCAGACAATGGGCACTCTTAATAGAAAAACCTAGTTTTGCTCCACCTGGCTTCCTTGTTCAGTGGCAAATCCAGTCTTTTTTTCCCTCTAGTGATGTTAGGGTTTGAAGGCCTTGAAGCTTGTTGGCTTGTTGGCTTAGCTGAAATTTTGTCACTTGATCTATGCCTCCATCACTGCTTTTTACCTGATTTTTTTTTTTTTTGGAGAGGAAGTCTCAGACTTTTCTGCCTGGCCTGGCCTCTAACCATGATCCTCTGGATCTCAGCTTCTTGAGTAGCTAGAATTACAGTTGCCAGCCTTTGACATCTGGCTCATAACTAAGCTTTTTTGTGTGTGCCTGTCCTTAGGTTTGATGCAGGGCTTAAATGTTGTTCCTGAGCTTCTTTTGCTCAAGGCCAGTGCTCTACCACTTGAGGCACAGCTCCACTTCTGGCTCTTTTTTGGTAGTTTAGTGGAGATAAGAGTCTCAAAGACTTTCTTGCCTAGGCTGGCTCTGAACCATGATTCTTAGATCTCAGACTCCTGAGTAGTGTGAGCCAATGGTGGTTGGCTTCATACCCAAAGTTTTAAGAAAAATAATGGCTACCAGTTTCCTTCTATAGCTCATCTCAGTTTTCCGTTGTCCTTGGAGTTCACTTCTCTTTTTTTTTTGAGTTTTTCATGTAATATTTTAATATAATTTTATTTTAATTAAATTAACATTTCCTAAACTTATTCTACCAAACAGCATTTTTCCATCTGCACCCTGGAATAATGATAAACAATTTGTAGAATTCACTTCTTTATGGTGGGGTTTTTTTTTTATTGTGAAAATACTGTACAGAGGGGTTACAATTACATGGGCAAGATAATGAGTACATTTCCTATCAAGCATTGTAGCCTCCTCCTTTGTTTCCCCTTCCCATTCCTTCTCATCCTCCCCCCACCCCCTTAACCCTCCCCCCCCACCAAAGTTGTAAAGTTCGTTTTCGACATAACAACTTGTACAAATATCATTGTCGCAATGGGTCACCTATATCCCTATTTAAATTAAACAATTTGTTTTTTCCCTTCCCCTCCACAAATTATACCAACACCAAATACAGTGAAAACAGGGGTTATACCATGGGGGAGAGACATACAAAGCAACAAAGAAATAATCTTATAAATGTGTTAGAAACAATTGCAAGAAAGAAAAAACCACTTGTGTCCCTATCTTTGGGTTCATTTTGCCTAACATCAACTTATCTGACCATTTGTGCTGTCTCAGACATATTCTAGTTATTGCAAATAAGGGAAACCATGGGACCTATGTTTATTTGAGCCTGGCTTACTTCACTTAATATAATTTTCCCCAAGTCTTTCCATTTCCTAACAAATGGGGCAATGCCATTCTTTCTGATGGGGGCATAGAATTCCATTGTGTATATATACCACATTTTCTTGATCCATTCATCTACTGAGGGGCATCTGGGTTGGTTCCATATCTTAGCTATGGTAAATAATGCTGCAATAAACATAGTTGTGCTGGTAGCTTTAGTATGGTCTTATTTGTGATCATTTGGATAAATGCCCAAAAGTGAGATTGCCGGGTCATAGGAGAGCTCTATGTGGAGTCTTTTGAGGAACCTCCATACTGCTTTCCAAAGTGGTTGAACAAGTTTACACTCCCACCAGCAATGCAGTAAGGTTCCCTTCTGTCCACATCCCCTCCAGCATCTGTTGTTATTAGAGTTTTTGATTATAGCCATTCTAACTGGGGTGAGGTGGTATCTCAATGTTGTTTTGATTTGCATTTCTTTTATGGCTAGGGAGGTTGAGCATTTCTTCATGGGTCTATTGGCCATCCTTCTTTCCTTTTCAGAGAAGTTTCTCTTTAAGTCTTTAGCCCACTTATTTATTGGGAGGTTGTTTCTTTGAGAATTTGTTGTTGAGAGAGTTAATTTTTTGAGTTCCAGGTATATTTTAGTTATGAGACCCTTGTCCGGGGTATGACTAATGAAGATCTCCCAATCCGTGGGCTTTCTATTGATCTTGCTAGCTATGTCCTTTGCCATGCAGAAGCTCTGCAATTTCATGCACTCCCATTTGTCCAACCTTTCTTTGATTTGTTGTGTTTCTGGGTCTCTATTAAGAAAATTTTGGCCTGTGCCAAGGAGACCTAGGGTTTCTCCTATTCCATCCTGTAGTGTTTTCAGAGTGTCTGCTTTGACTCCGAGGTCTTTGATCCATTTCGAGTTGATTCTGGTGCAGGGTGATATACAAGGATCTAGCTTTAGTTTTCTACAAGTGATTAACCAATTTTGCCAGCACCATTTACTGAACAGGCTGTCTTTCTTTCATTCTACTTTTTTAGCTCCCTTATCGAAGATTAGGTGGCTATAGGTCTGTGGGTTCATTTCTGGGTTTTCAATTTTATTCCATTGGTCCTGAGGTCTGTTCTTGTGCCAGTACCAAGTTGTTTTGATTACTATGGCTTTGTAGTAGAGTTTGAAATTTGGTATTAATATTCCTCCAGCACAGTTCTTTATGTTAAGGATCATTTTTGCTATTCGGGGTCTTTTATTGTTCCATATGAATGTTTGGATTGCCTCTTCTATTTCCTTGAAGAATGAGGTTGGAATATTGATAGGTATCACATTGAATTTGTAGATAGCCTTGGGAAGTATTGCCATTTTCATGATGTCGATCCTTCCAATCAAGGAGCACGGAAGGTTTTTCCACTTTCTAAGTTCTGTTTTGATTTCCTTTTTCAGGTTTTTAAAGTTTTCTTCATAGAGGTCCTTCACTTCTTTGGTTAAGTTAATTCCTAGCTATTTTATTTTTTTGTGTGGCTATTACGAATGGAGTTGCTTTCCTGATTTCAGCCACACTTTTCTCATTGTTGGCATACAGAAAAGCCATTGATTTTTGCGGTCCGGTTGTGGGGCATGAACTCTGGGCCTGGGCACTGTCCCTCAGCTCTTCAGCTCCAGGCTAGCACTCTACCACTTGAGCCACAGCGCCATTTCTGGCCTTTTTTTTCTGCTTATGTGGTGCTGAGGAATCAAACCCAGGGCCTCACGCATGCAAGACAAGTGCTCTACCACTGAGCCACCTTCCCAGCCCCAAACCATTGATTTTTGAGGGTTAATTTTACACCCTGCTACTTTGCCAAAGTTTTGAATCAGCTTGAGTAATTTGGGAGTGGAGTCTGTGGGATTCTTTAAATACAAGATCATGTCATCTGCAAAGAGAGAGAGTTTCACTTCATCTTTCCCTATTTGGATCCCTTTTATGTCTGCATCTTGTCTTATTGCTGTAGCTAGGCATTCTAATATTAAATTGAAGAGAAGTGGAGAGTGGACATCCTTGTCTTGTTCCTGAGTTAAGAGGAAATGGCTTTAGTTTTTCACCATTAAGTAAAATACTGGCATAGGTGTGTCATATACAGCCTTTATTGTATTGAGAAATGTTCCCTGGATTCCTAATTTTTCCAGAACCTTCATCATAAAAGGGTGTTGGATCTTGTCAAATGCTTTTTCTGCATCTATTGAGATAACCATGTGGTTCTTTCCTTGCTCTTGTTGATGTGATGAATTATATTAATTGATTTGTGTATATTGAACCAGCTTTGCATCCCTGAAATGAATCCTGTTTGATCGTGGTGTATTATCTTGTTGATGAATTGTTAAAGTCTATTGGCCAAAATTTTGTTGAGAAGTTTTGCATCAATGTTCATCAAAGAAATGGGTCTATAGTTCTCATTCTTTGATGAGTCCCTGCCTGGTTTTGGGATGAGGGTTATGATGGCTTCATAGAATGAGTTCGGTAGTGAACTTTCTCTTTCAATTTTATTGAAGAGTTGGAGGAGTACTGGTGTGATCTCTGCTTTGAAGGCCTTGTAGAATTCTGCTGTAAATCCATCTGGTCCTGGCCTTTTCTTAGATGGGAGGCCTCTTATTGCTGTTTCTATTTCAATGCTTGATATGGGCCTGTTAAGATGGTTTAACTCATCTTGGTTTAGTTTTGGCTTTTCTTTTTTTGTTTTCTTTTCTTTTACTTGTGCTGGTTCTGGGGCTTGCACTTGGGGCCTGCGAACTATCTCTGAGCTTTGTTGCTCAAAGCTAGTGCTCTACCACTTGAGACATAACCTCATTTCTGGCTTTTTGGAAGTTTATTGGAGATAAGTCTCATGAACTTTTCCTGCTCAAGCTGGCTTTGAATTTCAATGGTCAGATTGCAAGCCCCTGCAGAGCTAGGATTTACGTGTGCTACTGGTGCCCAGCTTTGCTTCTTTTAAACAGAGATCTTGTACCAAGTGGCTAAAAAGACTACTGGTAACTGAGTTGACTTTGGAAATGGATCTGATGAGCCTTTTAATAGAAGAAAATCATCATTATTTCCGAAGAGTTCACATTCCCATAACATTTTTATGAGCAGCCTCTCTTCTAAATAAAGTTCAGTGGATTGATTTTGGTGGGGCTTTCTCATTTTAAATTTTCCCTTAAATTATGGCCATGGCTGAAGTCCCATCATCACCGTTGTTATTATTGTTACCAGCATCAGCAACTCCCTTGTCATATTTATGTTGCACTTAGAAAGCTTTCAAAACACTTCAGGTATATTACCTCATCTGTCCTCATAGCATCCTGCTTGCAAGGGAGGGGACTGTGTTACAATGAAACACGGAGCTCGCACCTCTCCATTCTGGGCCTCTATAAGTACATCCTCCCCCTTTGTAGTATGGCAAAGAGGAAGACCTCTGTCCCTTTCATCTGTATTTTCTTCTTTTCCTGGAGCACAGGTAATTGCGCCTGGATGATTCATAGCCAACCAGAGACTAGGTATCTCAGAGACCTTGGCCCAGGAAGAATGGAGGGCATCTGTCATTAGGCATGTTGTAGAATGGGGTGGGGTGGGAGAAGGGCCCTCCAGAATGGCCTTGACCACTCAGGCCCTGAGATGCCTTCTTGCCTTGCCTTGATCTCAACAGATCAAGACCTCCGAAAGAAAGTATCACCATTGGACAGTGGAAAGACAATGGCCTGAGAGTCGGAAGAACTGAGTTCAAGTCTTGGTTCTGCCATTTTATTTCTTGTTAGTCTCTTGATATTTCTGAGATTTTATTTTCTCCCATATAATGGTAGGGATATTAATACCTACTTTCGTGGTTTTTATGAGAGAGAAAAAGAGAGGAAGAAGGGGGATGAAGAGGATAAGGAGTCTATGGACAAGATACACCATTAAAGGTATACCCGAGGGCTGGGAAGGTGGCTCAGTGGTAGAGCACTTGCCTTGCATGCCTGAGGCCCTGGGTTCGATTCCTCAGCACCACATAAGCAAAAAGAAAAAAGACGGAAGTGGCGCTGTGGCTCAAGTGGTAGAGCGCTAGCCTTGAGCTGAAGAGCTGAGGGACAGTGCCCAGGCCCAGAGTTCAGGCCCCACGACCGGACCCAAAAAAAAATAAATAAATAAAGATATACCTGAGAGACCTACTTCCTCTACCCAGACTTCACTTTCTAATAGTCCATTCAGCTCTAAATTTATCAATGAATTAATCCATTGATAAAGTTAGCACCCTCACGATCCAACCAACTCTCCAAAGTCGTCAACTGGCAACCGAGCTGAGTGTGTGTGCACATGCACTTCCTATCCAAACCACACAGTTAATGTAACAACTTGTGTAAAAATGCCTCCTGTAATGGGTAGGACCTAGGAACACTTGGATTTCTTTCTTCATTCGTATTTTCTCTCCTGGCAGCCGCTAAACCATTTGTCCAGCATGATTCTGCAAACCAAGAGGGAAAATAGCAGCATCTGAACAGATTTCTCTGTTTCATCAGCCTCCTTGTCAGAAAGCATGTAGTATCATGACATCTTGTCAGAAATCATTACCTATGTCAAGTAAAAGCTATGACCAATAATTAGGATACTTGAAAGCTTGTGTTAGAAACAATGCTAGCTTGGCAAGCCTGGCGGCCTGGGCTATATTTCCTTCTCTGCTAGTAGCCTGGTGGAGACCCTGAAGAAAATAAGTGACTTGGAGTGTCTACACCTCAGCTTTCTGATCTACAAAATGAATGGCTTTGGAAGATACGTTCTTAAAGATTTCAATTCTATAGTTTTACAAGAAATGACTTTTAGAGAAAAAAAAAACAAATTATATATATGAATGTTATCCTTTTTATCTCCTGGGCTCTCTCTTTTATGGGGAGCCCTGCTGGTCAGCCTAGTATTGCCATAAGGAACCAAGCTGACTTGAGGGGGCAATACTACCCTTTGGGCACAGTGCCCAGTAGGAAATGTACCTCTTGACAACTGATTGGCAAGCCTTATCTCTGAAGTGACCATGGATGACACAGATTCAGCTCTGATTTGTCAGTAAGCCCAGGTCCTCTTCTTCCCAGCCTCTCCCACCTGCTCACCTATTAGCCTTGGGGAAAAGAGAAGGCCTCCTGGGCCTGGACCAATGACTAGCCAGCCTGATAGCAGCAAATATAGCTGTGCACACAAAAGCACAGATGCTCTGAAGGCTGGGCCTGAGGCTGGGCCACCTGGCCACTCTGTGACATACCTCCAGGTCAGCACTATCTTGGGGAAGTGTGTCATGAACTCCCTTTCTCATCCCTATTGGGTCTACTTTTTAGCGGTACCCTCATACTCCACACAGGAGTGCTAAAGTCTTTCAGATACTACATCTCATGAAACATGCCCACAGATAAGGGTGCTCCAACACTGGTACTCCTGCATCATCCCTAGAAGCAGAGAGCGTGTCTTGGGGATGAACCACATAGACATTTCCACATAAAGGCTCTCATGCACTTAGATGCCAGAGAAAATGAAAAACAACAACAACAAACATTTTCCTTTGTGTAATTCACCCCTCTGTTAGTCAGCTTTTCTGTGACTTTAACAAAATACCTAAGAAAATCAACTGAAAAAAGAAGAAATTGCTGGGAGCTCACACCAGCAATTCTAGCTACTCAGAGGGCCGAAATCTGAGAATTGATCTTTGAAGCCTGCCTGGGTAGGAAACTCCTTAAGACTCTTATGTCCAATTAACCACTATAAAGTTGGAAGTAAAGATGTGGCTCAAGCGGTAGAGGGCTGACTTTGAGCAAAAAAAGCTCAGGCCCTGAGTTCAAGCAATAGGACCTGTGTGCACATGTATGCACACACACACACAGACACACACAGAGAAAGAAAGTTATTTTGGCTCATTTTTTTAGTGGTAGTAGTGCATTGTTGGTTAGTTCATTGCTTTTGGGATGGTGGCAATGGTGAGGAGTACATAGTAGAACAAACTATTCACCGTACATACATGAAAGAGGAGGGACTGGGCCCCCAATGTCCCCCTCAGGATCATTACCCCATAGGACTGGAAAATCTGGTTCTACCACCTCTCACTAGGATTATATGTGTGCCTCTGGGGGACTCTTATCCAAACCAGAGCAATCTTATTCATTAAATAAATTCAATAAAGCCTAGATGATGTGTGTGTTACTATTGCGTGAACTCAGGCCCTTGTGGTTGCTAGACAGGCACTCTACCACTTTAGCCATGTTTCCTGCACCCTTTGTTTAAGGTAGGGTTTTGTGTTTGTTTTTTTTTAATTGAATCCCACAAGCTGGGCTAGAGTGTGTTTTTTCTACCTATGCCTCCCATATAACTGAGACCAGAGATGCGCATCACTATTCTTGGCAAATGGCTTATTTGTTGAGATGAGGTTTCACTGTTATTTATTTATTTTTGCCCTGAATGGCCTTGGACTGTGATCCTTCTAATCTCAACCTCCTGAGTAGCTGGCACGAATCATCTTGTTCAGCCTAGATGCCTGTCCCGTTTAGTACATCTGAGTCCCTGTGGGTGCTCCTGGGCTTACAGCCGAGGGCGACAGGCAGACAAACACATAATTAGCCTGAGCATGTAGGCAGACTGCCAAGAGTATCTTCATAAGGTCCTTGAAAGTTATAGGAGAATAATTCCACCTGGGAATGAGGAATTTTGTCAAATTTTTTGTTAGGCTGTAGATAGGTCTTTATTTGGACCTTTAAGTGATTGGTAGGATAGCAACTAAAACACATTAAAGGATGGAGAAAGGGGCTGGAAAGGTGGCTCAGTGGTAGAGCACTTGCCTTGCATGCATGAGGCCCTGGGTTTGATTCCTTAGCACCACATAAGCAAAAAGAAAAAAGCCGGAAGTGACACTGTGGCTCAAGTGGTAGAGTGCTAGCCTTGAGCTGAAGAGCTGAGGGACAGTGCCCAGGCTCAGAGTTCAGGCCCACGACCAGAACCCCCCCCCCCAAAAAAAATATAAAGGATGGAGAAAAGCAAGGAAGATAAAAGGGACAGCTCAAGGGAAGGCAGGAGATGAGAAAGATTCCTTTATTTACAAGCTGTAATCTGTCCTGGCTGACGCAGAGTCCAGTACCTCAGTGTTTTATTTTGGATTATTTCCTACTTCGTCTAGATGATACACTCACAGATTCTAGAACATTCTTTTAGTGTAGTTAGGAAAATGACAAGAATGGAAGAAAAATTCTCAAGTATGATTAGGAACGACTTGCATATTGTTTGCAGATCAGTTTTGATTTCCTCCCTTCTTTGGAGTACCGAGCTCTGAAGTGGAGCTGGAAGGAAGTGACATTGTCCTGAGCTGGCCTGTGACTGTATCTCCGCTAGCCCTGCACACCTTCCTCCTGACCAGCTCTTCTCCCAGTGTCTCCCTGGTGTTGCACCAAGCTCCTGCCAATTAATCAGTTGTACTACATCAGATAAATTCTATTTGCTTTTTTTCTGTTTAAAGTCTTAAAACTTTACTACTGTCTTAAATACTGCAGGGCATTTTTATGAAACTCCAAGACTAGAAGAAGGCATTTTATAACATCTAGTGAGGTGAGAATCTCAAAATATAAATGAAAGTTGCTGATGGGGCTATAAGACCAGCTTGAAGATATTTTCACTCCTTTCTCCCAAATCTCTGTGATTTAATGGTGTAAATATTACATTTAAGGAGTCAGAAAAATACATGATAAAAGGATAATAAAATACACATAGAAACATGACCATTGGTTTATAAGAGTTAATAATTCTCAGCCTGGATGTATATCTGAACTCTCTGGCTTGTTTATAATTCAGATTCCTGGGCTTCATTTTAGATCAGATCAAAGATCTTGGCCTTGGGGCCAAGTTTACCAGATACCTTATGTGATTCAGGAAGTAAACCCTCAATCAGATCTTCAACCTGGGTGAAGGAGCCAGGAACTTAAATAATAGGAGGTCCCCTCTACTCCATGTATGTGGATAGAGGGGGAAAAAAAGAAAAGCCACATTAATTGCTCTTGTCCGAGCTGCCTTACATTCCATTGTATTCCAGGCCATAAAAACAACAATAACAACAACAACAACAAACAGCAGTTGGCCAACACCAGTGGTTCACACCTGGAATCCTAGCTACTCAGGAGGCTGAGCCCTGAGTATTACAATTTGAAGCCAGCCTGGGCAGAAAAGTCCCTAAGACTCCTTTCTATTCCAATTGACCTGCAAAAGTGAAAAGTGGAGTTGTGGTTCAAGTGGTAGAATTCCTGTCTTGAGTGAAAATGCTAAGGAACAGTGCTCAGGCCCTAAGTCCAAGCTCCACTGCCAGCACCCAACACAGAAAACGAAACAAAGAACAACCCCACTGCCAAAACAACAACCCAGCAATCATTAGGAAATTTGAAGTAATTTCCAGAGGGATTGGACATTTGGATTTCATGGAGATTAGTCTTTCAAACATATCTGAATTATTGTGACTATTATATGTGAATATTCATGTATTCTCTTTGGGGCTGGGTTTAGGGAGAAATAGAGAGAGGAAGAAAGCAGTTAATGATGACCAAGACAAATTGTCCAAGTTTCTGGCTTTAGTCTGTTTGGTGCTGCTATAGTAAAAATATTTGTGGAGAATGGAAGTGTATTTCTCATAGTTCTGGACTGGCAAGTCTACAAGTCTGGCACTAGATATGGTGTCTGGTGAGGGCCTCCCGGCTCACCCTCACCTGGTGGATGAAGGAAGGGCAAATGGGGACAAACTCTGTACTCTAATGCAGAAGAGTGAGAGAGACAGCCCACTGTTTTGTGTCAGTCCTGCCTAGTCTAATCGTAAAAACCTTCCATTAAGTTCTACCTCACAACAGTATTAAGATTCAACCTAGAAACTGGGTGCCTATGGCTCCTGTAATCCTAGCTACTATAAGTGACTGAGATCTGAGGATCATGGTTTGAAGCCAGCCTAGGTAGGAAAGTCTGAGAGAATTTTATTTCCAATAACATACTCAGGAAAAGCTGGAAGTGGCACTGTGGCTCAAGTGGTAGAGCGTTAGCCTTGAGCACAAAGAGGCTCAGGAACAGAGCCCAGGCCCTGAGTTCAAGCCTTAGGACCAGCAAAACAAAAAGATTCAACCTGACGTGGGAAGGGCCGAAAACACTCAAACCATAGTAACGGCTATACACCTATGTTGGAGTCCTTTTGGCTTTCTGCAAACTGTAGGCATAATAATACATACATACAATATACATCATATACATTGTATATTTTTTCTGTATTGGGTATCTCACTGTGACTATATAACATTGTCTAATAAATTCTTTAAAATAATCCTATGAAAAAAATGAATGCAAGTTCAGAAATGGTAACTTGCCTTGAATGTCCCAAAATATGGATGTGAGTTTTGAACCTGTTTGACTCCAAAATGCTTATTATTATTGTTGTTATTATTTTTGCCAACAGTAGAGTTTGAACTCAGGTCTTCATGCTTTTTTTAGCTTTGCTTGCTTGGCTGGAGCTCTACCACTTGAGCTAACCCTCTAGCCCTGTCATTTTGCTAGTTATTTTGGAGATAGAGTCTCACAGACTCTGGATCTAAGATCCTCTGGATCTTAGCCTACTGAGTAGCTAGGGTTACAAGTGTGAGCCATTAGTGCCCTGCCAAAATGCTTATTTACTACACTCTAACTTCTGTTTCTAAGAAATATTGTGCTTTGTGAGATTGTTGGAACATAAACCAAAAGCCATCATTAGCGTTGCAAACCTCTAGTCAAAACAGAGAAGAACTCTTACTAAATACGGTAATAGTGGTCTGTTAAATTCTGGCATCCCCATTGGCTTGATTTCAAGTTGAACACCAGGCATATTTTTGTCTACCTTTATAAAAGTTTGTCAAACTATCAGAATTAGATCTTATATCTCAAATTCATATTTCTGAAAGGTTGAGATTCATTATTAATTATTATTATTATTAATCAAGCAAATGACAACAACCAGCATGGTCCTTACACATGTGGTTTTTGATGGAACAAATAGTATGTTCTTCCAATAGACTGTGGAGAGACACAAGGAGACTCAGGTGGAGCCCAATAGATGGAGTGATCTTCCAGTGGATGAAAGAGCATTGATGAGCAGTTCACAGTTTGGATTTTAAGTGTACCCCAAAGGCTCATGTATTAAAAGTTTGGTTTTTGGTTTTTGCCCCCTAGTGGGAGGTCTTTAGGTCATTGGGTAAATGTCCTTGAAAGGGATAGTGGGAACCCAGCCTCTTTCTCTTCCCTTCATTTACTTCCTGGCCCTGAGGGGAACAGCTTTGCTCCTCCATGTGTTTCCTATCAAGATGTGTTGCTTCACCACAGGCCCAAAGTAACAAGGTCAGCTGATTGTAAATGGAAATCTCTGAAATTGTGAGCCAAAAAGACCTTTTCTGTTTTCAGTTAATTATCTCAGGGATTACAGTGACAAAAAGCTGACTAATGCAATTCATCAGTAGGTTTGGCCAGGACAAGTTACTTTACCACCCTACTCAGCTCCCATACAAATTAGATCAGAGACCATGAAGGTCTGTTTTTATCTATAATGTCATGATTCTGGGGAAAGATGTCATCCATGAAGCTGGCAAAGGGACTGACAAAGTCTTGATGGCAGCATTGTTGTCAAAGCTCGCATCTGCTTGTTCAGATGGCTAGATGGTAGACATTCTTGAAGGTCAGTCTCCAGACACACCTAACTGCCCTTTCAGGGCCTGAAGTTGTTAGGATTCCTTTGTTAGGAGATTGTCATAGTGGGTTCCAGCCTTACTGCTGTGAGGTTTGTTGTGGAGCGACTTAAAGCAAAGAATTCAAGGTGCAGCTATGGCTCTTGGGAATTGTGATCACCTATTTGCACCTCACTTCTCCCATGGGCTGCTCAGATGACAGTACGACTAGAAGAGTCACTGGAACAAGATCTGCAGTGAAAGGGACTTAATGGAGCATCTAGTCCCTCTCCTTGATTTCTCAGATGAGACAGGCGATCCCAAGGGAGAAAATGACCTCACTCAAGGACATTTAGCCAGTGAGTGAAAGAAGTTGACAATATGTTTTCAAATTTACATCATAGGTATAATAATAGAATGCAACTCAGAATGATTGCAAAGGCAATTAGACAAGCACATTGCATGATTCTTGGTCTAGAGAGCCATTAATTGGGAACCCTGATCAGCTTTTCATCATACCTTGTAGCCATCGAAGTCCTGTTAGTTGGAGTGAGCAGAATCTGCTATTCCTTCACTCCTTGGTGTACCCACACGTAGAGGAGTTAACAAAATCTGAATTGGTGAAATCTGACTTGGCCCTTTCAGTCAAAGAATGTGTGGGGTTGCCGCCCACTCTAACCCAACCCTTCTGACTCTTAATCCAGTTCTCTTCTCATTATACATGTTGAGTGATGCTTGGGTGGGGACCAGATCCTTTGTAATTCTATGAATACCTGCATGGTGACAGACGAATGAGAACACATGGGGCACTGTCCCCGTGTTATCTTCAGTCTGTCAATGCAATTTTATTATCAAGGCCGCTATGTACCAGGCGCTTTGCTTACTGCTGAGGTGGAATCAGAATGAATAGAATACAGATCCTGCCCTCAAGGAGCTCTTCATCTGAGGCTAAAAGCAGACAAAACAGAAATAATTCAATTGTAAGTCAGGTGGCAGTCATGACTGCTCTCCATATACAATAGGGAAGGACAGTGAGAGGAAAGATGAGCTAGGAGAAGACTTCCCACAGTTGTCCCCTTCCAGGTCAGGGCACATGACACTTGGGTAGAGTGACCCCTCCACAAGGGGCAAGCTGATATCAGAAGGAAAAAGTGGTTCAAAGCCCACCAAAGATCCAGCTTCGCTTTGGGTTCTGATTTTGGTGTTATGGCTAGGCCACTGTCTGGCTCCAAATCTTCATTTCTTTAGTGGTTAGGAGGGCATCTCCTGTTTTTGCTCTGAGCTTGATGGGGGTCAGAAGAGGTCACGTGGTGTAAACCTCTGCTTCTTGGGCCAATTGTTCTCACCTGGGCAGACCAGCAAGAATTGATGCTCCAGACAGGTGTGGCCATTTTGTGTCTGTTTTGGGGGTGGAGATTGGTTGGGGGATGAGGCAAGTAAGGGGGAGAATCCAAGCCAGAGGGAACTCATAGGTCAGTGGTTGACAAGGGGACTTAGGTCACCCAGGGAAAATACAGCCTTGCTCTCCACTGGCAGTTTCCCAGTGATGCTCTGGCTGCTCTCCACCTGTCCTGAGCCCTCCCTCTCCCCCCAGAGCTGCGGTCCCCACATGCACAGAAATAGGGAAGCGATGATGAATTTCCCCCGAACGGCATTACAGACAGTCATAAATAATGCTTTGGTCTTTGGTGACGGCACTTTCCATTAGAGCTGCCTGTGCTGGACTCTTGCTACCCCCAGTCTTCTGTCGGGGACTTGCAGTAAAATTTATCAGCCAGCTTTCTGCACCTAATAAATCATCCCCTTTGGGAGCTATCTGGAAGATAAGGCCAGGAGAACCCATCACCCACGTGCTTTTCTGGGGTGGAGTCAGGGTGAGACAGGTTCTAGCTAAGCAGCTTTAGACCCTGCTGAGGGCATTTCGTTCTGCCAGTCCAGCCTGTCAGATGTCTCTGGCCAGATTCTGAGGATGGGACCGTGGGTATGGTGGCTGTTCTGGTTCATGGTATGGTGTGAGTCTCTGCTTTGGAAACAGACCCACACAGCATTTCCTTCTTGTTCTCTTTCTCGTGAGTGAAGGCCTTGGGACTTGACCCCAGGCAGGATCAGAGCTATGTCCTTCCCCAGCACATGCTGTGATGGCTATGATTGTTTGAAAAATTCTCCTTGGGGTATTCTAGAGTCTTGAGTGTTGGCCAATATTTTAATAATATGCTGATAAGCAGCCTCCTACTGGAATAAAGACTCTATAAGCACCCCTTAATCCAGGACAACACTTTACCCATCTGTTCCCACATATTTTAAGCAGTGTCTACCATGATATTACAGTTTTCCTCAGAAATGATGTGTTACTTTTCATTACTACACATTGAAGGAAGTTCTAAAGGGTGCTGGTCTGGGATGGGAGAGATGCATGATTAAGAGTGACTGTTCTTTTTTTCCTTTTATTTTCAGTGCTAGGGATGGAATCTAGGGTCTTGTGCATGCTAGGCAAACACTCAAACACCAAACTATACCCCCACCCCAAGCTCTTTTGTTTATTTTTTGCTTTTAAGGTAGGGAATTACTATTTTGTCTATGACTGGCCTAGAACTTGAGATTACCTTTGCCTCCTGCTTTGCTGGGATGACAGGCGAGTGCTACTAAATCCAGTTGGATGATCACTGTCCTTTTTTTCTTTTTCAAAGGCATTTTCAATGTGATTGGAGAGACTGTCTTAAGCCAAATTCTCAGGAGTGGTGAGGGGTCTGTCCATTCTCAAAGCAAGATAGGGAATGTGTAAAGCGTGAGCCACATCTGTGAAGGACAGAAGGGCAACATAAACCTAGCTTTGTCATCCCCAGACTCACAGACCCTGCTACACAGGCTTACTCTGTGTAAGGAGACTGTCTAGGAACACAATCTTTTTCTGAGCATGTGTAGCTGTACTTTTTTTCTAGGGTCCTCCTCAGGTGCATAAAGGGACATTCTGACTCTTTTCTCACTTGGAAAGTAATAGCAAAAAATAAAGACATTATTATTGTGTTTGGAAGTAATTTTTAGTATTGTTGCTCTGAGACCATTTTTTTCCGTCCTAATTTTCCCTTGCTGGTGACTGCTTTTGCAAGACAGAAAGCCTAAGGGACAAATCTAAGCAGAACTCTTTCCTCTTCCTACCCTGTCAGGCCATTGGCCAGCTGAGATAATCTTGTCTAGGTTTCAGAAGGCTGTAGGGGGTAGCAGGCCTCATTCCCATGTCCTTTCCTAGGGGCTCATTCTACCTTGCTGTCTCTGACTGCCATAGGCACATCGCAAGCAAACATTAGATGAAGTGCCCTGAAGATGCTTAGCTGAGCCATGCATTTAATTTGGTGGTAATTGAAATTTGCCAACAAAGATTTGCATGTAATCTACGATTTCATTTTTCAATTAAAAAGACTTTCTTCTTGCGGTTGGAAAGCATTTGGCTGTTTTCCTTCTCACAGCACTTTGCAAACACTAATCCCTCTCTTCTTCAGGGAGCTAGAGGGAGGGGAGAGCTATGGGGCAAGGAGATGAAGTTTGAGGATAAGTGGAAAGGTCATATAGGATGGGCAGGGACAGGGGTGGAGGCTGAGGGTGGAAGGTAAGGGCACAGACACTGAGGCTCCCTCTTTTGCAATTGTCTAGGGAAACAAGTCCCATTTGGGGAGATATGGGTTCAAATGCTAGTGGACAGCCAAACAGCGATGGCACTTGAAGGTTTAGTCAGAGCTAGGAAGAGTCAATGCATTCTTTATGGCTAACTCAGGCTAAAAATTAGAGCCAGAAACAAGGTAGCCCATTGGCTCAGGTCCTGGGAGGCAGGAATGTTGCCTTGAATATACACAAGCAGCCCTATGGCTCTCTGAAGAAGAGAAGTGAGAGGAAGGTCTGTTCTAAGGATGGCTGGAGAAGCGAAGGCCAGGCAGGAAACAGAGGCTATAGAGAACAACAGAGAGTGTAGAGGGATGATGTGCAGGTCGTGGATCCAGACTGATTTAGCTAGTTCCTAGGATGGAGTTCAAAAGCTCTCAACTTTGGCTAGAACTTGATTTCTTTGAGCTCTAATTCCATACACACCCAATAATGTCAAAATAACCCCCACCTGAACAGGAGCCAGCTGCTGTGGTCTATATTTATTTCCCCTCAAAATTCATGTTGAGCTTGTGTCCGTGGCTACCTGCTTGGGAGGTTGAGATAGGTTCAAAGCCAGCTCAAGCAGGAAAGTCTGTGAGACCTTTATTTCCAATTAAAGCTGGGAGGAGAGCTGTGACTCAAGTGGCAGAGAGCCATCCTTGATCAGAAAAAGCTAAAGGACAGAGACCAGGCATTGAGTTCAAGCCCTAGTACTGGCACACACACACACAAAATCATCTTCAAATGCAATAGGATTAGAAGATATCCGGGGGTACACAGAGTTTGTTTACATATAAAACAGGCTAGAGGGAGACTTTTGTCCCTTCTGCCACTCCAAATCTCAGAGAGAAGGCACCTTTTATGAGATAAGGGAGAAACTTCTGGTCACTGAATCTGCCAGTGCCTGGATCTTGGACTTCCCTACCTGTAGAACTATGAAAAATACATTTCTGGTGTTTATAAATTGTCCAGTTTAATTGAGGTGGTTAGTTATAACAGCCTGAAAAACATCATCCTGTTATTCTGCAGAGGCTGGAGGACCGGGGCAATGGGTCTAGCATTTCACACACCCAGGGCCCAGTACAGTGTATGGCAAACAGAAATGAAAAAAAAAAAGTCAAATGAAGTAAGTGGAAGAACATTTTGTACGTTGCAATGGCCTTAGTGAAAAGGACCATTTTTTCCTGCAAATGACCTTTCTCTGGTTTACTGTGTACCAAGAGAAGGGACATGAAAGATACAGGACATACATGTTAGCAGCAGGAGGCAGGGGCCACACCCCCATACTCCAGTGAAGCAAGACTCACCTCTCTTGCAAGTTTATGTAGCTAGGGGAATGTGTACTATTCTGCTGTGGATGTCTGCCTGGTGCGATTTTCAACTAGGATACCTTCTCCAACATTAATAGGCAATAGAAACTAATGACCCCATCAAGCTTAATTTCCTGTTTGTGAAGTCTTTGACCCAAAGATAGGTTGAGCTTTGGTTGGGGAGGGGCCATGCCAACTCTGGGTGTGTGGATTTGGGGCTTATCTGAGAACTTGGAGCTTTGGGACCCAGGTACGTCCATGTGCCTGGCTAGGGTTTTGTCTGAGCATGGACTCACCCTCTTAGGGACTGGTGGAAAATCATTATGTACCACACAGGTGACTCGGCATGGTGTGACAGGCCTGGAGAGCAGTTACCACAGAGAGCCAGTGAGGGGGTTGGGAAGAGACAGCGTGGTTCCTGTACCCAGGCTAAAGGAGGATTTCGAGAGGTGTAAAAACTTTTGGTCAGTCTGGCACTGGTGACAAAGACCTGTAATCCTAGTAACTCAGGAGACTGAGATCTGAGGATCATGGTTTGAAGTCAGCCTGTTCAGGAAACGTCTATGAGAATCTGATCATCAATGAGTCACCAAAAAGTCAGACGTGGAGCTGTGGTTTGAGTGGTAGAACATGAGCTTTGAGCAAAAGAGCTAAGGGGCAGTGCCTAGCTGTTCAGTTTAAGCCCTAGTACTGGCATGAAAAAAAAGGGAACTAATGGTGTATTCATTCTCAGAATAGGGTGCACAGCTTTGGGCAAAGGAGGGGTCCCCCTCTTCAGCAATGGAAGGCCTTTTATTGTCTGCTTTCTTTCAAGTATAGATAATCTTTTTTACCTGGCCAGACAGCTGAACCGTTTTCATTTTTTTAAAACTCAGCAATAAATCTGCCAACCTCACAGGGCAGGAGCAAGGGCTTTGCTTGCTGCATCTACACAGAGGTCTCATAAAAGTGGTGTAAAATGGGAGAAAAAAAATATTTTACACTTTGTCTGCTCTGGATTATGGCAATTCTCTACTCGTCCCCATTACAAATGGCCGACCTTCCCACAATGTTCAAGTACCTTTTACCGAGTCAGCTGGGAAGAACTGTGTCTCTGTCCTTCCGCTGTCCCCCTTCTCTACAAACACTCCTCTTGTCTGAGAGGAAGCAGAGGCTGCTGGTAAGCCAGCCACGATGGCTTATTGTGCTTCAGGAAGGAAGTGACATGAAAAACCCCAGTGCACAATGCTCTGCCATGAAAGTCTGCCTTGCATTCATTACAGGTAATTTTTTAGCTACAATCAAATCTCCAGTATTAATATTCAAAGACAACTAACAGCCTCCTCAAGTGTATCTTCCTCTGTCTCCCGCATTAATCTACATGTTAGTCGAAGAAATCACTTCCTGGATATGCTGTGTTTCCCATTTCTCGGCCTTTCCCCTAAACTATTTTCCTGCATTCAACTTAATCCTCCTCCTCCTCTGCCTAGCATGCCAGACAAGTGCTCTATCACTTGAGCCACACCCACAGTCCATTTTTGTTTGTTTGTGTTTTGGTAGCACTAGAGTTGGAACTCAGAGCCTGGAGCCTGCTAGGCAGGTGCTATTCCACTTAAGCTACACCCCTAACCTTCTCCTTTTAATTTTATTTTTAACCCTCCATTTAAAATTTTGTTTTTGAGCTAGGGTCTTGAGCTAACTTTGTCTGGGTTGGCCATGAAACTATTCATGTCTTTGTAGCTAGGACTACGGGTCTGTACCACCATGCCTAGCTCTTCTCTCCTCTTTGAAGCCTTCCTGAGTTGTCCTAGCCTACAGTGTTCTTTCTTTACTTGGGACTTAACACTTATAACCCCTTCCCTAGGTTAACAGTCTTTTGACTTTTAAAAAAGCGATTGTCATTTTCATCTGGACTTTGCTGGCTTATGCCTGTAATCCTACTTGCTCAGGAGGCTGAGACCTAGACAATCTTGGTTGAAAGCCAGCCAGGGCAGAAAAGTCCAAGAGATTTCATCTCCAATTAATCAGCAGAAAACCCAACTGGACGCATATATGGCTCAAGTGGTAGAGTACCATTTGAGCAAATAAGGTGAGTAAGAAGAGCAGTATGAAGCTCTGAGTTCAGGTCTCAGTACTGGCTAAAAGAAGAGAGAGAGAAAGAAAGAAAAAAGCTATGGCCACTTTCCTATCTATCTATCATTTTCTTATTTAAGTTTTCTTATTCCACTAATCTATAATGTCTTATGGATGCCTCTTTCCTTTGCACCATCAGACATATGACTTTAACTGCTTAGTACAAAGTAGATGCTAAGCGAATGTTGAAACAATAAGCAAATGAGAAGTCCTATATGGGATGAGTGTGGCTCTGGTGTTGCGGCCTGATTTTTCTTGGTTGGAAAACTAAGCAAAACACTTTGTATTTCCAAGGCCAAGGGAGAGTTGGCTTGAGGGATGCTTCCAGGAGACATTTCCTCTTGCTTGGATGATGCTTGACCGTTGGGTGACTGTTGGGTGTGTGTGTTAGTAATAACCCCAGCAGGCACTGTGTAGGCCCTGGTCCCCTTGTCTACAACATAAGGTATTCAGATACTTATGGTAGATTCTTACTGGGTCCCCTCCCTTCACACCTTCCCCATTCCTTTCTGCATCCCCAGATGCTCCCTGTGTGCAGCCTGTATTTAACTCAGAGTAGGGAATGGGAAATTCAATTTCTTCTAACTGAGCCTTGCCACTGCCTGCTACCTTGCTCTGTCTCTGCTTTGTGAGGCTCCCCCTCAAGGCCACCTTCCGGATTTGTGTGATTTGCGGTTGTGGTTGTGGCTGTCACTGATTTCTTTGTTGTTTCTGTAAGCTTGCTAGTGCTACTGTTTTCCTTGCAGCTCGATTTTCAGCTGAGTGTTTAGGTAGTAAATATGGCTTACACCAACTCGGTTGGAAATAATGGCATTTATGTGCTGAGGTTATTTCCAAAACCTGCGATATGTGTATACAAATAGATCCACGGCAGGGCCCCTAGACTGGGGTGCTCACAAACTCAGTAAAACCTTCGAGATGGAGTATAAACAGGTGTCTGCCACAAGGGCAGGCCAAGAGGTTCAGGAAAAGCTACCCCCTCCCCTGATGTTGGCTCTAAACACAAGCTCCACAAACACCTTGTTTAGCTTTGCGGGAGGTAGGAGATGTCTTTGTGATCCTATTTACCTGCTAATACTCTTTTGAGTATCTCTCATTAAACTTCTTACTTTTCTATTTGTTTACCCTCAATGGTAATGGTGTTAAACCTTAATTGCCCTGGATCATGATATGGGAAAAAATGTGCCAAGAAACTGTGGGATTGGACTGTAAAACTGGCTGCTCTCTCCTTTTCCAAATGGCTTCCAGTCTGGGGAGTCTTTCGCATGTTGGACATAATCCTTATGAAAAGTGCTCCCGCCCCCCAATCCATGGTGGTGTTTACCTAATCCAACAGAGAGCAAAAACAGACAGCTCTCAGAGGGAAGGTCAAGTTACTCTTAAAAAAAAACAATTATGTCTGTACTGGGGCTTGAACTCAGGGACCAGGTGCTGTCCTTTGGCTTTTCCACTCAAAGATGGGGCTCTGTCAGTTTAATCACACCTCCACTCCTGGTTTTGTGGTGGTTAATTGGAGACAAGAATCTCCTGGACTTTCCTGGCCAAGCTGACTTGGAACTGTGATCCTCAGATCTCAGCCTCCTAAATAGCTAGGCTTACAGGTGTGAGCCACCAGCACCCAGTCAAGCTGCTCTTAAAGACAACTCGGGCCTCTGAATTTGGATAGTAAGGATTTATTTGAGGGCCAGAGTCTTGTTCTGGTTAATCTGCCTGGGCTCTGGGCACAGTACTCATCTTCACATCTGGCAGCTATGTGTGAAGAGGGCATGTGCCCCCATTCTAGATGAAGGTCTCATTCTCCAAGAGGTCAAGAGCGATTTCAAAGACATCCTGGCTCTTTGTGCTGAAGGCTTTGTGACAAAGGCCTAGGAAACGGGTTTTGATTGTTCTCCAACTTGTAAATGCCACGCAGAAATCTTGTCGCAGTTCCTAAATGCCACATTTCGGCGTGTTTATTGTTTCCCCCCCTAACGGGGAAAGATGGTGAATGGACTAATAATTCAGGAGCCGAGAACATGTTTATTTGATTTTTAGAGCTTTAGCAAATACAGTGTGTACAAAACCCAGTGCCAACAGCATGCATAATTCCTCCAGGAACAGGCTGATAGAAACACAAAGCTTGCATGCTTCAAAACTGTAACCAATATTTACACATCTGAGTGACTAATTCTCCACTCTGAGCAGGAAACAATAGACATAATAGTCAGGTACATTAATGCAGAGCGTGCTCATCTGGTGACTTGGATATTTGACACATAAACAAAGTTGGGGAGGGGGGGCGGGGAGGGGGGAGAGGTAGAAGGCTTTTTATCTACCTGTGTAAACCATACACCAAACAGCAGGTTTCAAACCCTCTCAGAAAATGCTGACCCAACGCTGCTCTCAGAGCTCATATGCAGGATTGGCACATGATTTGCTGCGCTGCGGGAGTTCTGTAGCTGACCTCATTAGCAGCGCGTTTCCTGGCTTGTTAGCATCATATTTGTATAATTTACAGCACCTTCGTTTTTATGGAATGTGTTTCTTGTAGAGTGTAATGGCAGCAATATATTTAACCTCTCATATTTAGAAATGCTTTTGCTGGAGGCAGCCTGTAGATATAAAAGGGACATTTTCTCCTCTCCTGCATGGGCCCACTTTTTTTTTCCTTCTTCTCATTTTGGCTTGTGGCTGCTTTCTGTGTGTGTGTGTGTGTGTGTGTGTGTGTGTGTGTGTGTGTGTGTGTGTGTGTGTGTGTGTTATATCTGCATGTGTATGTTTATGTGTGTATACATATATGTGTGGTACTGGGAGACACAAAGGAGCCCTGGAGGTATGACTTTTGTTTTGGAAGACAGAGGCCATTTCCAAGGGCACCCTAGCTTCCTTAACTGGGTGTGGCTTTGGATGGGGGTGAGGGTAGGGCATTGGAGGGTGAATTTATAAATCAGGAAAGGGATTCAGGCAGGTTAAGACACTCAGGAACAAGTTCATGAAGAACTTGGCCCATGAAGGTGAGATTTTAAGCTTCTAAAACCTACTGGGGGCTTCTGGATTAAACAATAGGATGGAAAATGGAAAGTTACATGTCATATAGGAACAAATCCTACCAAATAAGTTCTTACCTTAGAAAAACCATTTATGAATAGAAATGTATGTGTTCTTTTCCTGCTTGTGTAGAAAAAGCAGAAATGGCTGCAACTCAGTGTTTGAAAAGGGGCTCATGTTTTCATTTAGAAGTCTCTCTGGAAAACCTCTCCTCAGAGTGGAGGGGATTTTTTTTTTCCTTGGTTGGTCATGATGCTTGAACTCTGGGCCTGGGCACTGTCCCTCAGCTCTTCAGCTCAAGGCAAGTGCTCTACCACTTGAACCACAGCGCCACTTCCGGTTTTCTAGTGGTTTATTGGAGATAAGAGTCTCATGGACTTTTCCTGCCCGGGCTGGCTTTGAACTGCGATCCTCAGATCTCAGCCTCCTGAGTAGCTAGAATTACAGGTGTGAGCCACCGGTGCCAGCTGAGTCAGGGGGTTTGATCCAGGTTCCAGCCCGTGATGATCTGTGGCCAATGTTGGGCAAATTGACCATGGTCTCCGGTCTCTGTAGGTGAGGTTTCCACATTCCAGGCCTGTTGTCTGCAGTTCTGGAGGCACATGAAGGCTGAAGGCTGGAGCTACTTTGCCCAGTTGTGTTCCTGAGGGTTGTGGGCAGGACAGGGAGATGCAGCACTCAGGGGCTGATAGCAGGTTCTATCTGCTGATGGGCCAAGAAAGACTAAGAAGGGCATATGGATGCAAAATTCAGGCCCCAAGTGTACAGTTTTACTGCTTAGGTAAAAACTGGCATCAGACTATGCATAGTGGACATACTCTTTCCTATAATCATCTTTTGGCCTAAATGAAAAACTCATTCTAGGGACAAGATAAATAGGTAAACTCTGGGCTTTGTGAACTCACATTGAAAGATACGAGATTAAGTCAGTCTAGTCAAATGACTTGAGACCTAGGGACAAACTTTCTCTAGCTAGCTAGTCATCTGAAGTTCTCATCTTCCAGAAATTTTTCTGCTACTGGTATGTTATCCAATAGTGATTTTTAAAAAAATCTGGGTTCTTGATTTTACTTAATAGACATCTTCATTTATTGGTATCTACAGGGGCTTCAATGAGTCCAGGAAGAGGCAATATTTGTTGATGCTTAAGTCCCTTGGATAAATTGGCATAGTTCTTTGTATATAGCCTCCTATAACTCTCCTGTAGATCAAATAATCTCTATAGTATTTGTAATATCAAGTCCAGTATAAAGCTATGCAAGCAGTCATCCCACCCTGTGGATCAGAATAATGACAACAAGGAAAAGTCGGGACACGTTCAGTATACATACTCTTTCTCCCAAATTGTTTCACTTCACGGTTGGTTGAATCCATGCAGAAATCCCAGATATGGAGGCCAACTGTGTGTCTCCAAAACTTTGGAAAGATTAAATTATACAATAATTATTTAAAATTTTAAATGTATTTATATCTGAAATTCTAGTGCAAATTTATATTTGAAGTTTAAATGCACCAAAGGTGTTGGCTATTTAAGGTCATTTACTGGTGGTGCAGCTTTTGCTGTGTAAAGTCTCTAGTTTCAACTTAACTAAATCCTGGAATATTTATTGTGTGTCTGTTAAGTACTGGGGCTTCAAATAAAAAAGATAAAATAAAATTTTTGTCTTCCAAGGGCTCATGATTTCAGTTTTGAATGGCAATTTGCATGTTCTATTTTATTATTATTATTATTAATTATTATTATTTTATTATTTTGCAGTACAGGGGATTGAACCCAGGGCTTCATGTCAGCTGTGTTCCCTGTCCCCATTTGTTTAGAAGTATTTTGTAGACTTATTAGTATGCATAGAAAAATGGGAACATTTCCAAAACCCAACACCCACTGATTAGATTGTTTTCTAACTTCTGCAAAAGAGAGACCATTATTTTGAATGTTTATTTGAAAAACTCCCGTTTAACTGCTTTGATAAGTGGCTCGTCAGTAGTGACGAGAACACAAGGCTGTGGACATGGATCCAGGCTGGTGTCACAGACTGTGGCTGGATAAAATCTTCTTCCTCTGTTAAGATGGAAGCCATTTCTTTCCCTTCTCTGTGATCAGTTCCTCCACTTTGTTTGAGATCATTCCATTTCTGTTCACTTACTTGTACTCTGAAAGTCCAGCCTATATATATGCTTTTCATCTTTCATACTTACACATGTCCAATCTCTCCATCTAATAAAATACTACTTGTACCATCATCTCTAGGTCAACTATCCTTCCCCATTTCTTTCCAGCCACCCTCTCTGAGTGGCCATGGAACACATTCCTTCTGTTCTCTCCCACCCACTTGGGATATGGCCTCTGAAACTGCTCCCCATGGTCTCCAATAAGTTTTACGACCCTGAATCTAACACACACTTATCTTGTGTGCCTCTCTCCTGTATTTGACTCCTTCCTTCTGGAACATTATTTTCCCCTGGGGTCTGCTCATCTTTCTTCTTCAAACCTTGGAGGGGTTTGACCAAGGGTCTGACTTGTCAATCTATTTTCTCTCTTTTGAGCCATGTTATTTATTTGTCACAGTTTCCATGGTTGATTTTTTAAAAAGTATTGCAACTGTCCTGAGTTCTTCTATATTAGACAACTCCAATGGCTAGTTTATTGTAATAAAGAAAATACAAAATACAATGGCTCAATCCTGATAGAAACTTATTTCTCTTCCACAAGTGAGTCTAGATTTCTGAGTATTCCAGAAAGGGCAGGTAGCCATGAACTTATCCAAGAGCTTTAAAGTTATGCTTTAACAATGAAGCTGGGATCCCATTGTTTCTGCTTAAAACCCTTTAATGGCTTTTCATTAATTCGCATTCTTCATGTGCCCTAGAATGCCTGGTATAACTTGATCTCTGCCGGCCTCATCATGCTTATCTCATGCCTCCTGACTTGGTTCTCTCCAGTCCTGACTTTGGTCATCTCCGAGTCTGACCTTGATTCTCTTTAGTCCTGATTTGGACTTGTCCTGATTCCTGACATCAGCTATGCTATCTCTCTGCTCTGTCTTTTTCGGAGTTAAAGTGTGTCCTCTTTTCTCCTTCCCTGTCTGACTAACTATTGTTAATTCTTCAGAGAGCTCATTTCAGGGATGATCTTGTCAGAAAGATCTTTCTCCTTTCTGCTAGGTTTTCTCCTTGTTCTATATTCCTATAGCAGCTTATCATTCATATTTACTAACACTGATCAATAATTAAATGGCCAAGATCTGTATATGTGACTTTATCATATACTCCAAGAAGACCTGGATTCCTTCATTTATTTAAGGAATAAAATCTATGAAATTGTTCAGGGGCTGGTGGCTCACATCTGTAATACTATCTACTCAGGAGGTCCAGATCTGAAGATTGACATTTGAGGCCAGCATAGGCAGGAAAGTCCAAGAGACTCTTATCTCTCCCATCAAACCAGCAAAATGCCAGAGAGGTTGGTATGGCTCAAATGGCAGAGTGCTAGCTTTGAGTGCAAAAGCCAAGTGAGAGTACAAGGCCCAGAGTTTAAGCCTCACTACCCCTACCACCTATACATACAAGGATTCAGAAAGGTACTACTTTTAAATAGTTCCTTTACCCCTTTACTCAAAACTGCTCTATGCAAGGACTCCATAATGATGAACTGCATAGATATTCTAATAACAGCTTTTGATCACAAAAAACTTTAAGAATGTAGAGAGAAAGAAAAAAGTAGTAATGAACAGAAATGTTCAAGTTATATTTATGAACAGAAATGTTCAAGTTATATTTAACTATAGCAATGGTAGCTTACATTTATGTATCGTTTTATAATTTTAACATTTTTACTTATGTAATTTAACTTGCTCTATACAAGGCCCTGCTAGAGACGTGCAAACTGGGAATCAGTTAAGTTGATCTAACCAAAATCTTTCGTTGAGTAAATATAGGAGCTAGAACCTGAGTTCAGGTCTTTGAGTCTAGCAGTAGGCATTGTCCGCTATGTTAGGTGCCATAGAGAACATAAAGCCCAACAAAGTCTATGCCTTCTGTGTTTGACTCAGGTAGCCATTTGACAATTATTTGTGAATCAGATAAATGTACAAATGCCTATAGCAGTGGTCTGGCAATGTTACTAAGATTTTACACCAACCCATAAGTCAACAATGATGTGATAATAAACAGAAACAATGAAACATGTTGTATTATATAGGAGAGAGGTGGAATCTGGCCAGCAGACTAGATAATTGCTCTTAAGTGAATTCAACGATCACTTTAAGTAACTATGTGGGTATGTGGGAGGTCTAGATATATGCCTCAAGAACCCTGAACCCACTAATGACAGGTTTGACAAAGGAAGTTTTACTATAACTCAGGACTTGATTGAAATTTGAGATATCACATGTGTGAATAATACCTAGCCTGATTCTCTCCTGTACTCAATAAGATGAGAAACAGTGTCATTGGCTTGAAAGGGCCTTAACTATTTCCCTGCCAAAATTTTGTGTTCTTGCCAATCCATCTGATCATCTAAATGCAATCTTGACTACAGTAGGCAACCAACAGTCTTCACAGAAGCTCGGTGTCTCTAGGTGAAGGCAGTGTCTTTCTTTGGCATTCCAGGGCAGACAACTTCTCCATCAAAGATGGTATTTCACCAGAGGAAGACCTTGAATCTGGGTTAGGAAGAATTACCTTTAAGATCTGTAATTTTGATGATTCTATGAGGGAAAATTTTTGCTGGTCTGAGGATCTTGCTTCTTTTAACTTTGGGTGGTTTCAGAGTTGACTGTAGGTTATATACAATACTTTTAATTTTGACACAATAGGTCCCCTTTCCCCCTTCCCCCCTTCTTGCTCCTCTTTCTCCTCCTTCTCCCTTCTTTCTTCTTCATAGCTCAGCCACTTGAGCCATACTTCCAGGCCTTTATTGCTTCAGTTATTTTTCAGGCTATTTTTGCCCTGGGGTGGCTTGGACTAGAATCCTCCTACTTACACTCTCTAGGTAGCTGGCATTACAGGCATGCACCACCATGCCCATCCTTTTTTTAAAAGATAAGTTTTACTAACCTTTTGCCTAGGCCAGTCTTGAACATCAATCCTCTATTTCTGCCTCTTTAGTATTTGGATAACTTCTTAATAATGTGAAAGTTATGTAAGCATTCTAATATTAATTTTTTTCCTCTGAAAAATACTAGCTTTTTTGAGTAAGGTTCTCTATTAGGTTTTGTTATATCTTATCATTATGGCAACATTGGAGGCTTATTTTTATAGGTAAGTTACACGAGGCTCATAGTAAGTATTTGTTGTAGTTAGTGTGAAGGTTAAAACACCTGATTGTTTTATGCTTTATAACACTGATTATATGAAGTGAAGATGATTAAAATGTGAATTGTTGTGATGATTTGAGTTGCTGCACAGCACACATTTGGTATTCATGATAGTAGTTATTAATAATAACTATGCTTATGATTGTACAGAGACAGTCTATATATTCATATTCATCAGAGTTGGAAGAGCTTTGACATGTCATGTCCATTGAGTCTGGGTTGGAAATTCTCCAGCTGAAATATAGGGACATATGTTTGTTGGCATAACACATGTTAAAGCTTCAGTGATGACTACATTTATAACTGGATTCTGGCCTTTCACATTCCCACCACAAACATTCCTTTTCACTTTGAAGCAAAGTTTTGTGAATGACTGTGATACAAGGAATGGGGAGGTGGTCTTGTTACTGTGGTAGCTTTCCCTTCCTGTCCCTTCACCATCTCCAAACATATTGGTAGAGTTCTATTTCCTGTATCAACTATAGACAGGATTTTAAAAGACCTGAAGGAACTGGAAAGTAAATAAAACCAGGAGAGACTCCAGAGGTGTTGGCACTTGAAGAAAGAAAGAGTATGAAATGTTTCCTATTTATCATGGCCCTATCCACGTAGTCAGGACCGTGTGGGATAGTTAAAATCAGATAGGAAATCTGCAGTGACTCTGGCCTGAAGATTCAGATGACTGTTTTGGACAACCACAACTGCTAAATATAGACTCTTCCCAAATCTCTGAATTAAGCATGTGTGGAGTAGAGTCCAAGTAGCTCAGCTAAAGATAGATGATTAAACTGAGAGTTGAAATGCTACCCAGGGGATTGAACTTGCAATCTGAGTCCAACCAACTTAATTGTCTGTGGTGGCAACAACCATAATAATAACTCAATACTCATCTTCAGAATTCAGAAAAGCTAAAGCACTACCTTCACAATGTCAAGAGTATATCCCAAAAGAGATGTAGGACAAGAGCCAGAAAGATGTGAACTATGTTCAAGAGAAAATACAGTTAATAAAGACTGACTCCCCTACTTGATCCAAATATTAAAATTTGGTAAAGATTTCAAGGTAGTTATACATATTCATTAGTATAAAAGAAAATATGATCGAAACAAATGGAAAAAAGATAATATATCCACAGAGAAAAGAATAGAACTGAAAAAATAGACATTCCCCAAAGCAGACTGAGAAAGATTCAGTGAACTTGAAGATGGTACAGTATAAAGTATCTGTTTTTAGCTGGGTGTGGCTCAAGCCTGGAATCCTAGCTACTCAATCCTAGATTGAGAAATAGAGATTCAAGGTCAACCTTGGTATAAAAATTTATTGTTTGAATTCATTGAACTTTTATGTTCATAGGCTGAGACTCCAATTAATAATAAAAGTTGATGGTGGTTTGTGGTTCCATCACAGGTCCAAAGAATGGGACCAAGTGACCATGGACTGAAACCCCTAAACTATGAGCCAAAATAAACCCTTCTTCTAAGTTGATTTATCTGAGGTATTGCTTACAGAGATAAAAAACTGACTAATACACCAATACAAATCATACATTAAAGGGAATTCTTTAGCGTCAAAGGGAATTATAGCCAATGGAAAGTACTTTTGCTTTTTTTTTTTTTTTTTTGGAAAGAAGGAAAAGCATCAAAATAGGAAATATAAGAGGTAAGTATAAAGTATCATTTTTTACTTCTTAAATTTTGCAAATTTAAATTATAACATTGTGTTTTGGGTGTTATGAACATTAAGGATGCATGCAAGTGAGAATACATCATAGGGAGAGAGAGTACAAGGACCTCCATAGTTGAAATATTCTTAAATTTTGCATAAAATGGTAAAGTATTAATTATATAAAGACTATAAGTTAAGAGTACATATCATAATCACCAGAGAAAAGAATTTTATTGATGAAATAAACTTACACAAAAATTTGGCATACAATTTCAGTATCAAATTGAGTCTCAGCAACTTTTTTTTTTTTTTTAATAAAAAAAGACCTCTATAGGTCTATAGGTCAGTAGGGGCTGGGAAAGTGGCTCAGTGGTAAAGCGCTTGCCTTGCATGCATGAGGCCCTGGGTTCGATTTCTCAGCACCACATAAGCAAAAAGAAAAAAGCCGGAAGTGGTGCTGTGGCTCAAGTGGTAGAGCGCTAGCCTTGAGCTGAAGAGCTGAGGGACAGCGTCCAGGCCCAGAGTTCAGGCCCCATGACTGGACCCAAAAAAAAAAAAAAAAAGAAAAATTAAAAAAAAGAAAAAAGCCAATAAAAAAATTTTCCCTTGGCTTTCTCTGTTTGAAAGTCATCTTGCTTCTAGGGAAAATGGAAACTGCATTTATTTACTCACTCAGATATGCATCATCCAGTAGATATCTAATGCTCTCCATAGATTGTGTTATAATAACCTTTGGGGATATAAATAAGGCAGGACAAAATCCTTACCTTCAATGAGGTTTGTCCTTCTCACTCATGAATTGATGGCAACTTTTCTCATTTTCTATACCTATATTCAGATAATAACAGGTACTACAAGCAGACTAATGATGGAGAACATGGTGATCATTTCCTGCTATGTGAAAGCCCCATGGGATGGGAGGTTTGGAGGCCTTGGGATTATGCCCTTGGCTTGGAGTGAGAGCATGAGGTTTCCCTCCTGCCCACTGGCAACTTAGCTGTGTTAATTTTAAGCCTCTTACTTAACTTTCTTAATCCTTAGATTGATCATTTTCAAAATGTGGGTAGCTATCTCTGCCACTATTCTTCAAGGAGACAAATCTAGCTCTGCTTGCTGAGTTTAAGAGTTAGTTCTTAGTAGTCCACTAAGAAGTAACTGTTCTAACACTAATTCTCATGTGGAGTCTTGGAGAAAACAACAAATGACATTTACTATACTGTCTATTTTCTTCCTTTTTTCTCTTTTTTTTTTTTTTTTTGTGGGACATGGTGGTGCTTTTTTGGAGCTTGACCTCAGGGCTTTGTACTCTTGCTTGGTTTTTTCTACTCAACGATGGTACTCTACAACTTGAGCTATACCTCTCTTTCCATTTGTCCTTGATTGGATTGTTTTCCTGTGTGGTATAATCTGGTGGAGTGGTGTAGCCATGGGCTTTGGTATAAGACTGACCAGGGTTTAAATTTTAGCTCTGTATTTACTAGCTGTAAGACTTTGGATTTTATATCTCAGTCCCCTTACCTAGAAAATGGAATACATGGAAGAGATAACATGGAAGAGATGACAGTTGTCTACGGAACATTCTTGCCTCTTATCTATTGTGCAGAGGTATTTCTTTCTGTGAGCTGTCCAGCTCATGCTGAGAAATTGCATCTGGGAATGTATCTATGATTAATTAGTTCTCATCAATTCAATGGGAGCATAAGTAATGCAGTCTTATTGCAGGCATAACCGAGACAAAGAAAATTCCATCCACAGGCAAACCACCATGTTCTTTCCCTTTCAGACATAATGCAAGTAGGCACTGCAAGTGTGGAAATTGCATGCTGAGATGATGGAGCCACAAGATGGAAGGATGCTGGGCTTCCGTCACTGCCGGGGGGATTAGAGGTGCTACTTTAGAATTAGTGTAAGTGACAAACTTGTGGTGTTTGTACTATCACACTTTTTTTTTTTTTTTTAAAACAGCACTGCCTAATTAATTTAGAAAACACAAGTTGCACAGCTATGAGTTATCTGTCAGGTGGTAAGGTTAAATAAATACAAGACTGCTTCTACCTGACAACCGTATTAAAAAGGACCTTCATAATGCATATTAATATACAAAAGAATGGGTTTCACTATGACATTTTCATATATGCACATAATGTGTTTTAGTCATATTGACCTTCCCATAATCTTCTCGTCTCCCTTTACCCTTCCTGCTGGTCTTCCTCTTCCCAAATAGCTCCTCCTTCATTCTCCCTGACAGCATATTTTTATCGGGTTGGATGAAGAGTCCGCATCACCCTTGCTAATGTTCCTTGCCATCCATGCATGTGACTCTCACTTCCCCAATGAGCTCGACAAAGGCGAGGTAGCCACACAGCACGAAGCAGGAAAGTGAATGCTCCTGGGTCCTCAATGACAAAGGAGGACTGAGCTGGGCAGAGAAGGCTTTTTAAACTTGAACCAAGATCTTTCCTGGAAGCAGTGAGGGTTTTTAGGCTATTGTTAGACTAGGAAGCCAGGACCTTTGTCTGTGGAAAACTTGTTTTATGTCCTTTACAAGGCTTCCTGTTAAGGATGCTCACTGACTTGGTGAGAGACATATATTTAGTCATTCTGCAAAGAGGGGTCTTTGATGATGAAGTGTAGCCCCGCGCAGGCTCAGGCCTGGAGGATGTGCAGTTTAAACATCCAAACCTAGTATTCCTTAGGAACTGGAATAGGAAGAAAACAGCCCTTTTCCCCAAACCAACTTGTGTATAAAGGCCGTAGCCCACTTCCACGGCTCCACAGTGGTTCTGTGGTCCCTAGGCCTGGAATACTCGAGGTGCCAGTTAGGATGGTGGTGGTCCTGCCCCTACCCCAGCACCTAGAGAACTCAGGGTCAGACATCTGAGAACTTGGACTTCATGGGGCAGATAGCAAGTGACAGCAAAGCAGCAGTCCAGGCCAGGCCCAGGAGCAGCAAGAGAGTGGAACTTAGAGAAGGTACAGGTTATGAGGGGGCACAGGGAAGCAAAGCCCATTCTGGTGGGATGAGACAGAGAGCACCAAATAGGAGAGAAAGGAGAAAGAGGCAGGAGTTGACTGTTGAGGATAGTGTCCAGGATCCCTCTGCCTGAGTTACCAGGCTGGGGCTGAGGAGGGAGGGGATGATGGTTGAGTAGGGTGACTGGTATTGAGTTTGGAGGATTCTGAGTGCCAGTCAGAGAAGTTCTATGTCAGACAAGGCTCCGTAGGGAACCTGTGATACGCTGGTCAGCGCATCCTGCCAGGCCCTTCCTGGGGCCGTCGGAGCAGCCGGCTGGTCCATCTGCTCAGCATATTTCTATCCAGCTCTGCTCAGCACATCTTTTGCTTCACTCAGCTCAGCATATCTTCCTCCCCCGCTCAGCCCAGGGGAAACCATTTCTCCAGGTAGAGAGGAGTTTGGAGTCACCTCCTCTTGGGTACTGTATCCCAGTAAATTATTGCCAGGTTATTGTCTGCTCTCTCTAAAGAGGCAGCATCTTTCCCAGGTCTCCGAGGGATTGGGCCAGCCCATCACACACTCCAGAGCCTTGCCTTCCAATTGCTGACATCAGTCCTACAGGGAGTCTGCGTAATCCATGCCTCCTGTCCTAGCTTGTTTTTGCTTGACCACCTAGCTTTTGTGACCTAATCTTTCTCTCTCTCTCTCTCTCTCTCTCTCTCTCTCTCTCTCCCTCTCTCTCCCTCTCTCTCTGTCTCTCTCTCCCTTCTCCTTACAAATGGCTTTGCAGCAGCCCCGGGAGTGCACAGCAGCACCAATCACGTCTCCATGGTTCCTTGTTAGCTGTGCTCTAAGCAGGAAAGTGACTAGGCCTGACAATATAATTTACATTGCTGTATAAAACTATCTGTGGAAGCCAAGCTAATTTGTGCCAGATTAGGCTATTTGTCTCAGCCACTGTCTAGCAGCACAATCTATCAGAGGGCTGTTTTCAAATATCGCTTTTCAAGCGTGCCCTTGAGAGGCAGAAATTGATTGGGATCTTAGAGAGCAAAATTACAGCAATAACTTAAAAGAAACAATAATTACTGAATCATACCAGTGTCAGCACTCTGCAAAACACGAAATAGCCATCAAACCCCAATCCAATATATTCTGAAGTGAATTTATTGAATGGAAAAAGCAGTTGAGTGAGGGTTTTTTCCCTCCCCCCTCCTCTTCCCCTGTACATATGGTTATCTCAAAACCGCAAGTGAATGAGTCGATAATTCTTGTCATTGACTGCTCCATTTTCACGGAGTCAGAGGAGATCCATTAGCTGCCTGCTGCTGTACCGTCACCCTCTTTCCTCTCTCCTCTCTCCTTCTCTCCATCGCCTCTATTCATTTGCTAGTCTCTGCTCTTCAAGCAAACAAACATGTATAACTAATCATCTGTTAAAATGCAGAGGGCCCCTAATAAATCTCTGCAGCTGAAATACTTTAATGGGTAATTAATTGATCCTGTTCCAGAGGAGTAATAAGATAATAAATTAGACAATATTTCACTCAGTCGTGTCAGGCGCCTAGCTAATGGCGCTGTAGGGCTTAGCTGAAGGATAATAAATTAGCCAGAAATTAACTGCTAAGAGCTTTCTGCAGAGAAATCGGCTGACAAGTGAGTCACATGCGTGATTCAGGGCCTGCCTGGTATTGTGGCAATCTCGGAATATGAACTTGTACTTTGGGAGGGAGGCCCCCTGGGGCACTCCCAGCCTGGCTCCAGCAAGATTACCTTCCCAGCCTAAGAGCCTGTTGGGCAACACCCAGAGCGTGTGAAGTGGGCCAGAGTCCTTGTCTTTACCCTCAGCTGGTTCCCAGGATCTGTAAACTCATGCATGGGATGTGCTCTTCAAAGTAGCTTTCCCCAAGCCATGCCATCAGACTCTCTGAGTTTTGTTGTTGTTGTTGTTGTTTGTCTTTGTTCAGTAGTGGGGCTTGAACTCTGGGCCTGGGCGCTGTCCCTGAGCTCTTCAGCTCAAGGCTAGCTCTCTACCACTTGAGCCACAGCACCACTTCCGGTTTTCTGTTGGTTACTTGGAGATAAGAGTCTCACAGACGTTCTTGCCTGGGCTGGCTTTGAACTGTGATCCTCAGATCTCAGCCTCCGGAGTAGCTAGGATTATAGACATAAGCCATTGGCACCTGGCAGACTCTCTGAGTTTTTACAGGCCCCACCCATTCTGATCAGGATGGCTGTTGAATCCCTGTCATGACTCTAACCCATCCACTGGTCCTGAAGCAAAAAGGCAAAGGAGGAAGGGTGGGGCCTTTGTGGCAATGTAGATAGAAGACGCTGTCACAAACAAGGCTGCCACAAAAATCAGAAAAAGGAGTAGGGAGCAGTGGAGTGAATTGCGTGTTCTAACAGATAAGAGATATCTGTTATGGGGTCAGGAGGAAAAATCTCTTGGCTTTTGGTACTGACAATTATTAAGCAAGAAAAGACTGGGAGTTGGAAGAAGTGCCCTTCCTTCAGTGAACCAAAAGTCAATTTCTCTAGGGAGGAAGTGGGGGTGTCTCACATGGAGAGAGCACTGGTGAAATGAGTGATCTGATATTTCCCCTACTCCTTACTAGCTGTGTGACTTCATGTAGCTTACTTAAATACTCTGAGCTCTGGTGAGTTCATCAGGAAAGCGCTGTTGAATACATGAAATATGTATGAAGAAGCTTCCAGTTCTTTGTCTCTCCCACAGGAGATGCTAATTTAATGTTATTTAGTACATAGGAGCCAATAAAGAAGGTTATTTATAAAAATAAGGAAGATAGCAGCCAATATAATGAGAGGGGGTGGCAGTGGGCTGCTCCTCTTTGCTCGGAATAAGGAACAGATCATCTGCATCCCCACCTTAAAAGCTTGATCCTGACTGAGGGGTGCTTCCCTTCTGCTAGACTGTTAACTTATTGCTAATGGTAAATATGGTGACTTTGTCTTCTGAGTCATGCTGTCTACAGTAGCGGTGCAAGTAGAAGACACACAACATTGCTTGCTTATTGAAATGAGATATTGCAGGACCTAAAGTATTTGGAGAGCAGAAAGACTAGGGAACAGTCTAGATTTCCGCCCCCCCCCCCAGCTTCCTGGCATGGGTGGCTCATTTGTCCCATACTCTGCCATATCACTGAGGGAACCTTGCCTGCTGTCTGGCCACAGAGGTCTCAGCACTGCGATGGTCACACACTCTAAGGTGTGAAACAGAGCTGGTTTTTATTGCTGCTGCCTCCACCATGACTAATCAGCCACCTCTGCCCAAGGAGCTTGTGATGTGGCTTTGCCTAGCTCCTTACGCTGTAAAATCAAGGGAGCAGGCACATTTCACTTATGCCACATTGTTCTTTTCCTTTAACGCCTACCTTGGAGCTTCCTTGTGGCCCTTGAGTCAGGAAGCACTGATGCTCCATGGGGCTTTAGAGTGCCAGGGGTTAACATCCTGGGGAGGGGAGAATTCCAGTGGTGTAACTCCTTTGAATAATGAACCTATAGTCTAACAAAATGATTACCGGGAAGCTGAAACTTGAGGTGTGTATGTGTATGTTTATGTGTGTGTGTGGGGGGGGGGAAGGGGGTGAAGTCAAGGAGAGTGGAGTAGACAGATGAAGAGAGGAAGGGTGGGAGAGTGCACTCATAATACTCAATGTACATATGTGAAAATGGAACTGGGTAACTTGATGGTTTTGGTGGGGCTGGGAGAAGGATGGAAGACACGGCATTGATCAAGATGTATTGTACTCATAAACTGACACGTTGAATTGAGATCCCTTTGCACAACTACTTTAAAAAATAATAATGAAATTAGAAAGCCAGGAGTGGGTGCCTCATGCCTGTAATCCTAGCTACTCAGGAGGCTGAGATCTGAGGATCACAATTTGAAGCCAGCCTGGGCAGAAAGATCCCCATGAGACTCTTATCTTTAATTAACCATTCAAAAACTGGAAGTGGAGCTGTGGCTCAAAGTGATAGAGCACTAGCCTTGAGCAAAAGAGTTCAGTGACAGTGACCAGGCCCTAAATTCAACAACAACAACAATAAAAATTAGAGACATTGACCTACTCCTCTAATCTAAAAATAATTTTAGAAGATTAAAATAACAAAACACCCTGGTGACCTATGTTTTGACCAATGGGAGCTCGTAGCTGAGTTGAACTTGAAGCTGAAGTGACTTCATGCCACCTTCGTGCAGATGTCCTATGACACCAAGGGGCCCAGTTGTCATGAAGCCATGGCCAGCTCAGTAATGTGCTTCTTTTGTTTGTGCTTCCTGGTCCTGTCTCATACCCTTTGTCTTGCTGGGGATGGAACTCTCCAGTAAAGCACCCTGTGGAGGACATAGGGAGAAAGATGCAAGTGTTACTTCAAGTAAGCATGTGGCTAGTGCTTATTGTTAGTGGCAGTTGAAGTAGTATTGGGGTTCTTCACCTGTATAATCTGCTCTTCATCTTTCTGGTCAATGGCCAACCTGGAGTAGTGCTGGGAAGATAAGACCTTGCTTAGTCTTGCATGGACTCTAGGTCTCTTGCTTTGAGAGAAATACTCAGCCTTCCAAGGACTTGCTGAGGGGCCAGAGCAGAATAGGAATTAGAAATTGGAAACTGGAAGCTGGAAACTGAATTCTGCCTGTGTAAAGCAAGAACAGACTGGGGTTGAGTGGTACATTGCTTGTCTAGCATGCACCAAGCCATAGGTTCCTTTACCCCAGCATCACAAAACAATCCTCCATCCTCCCCCAAAGCAACCATTTAGATGACAGCCAAAACCAAACCCAAACAAAATACAATATTCAGGAAAAAAAGCAAGCCACAAAACCTAAACCCGAGGTGAAAGGTGTTTCCTAGGTAGAAATGACAGGGCCCATGGAGCCGTTGGTTCATCAACTGACGTTTAAAAAGGAAACATGTCCTCATTGGTTCTTTGTTCCTTTATGTGGAATGGCCACCACTGCCTGCTAGAGCTATAATTTATATGAGACCCACTTTGGAAATATTATGGGTTCAGTTGCAGACCATTGCAATAAAGTAAATGTCTCAAGAGAGTGAATCATATGAGAGTTTGATTTCCCAGGGCATATAAAAATTATCTTTGCACTAGACTTTAGTCTATTAACTACATAATGACATTATGCCTAAAAAGCAATGTACATACTTGAATAAAAGTATTTAATTGTTAAAAAATGCTAACAATCATTTGAGCCAAGGAAAAAATAGTGCCAGTAGATTTGCTGGAAGCAGAGTCACCACAACCTTCAAGTTGTAAAAACATATTATCTGGAAAAGGCGGTAACATGAAACATGGTAAAGAAAGGTATGCCTGTATTTATGGCTTAGTTTCACCGATTTAAAGTCTTCATATACTTCAGTAATACTGTATGCATTCTTGTGTGCCTTCCTTACTTCTTTCTTCTTCTCTTTCTTCCTCATTTTCCCTCTCCTTTGAGGTAAGTTCTTCTATGTAGCTCAGGCTGATTTTGAACTCATGATTAGCCTGAGTCCTGGTGTTACAGGTGTGAACCATCATGACCAGTTTTTTGGCTTTCATTAGAATTGACCTCTAGGAAGCCTGGCCTTCACCTCTATTCAGAGACTGCTTTCTGAGAACTGCCTATAGTTATGCCTGTGGCCCTTCCTCCTAGTCAACACTTGATGAATGTGTACTTACAATTTTGCCAGTCTGATGAGTATAACATATTGTGGATTTATCACCTTAATTAAAAAATTAAATCTATTAAAGTGTGGAAATACAATTTACATATAGTAAAATACTCTTCCTTTTGGCACTTATAGTTCAGTGAGTTTCCAACAATTGTATACCGCCAAGCAGACATTACCACCCTAAGATAAGGAACAATTCCATCATCCTCCCAATTCTCTCATAGCGCTTTTTATTATTTTGTTTTGTTTTTGGCATCAGTCCTGGAGCTTAAACTTAGGATCTGGGTGCTGTCACTGAGCTTTTGTGCCCAGGGAAAGCAATCTACCACTTGAGCCATAACTTCACTTCTAGCTTTTTCATTGGAGATAAGAGTCTCAAGGACTTTCCTCCTTGGGCTGGCTTTGAACCGACCTTCAGGTCTCAGCTCTCTGAGTAGTTAGGATCACAGTTGTGAGTCACCAGCACGCAGTTACACATTGCAGCTCTAATTTCTGTCACTATGTGCAGTGGATGGATTCATCTACAATGCATTCTTTTGTCTGGCTTCTTCCACTTAGCATAATTCTCCTGAGGCTCATTCATGTTGTTGTCTATATCAATAGATTTACTTTTTTTCTGAGTAGTATTCAGTGGTATATCACAGTTTATCTATTATCTTTTAGATAGATAATTGGAATGTTTCTAATCTGTAGTGATTAAGAATAAAGTTTCTAAGACATATTTAATGAGTCTTTTGCGGATATGTATTTTCATTTCTCTGGTATAACTGTGTTAAGAGTTGTTGGGTGCCAGGGAAGATGTAATTTTAACTATAAGAAAATACCCACTGTCTTCCAAAGTGCTTTTGCCATTTCACACTTTACACACCAGAGACCTATGGGAGTTCTAGTTGCTCCTCATCCGTGTCAACACATGGTATAATCAATCTTTAAAATTTTTAGATATTGAGCCAGGCATTGGTGACTCACATCTGTAATCCAAGCTACTCAAGAGACTGCGATCTGAAGATTGGGATTCAAAGCTAACTTAGACAGGAAAGTTCTGTCCAAATGCCAGAAGTGGAGTGGTGCATGCATATAGTGATATCTTATATGTGAATTTACAGTTACATAATACAAGATGGTAGCTGATTATGGGAATCTTTGTACCTGTATATTGACATTTTGATATCTTCTTTAGTAAAACATATAAATCTTTTACTATTTTTAGATTGCTTATTTGAATAGTTATTTCTCTGGATACAATTTTTTATCAAGTATATTTTGCAAATATTTTCTTCTAGAATATGGATTATATTCTTCTTTTCTTAAGAATGTGATTTGTTAGGTCAGTGTTAGAATGCTTGCTTAGCTTATGCAAGACCCTGAATTCACTCCTAACATCATAAAAAAGAGACACTTGAGAAGTTTGACAGTTTTATGTTCTAATTGTGGTCTTAACTTGTATTTTGTTGAATTCTATTGAGAATAAGCACATTTTAGAAGCTGATGAGTCCCATAGACTTCTTGTTTTTATGATATGTCTTAACACTATTACTCATTTCTTGGAAGTTTGTTTAATCTTACTGATTTGTAAGAATTTTATATATTCTGGAATGCACTGTTATTTATATCTTTACTATTCTATGACTTGCATTTTCAGTATCTTTGTGAGTTTTAGAAAGGTCAAATGTATTTCCTTTTCATCATAATTATACTTCCTAGTATTTGCTGAACTCCTTAGGTCTCTAGGTTAATGTTTTTCACAGAAATTCTTTGACTTCCAGGATTCTAAATACATACAAGTTGGAGACTCAATATTGTCCTTCAATATTGAAATTCTGTTCCTTCCTGAAAATCTTTTCTTTTTCCTTTCATTTAGATTAGATTTTAAATGGCTTACTAATAAACTTGCAGACCCAATCTTCTTTTATGAATATATTTTACTCAACTGCTTCTTGCTCACAACTAATACTCTACCACTTAAGTCATGTCTCTAGCCTGGTATTTTACTGGTTATTTGAAAATGAAGTCTCATAGACTCGTTTGACTAGGATTTGTGTGTGTGTCTGTGTGTGTGTGTGTGTGTGTGTGTGTGTGTGTGTGTGTGTGAGTACTAAGATTTGAACTTGGGGCTTAGATGCTCTCCTTGACTTTTTTTCCTCCTCAAGGTTAGCACTTGAGCTACACTTCCACTTCTGGCTTTTTGATGGTTAATGGGAGATGAGAGTCTTACACACTTTCCTTCTGGACTGTCTTTCAACCGTAATACTCATATGTCAGCCTACTGAATAGCTAGGATCATAGTTATGAACTACTGGTGCCTGGTCTGGTTTTGGATCAGAGTCTTCCAGATCTTACTCTACTGAGTAGCCAGAATTATAGGCATGAGCCATTGGTGCTTGGCTTCTAATATGCTTTGAAAAACTAATTATCTTTTAATTCTACATATTGTATTTTCCTATTCCAAAATATGTTTGGTTCTTTTCTATTGTTTTTCATTTTCTTTTTCTTTTTTTTTTTTGGGTCCAGTCATGGGGCCTGAACTCGGGGCCTGGGCGCTGTCCCTCAGCTCTTCAGCTCAAGGCTAGCGCTCTACCACTTGAGCCATAGCACCACTTCCGGCTTTTTTCTTTTTGCTTATGTGGTGCTGAGAAATCCAGGGCCTCAGGCATGCAGGGCAAGCGCTCTACCACTGAGCCACCTTCCCAGCCCTATTGTTTTTATTTCTATACTATGATATTTTTCAACTAATCATTATGACATTAGTTTTTTGAAGTCCTTGAACATACTTATGACACTTTTATTAAGTTCTTATCTCCTGTATTAACATCTGAATCATTTAGAAGTTGGTTTCTATAGATGACATTTTTCTCCTTTTTTTCTTAACTGTAGATCACATTTTCCTGTTTCCTTCCAAGTCTGATAATTTATTACACACTAGAAATTGATGATAAGTTGTAGAGACTCTGGATTGTTGCATTATTTGATGGATGGTTATTCTTATTTTAGCAAGTGACTAACATGGAAAGACTCACAATACAAATAGTCTCTTGGAATAATGTAATGGGAAATGTTTTATATATTTTAATTTTGGGTAGTACTGGGGTTGCCTAGTGGTTTGGGAAGTCCATATTTTGACTCCTTGAATAAGCAAGAAGCACTCTTTTTGGCATTGCTTTTTTTGGGGTGGCCTGGTATTGGGTCTTGAACTCAGGGCCTCATGCTCTCATTTGGCTTTTTAACTCCAGGCTGGCACTCTACCACTTGAGCTACATCTCCACTTCCATATTTTTGCTGATTAATTGAAGATGAGATTCTCATGGACTTTTTTTTCTGTGCTGGATTCAAACCATGATCCTCACAATTCAGCCTCTAGAATAACTAGAATTACAGATATGAGTTACCAGTGCATGGCTCTGTCTGGCTTTTAGCTATCTCTTGCTATGTGAACCCTTTTGTACCCTTGGTGAAAATCCACCCACCCACTGTCACTCTAGTACATCTTAATGCATTTTTTCACCCTCTAGTGCCTTCAAATAGTTGGACATTTCATAAATGCTATTTTTGAGAGTCTTAGTTCAATATAAACTATTCTTATCCTACAAAGAGTAGTGCTTATGTTTCCTAGTATCTTGAAATATCTCCCATTAATTCCAGTAAAATGATCTGCACATGGATGTAATCATATTATCTATATATAAATGTATATATATATACATATATAAATGTTTGTTTTCATGCAATATCCCTTTGATTGTTTTTGCCTTAGTGCATAGACAGGCACCTCTAGTACAATGTTGAGAGAAAAGGTCAGAGAAGAATCTATTGTTTGTTCTACTTCTCGCGTGGGAACCATTCAAACAGCCTTAACTACAATAATTTGCTATGGGGTTTTTAGGGATAGCACTTCCCCAAGGTCTCTGTCTTAATGGTTGATTTCCAGAGTGGCTGTATTGGGGCAGGTCTGAGGATCTTGAAGAGGTGGGACTTAGTAGGAAGTCCATAGGTCTTTGGAGGCATGGCTTCAGAGGGGATTGCAGAACTCCTTTCTCTCTCTCTCTCTTTCTCTCTCTCTTTCTCTTTCCTTCTTTATCTCTCCTCCTCCTACTTCCCCTTCCTTCCTCTCTCCTTCCTGGCTCATGATGGCATTATGATATACATGGTATATCATCCTTACCAGAGGCCAAATGAATGATGTTGTCTGACCTTGACTTGAACCCCCCCCCTCCAGACTGCAAACTAAATGAACATTTTCTTTTTATAAAGTTAGTTGCCTTAAATATTTCATTGTAGTAATCTAAATTGAACACAAATATACTCTCTGTAATTCTTAAACAGATAAAGTTTATCATACTAAGCAAATTACTTTTATTTCTTGGCACTAAAAGTATTTCAAAAAATTATGAAGTGGCATTAATTTTACCAAGTACCTTTTTACTCCATCTATTGAGATGTTCAAATGATATTTTCTTTAAAATGCTAATGTGTTGAATTATATTATTTGATTTTATAACATTTAATCAACTTGGTTTGTTCTTGGAATGAATCTAATTTGGTAAGATTTATTATCTTTTTTACCTATTGCTAGGTGCATGTAAATAGAATTTTGTTTTGGGTTTTTCTATGTTCAAGAATGACATAGGGATACAACTTTTTTTTTTTTTACTATCTTTTGCTTAGTTTGATATAAAGGCTATGCTAGCTTCATGCTGAGTTAGGGAGAAGACTTCACACAACGGAATGGGTTCTTTATTGAATAATTAGAAGGATGTGTTGGGGGAAGTCATCTGGGGTGATTATATTAAAGAAAGACTTTTGACTTCTGCTTAATGGTCAGAACATACTATGTTTTCTATTTTTAATGTTGGTTTTAGTAAGGTTTGTTTGAACTGGTTCTTAGGCTCTCATCTTTTATTTCTAAGTACCCTGTGCTTCCTGTTCTGTGGTGCCCATGCTGAGACTCTACAAACAATTGTTCTCTTTTGTTGTCTGGCTTTCTAGGGTGGAAGATTCTAGACAAACATGAAAGTCAAAAGGAAGAAAGTTCTGCTTTGCTGAGGGTCCCTCACCTTGGGAGCAGCAATGAGCTCTACCCTTCAGCTTCTTTCAGTGTTTCCTGACCCAGCTTCATTATGGCCCTTCAGAGGCTGAGCCCAGATTTCTGGGGTTCCTCTTTATGTGCTCCTGAGAAGCCTTTAGCAACCAAGTTTGATCTTCCTCAGTGATAGGTACTTCAGACTTTGGAGATTCCTATTGTAAGCTTCTTATTCTGATAAACTGAACCTCATTGGGGCTCAGCTGTAATAGTGCTTTTTGCTTATTACTTGGGTTACCATTGGCCTATATTTATAGTTTTCTGTTGATATTCCTACCAAAGTCTGATTTCCTGATAGGATATTGGTATAATGTTTGGCAACAGAAGTACCACAGGAAAAAGACCCTAAAAAATGTCTGGATTTTTCCAAGTGGTTCATGCCTGTAATCCTACCTACTTAGCAAGCTGAGATCTGAAGTTTGAAACCAGCTTGGGAAGGAACATTCATGAGACTCCTAAATTAACCATAAAAAACTGGAAGTGGAGTTGTGGCTCAAGTATCAGAGCAGTAGTCTTGAGCACAAAAGCTCAGAGAAAGCTCCCAGGACCAAAGTTCAAGCCTAAAAACTGGCAAGAAAAAAGGAAAAAAAAAAGTCTAGGTTTCATTCCATTCGTTTACTATCCTTGAATCAATGTTAAACTCCAAGTTACTGTGACTCCATTTATACAGTGGAAAGTGAAAACCCATCACCTCTGGGTGCTTATGGTAAAATACTGTACCAGTCAGTGTCTCAGGGACCAAGTTGATCTACATGTCAATAAGAAACAACTTCAACAACTCTGATGTACAGTGGCTACTTCCAGTTGTATCCAAGAATTTACAACAGATACAACAAGCTCAGGTCTTTAAGCTGGTGCTCAAATGTTCAAACAATCAGGGTGCTTCTAAAAGAGAGTTACCTGAAGAATTGATTTGCAAGTACAGGGCCAGTCTTGAGGAAAAGTCAACTTGGAATTTAGTTGTGTGGGGGTTGTGGAGCTATAACATAATTTGAAGTCACAGCCCATACCAAGTCTCTACCTTGATTTGCTTGAACCTGAGAATCTTAACTCCCAAGTCTCTCTAAGCTACCTTCAGAGAGAACAGTTTTTTCTTTTGTTGAATGGATACTAACCTCTCTGGAGAAGGTGCCTTGAAAAGGGCTGCTATTGTTTTCAGGCTTCCCAGCCTTTATTCTCTTTATTATTTATTGCAACCATCTGACCTGACAAAAAAGCTTATATTCCAACATAAATACCAATTATCATCAGCCAGTTATCATCAGCATAGTGTGTGGGAATGATTTCTTTGGGGGTTAAAACAAACAGGATAATATGGGTTGCTGGTGGCTCATGCCTGTAATTCTCCTCACTACTCTAGAGGCTGAGATCTAGCTGAGGATCAAAGTCTGAAGCCAGCCCAGGCAGAAAAGTCCATTATTTCCAATTACTCAGCAGAAAGCCAGAAGTGGAAGTGTGTCTCAAGTGCTAGGAGAGCTAGCCTTGAGCAAAAAATCCAGGGAACAGTACCCAGGTTCTGAGTTCAAATTTCAGGGCTAGCACAGAACCAAACAATATGAAAACAAAAACAAAAACAGCAGGACAGAACATAAAATGGAATCAAGCATAACTGGCTATGTCCAGAGACTATGGGTCTGACATTGTAAGTAGCTCTGAAGGTTAGTTTACTTGATTGGTTGATTGAAACTTTGATTCCACAATGGACCATATTCAGTGTAGTAGTGGCATAATATAGAAAATGGATTCAAAAGTGTTTACAAGATACAGATATTAGAATGGATTTATTGTAGGCAAACTGTGCATCATCATACTCACCTTCATCACATCCCTCAAGAAGCCCTAGAAGACGTTCTTTTATTAAGGAAAGGCTGGGGTTCATTAGTGATGAAAGCAGCAGCATCTATGAGAATGTTATGCTGACTTCCTTTGTGAAACTGTAGAGATGGGAATGTAGCTGCTATACATACTTCCTGATTTCCACAGGGACTCTGAAGAAGTAGAGGCCAAAGAATAGCTCTAAGTTACCCAAGATCATTACTGTAAGGGGCATCAGGGACATAGAGGTAAGCAGGATGACCTGTTGGGATCTTCAGCAGAGTCTAATTGATCACTGTGTCTGTAGGAAAGAGATAGATAGCCATCCTACTATAATTTTACATCTTGAATAAAGCAGAAATGTTGGAGGGCACATTTCTAGAAGCTTAACCTGACTTGGAACAATGGAATGGAGAATCTTTTTTTTCCTTCCCTCCCTCGTTTGTTCCCTCCCTCCCTCCCTCCCTTCTTTCTTTCTTTCTTTCTCTCTCTCTTTCTTACTTTCTTTCTCTTTCTTTCTTCCTTCCTTTCTTCCTTTCTATCTTTCTTTCTCTCTCTTTTTTCTTTCTTTTCTCTTTTCTTTCCCTTGCCTTCTTCCCTTTCTTTTCCCTCCCACCCCCTTCCTTCCTTTCTTTCCCTCCCTCACATCCTTCCTTCTTTCCTTCCTTCTCTTTCTCTCTCCCTCCCTCCCTTCCTCCATCTCTCCCTTGCTCCCTCATTCCCTCCCTCTCTTCCTCTTCCCCTCACTCTCCCCACACCTCTTTCTTCTTGAACTCAGGGCCAGGGAGCTATCCCTGAGCTTTTTCTTCTTCTTCTTCCTCTTTTTTTTTTGCTCAAGTTTAGTACTCTACTATTTGAGCCATAGCACCACTTGGGCCATAGCTCCATTTCTGGCTTTTTGGTGGTTACTGGGTATAACAATGGTTGATAGGAAATGGACTCATTACCTTGCGCATGTAACTGTAACCCTCTGTACAGTATCTTTACAATAAAAAATATATATTAAAAAAGGCAAAAAAAAAAAGAGTCTCACTGAAGCCAAGTGCTGGTGGCTCATACCTGTAATCCTAGAAAAGTCTGAGAAATGAACTACAAAAACCAAAAACAAAACCTGGAAGTGGAGCTGTGGCTCAAGTGGTAGAGTGCTAGCTTTGAGCAAAAACCAAAAACTAAAAAAAGTTCAAGGACAGCATGTAGGTCCCTGAGTTCAAGTCCCAAGACAGTACACATAGAATAAAAGACTCCCAAGGACCTTTTCTGCTTGGACTGGATGGAAACCAAGATCTTCAGAGCTCAGCCTCATGAGTGCCTAAGATTATAGATGTGAGTCATGGATACTGGCTCATACTAGCCTCTGAACTAGTGTCCTGGTGTAAGCCCCAAAGTATGTTGGGCTCAGTTCTTTTTCAGAATGGGGAGATGGCTCCCTTGAGGAAGAATATGCAATACCACTTCATCCAGATTCTGCAAATTCCTCCAAGTCTGCTCAGAGGTGCTTCTGGCCATTTACTAGAGTTACAGGGCCTGGTGGCAAAGGAAACCCTAATTTACTAGATAAATAGCTCAGATTTGCCATTAGGCAAAGTAGAAACTTCTGGTGGTCAAATGATCAGTGACTTTTGGCATGAATCCATCTCAGAGAAGCCTCATGACTCCATGGATCTTGTCTTCAATTTTTCTTCCAGTTTTTGAATATATAATGGGATGGACGCCCTCAGCATTGGGCAGATCCCCCATACTAAACTCTTGGAACAAGAGAATTACTGTTTGCTTACTATCTCCAGTGGTCTAATAAAGTCTAATTGCCAGAGGAGAGTTGATCTCTGCTGATTCTTTTCCTCTTAATGCTTGGGAAAGAGTGCTTTAGTGTTAGGTGTTCCATTCAAATTTATATGTAGGGCTGTTGAATCTTGAAATACTTACGAGGAGTAACTAGTCCTTGTGTTTCATGTGTGGGATGAGTGAAGGGATGCTGGTATTCTAGCAGATGAAAAATACCTAACTATAGAGAAGGAACTTCAGAGTCTTTTCTCTGGTGTTTCCTCTTCCACGTTCCCTAAAGCATTCATACACACATCTAGTCTTAAACAATACATGCTACTTTTACATCCTGTTTATATCACATTCAGACATTACTGTGAAGTGGATTCTGTTATCTCTCTGAGGAGAAGGAGTACTAAGTAATTGGCTTTGGGTCAGACTTACGACAGAACAGGGATTCAAATCCAGGTTTTCTGACTCAAACTATTAATTCTTTTCCACTGTACTCCACGTGCTTCTTTGTCAAGTAATTTTGCTTCTTTGTTTTTGTACATAGACTATTACTTTTATTGGGCTAAATCAATTCTTGTCTCTTCAGCAATGATAATTTTGGCTGTTACCTTAACAAGAGGCATGGGAAGGAAAAAAAAACTACTTCCTCTTTAACCCTTATGCTAAGTATTGACCAAGACCTCTCCCTTTTTACTGTATAGAACACAAAGATAAGATCTCTTAAACATATCTTTACTACACAAAAGAAGAAAATGAAAGGGAGATCAACCTAGACACTTGTATGAAATTTGATAATTGCCTTGCAAAAAGTGGCTTGTCCTCTATAGTCTAGGGTTCTTTCCTCAGGAATTTCCTCAGTCCTCCTTCTGGCCTTTCTTCATGGAATATTGGCATCTAGCTTACACACACATTTGCCATAACTCCCTCATTCTTTCCACATCTAAGATGTGAAGCAGAGATACCAGGGGCCTTTTGTGAACAGAAGGGCTCATGAGAAGGAGACTTGCATCCCAACAGCTCTTTCTGTGCTGATGAGTTCCAGGTTTGATGGTGATCTGTCCTAATGATGGGATTCCAGCCTGGGAGGCCCAGGTAGGAAACTATCTCAGTGTAACACCAGATGTCCCACAAGTTGTAGTAAATCCACATATACCTTGCAGAAGATGCACTGGGTTTTGCCTTGCCCCATACTTTACCATGAAATATTCTGTGAGGAAGTCCATCATTTCTTACAAGTAAGACATTGAAAGGCATAGTCTGGACCAGATTCTCCTAGAGTATGAACTCTTCCCAAAAAGTAAGCTAAAACAACTTAAGAGCTGTACTGACTTGTTAAACCCATTCTGGCTTTGGAGCTTTGTTTTTTTGTTGGCCATGGGGCTTGAACTCTGGGCCTGAGCATTGTCCATCATCACTTCAGCTCAAGGCAAGTGCTCTACCATTTGAGCCACAGCACCACTTCCTGGTTTTCTGGTGGTTTATTGGAGATAAGAGTCTCATAGACTTTCCTGCCTAGGCTGGCTTTGAACTGCAATCCTCAGATCTCAGCCTCCTGAGTAGGTAGGATTACAGGTGTGAGCCACCAGTGCCCCGCTGAAGCTTTATTATAATAGATTCAAGATCAGAGTCCTCTTGGCTCTTACAGACTATCCACTAGCCTTGAAAGCCCTGGGCAGACCCAAGCAACAAAGGAATGGGAGAAGAATACACGTGGAAAGTGAACAGTAAAAAAGTCAAATTCAAATAGTAAAAAAAGATGAATGATAGGAAAAATAAATGACTAGCATTCAATGTAGCATGGTGTTGTGTTCTTACTCTGCTTTTTTTGTTAGGTAGAAAAGGGTAGAAGAGCCTCCAGGCAGGTAAGAAATGGGGAAATGGTAAAAGGACACCAGAGCATGAGGGTGAAGTCCTTTATTCTAAGTTTTTAGTGGAGGCCATTGATTGCCTACCCCAAATACTTAGTCTGCCTTTCCTTTTAATTCTTTTTAATTATAGGTCCTCAGATTTTTAAAATATTTTCTTATAAAGATGCTGTATTGGGGGGTTATAGTTACATGAGTAAGGTAATGAGTACATTTTTTGTCATACAGTGTTACCCTCTCCTTTGTTTTTTCCTACTATCCCTTCCTCCCCCCACCCCCACCTACTCTACTAGGTCCTCAGTTTTTACTGTGTCGCTCTTGGAGCAATGTGTGACCTTGTGACTGAGTTGAAGTCAGGGAGATGTAAGTATGTAGTTCTTCTGAGCAGTCTTCTTGAAGGAAGCTGACTCAGTTTGGAAGGACATTTCTAGAATTCCTGCTCATTCTCCTCCTGGCATTAATACAGGTGTGTTGGCTTGAACTCCATAGCCAGCTTAAGCCCTGACTTGCTAATGAAAACAAACCTAGAAAACTGTGGTAGGAGAACTGATTCTTCTGTTTTGCTGAACATAGTATACCAGTTTGGCCAGAGCTGAATTTCTTGAGATGCTTCAAGAGTTTGTATGAGGAAAAGATAGACAGAGGTATAGAAAGCACTGAGAAAACACTAGGAGAGCATCATTGTGACTGCAGACCCCTTAGGTGGTCTCATGACATAGCTGATACAGGAATATTCTCAAGAAAATCAGATCATTCCCTAGGGATATGAAGGAACTGAGGAAATTATTCAGTGGAAAAAGGCTATGAGGTTATGAAAAAGAAGCCAAAAGCTGAGTGCTTATGACTTATCCCTGTAATCCTGGTAAAGATTTTTCTCCCCTTTAGTGGAATGTCCGTATTTCTGAAGATTGTTTCTTTTATTCTGTAGAAACTTTAAATTTCAGGCAGTTCTACTTATAATTTTCCTCCCTCCCTCCCTCCCTCCCTCCCTCCCTCCTTCCTTCCTTCCTTCTTTCCTTCCTTCCTTCCTTCCTTCCTTCCTTCCTTCCTTCCTTCTTTCCTCCCTTTCTCCCTCCCTTCTTTCCTTCCTCCTCCTCCCCCTCCTCCTCCTCTTCCTGGGGTTTGAACTCAGGGCCTTATGCTTGCTAAGCAGGCACTATATTGCTTAAGCAACATCTCTATCTTTTCCTTTTTTTAATGTTTGGAATTGCTTTTATGGTGCTGGTCCCAGGGCTTGAGCCCAGGGCTAGGGTGCTGTTCCTGAGCTTATTTTCTCTTGGCTAGCACTTCATCACTTGAACCAAAGTCCCTCTTCCATTAAAAAATTATTTGGTGATTAATTGGAGATAAGAGTCTCATAGACTTTCTTGCCTGGGTTGGCTTCGAACCTCAGTCCTCAGATCTGAGCCTCCTGAGTAGTTAGGATTACAGGCCTGAGCCACTAGAGCCCAAATGGAATTTCTTTTTATTTGAGCTTCTCATAGTGTTATCTGTCTTCGGAACACAGGAAATATAGCACAGGAAATTCATCACCAAGACTGCATAGAAGTCTGATGAGCTGAATCTTATGAATATACATATTCATAATACCTGACAAATGGCAATGGGTGACATGTCTCACGTAGGAACGTGTCTGCATGTGCCAATTTTCTCATCTTAACACCAAACCCTCCACTAACCCTTTTCTTCTCATTCACCTGACTGGATCAAGACTCAAACATGGCCCCTTGAATCTTCCTTCAGTTCCCCATTGCCAGCTCTTTCTCTCAGCAGCAGAGACCAATCTGTGATGTGACCATCTTACACAGCTTGGTTGTTCAGTTTCATCTTCTTAGGTCTTCAGGGTAGGATGTATGGTGGAGATGAGAGTCTCTACCCAGCCTAGCTCTCACTGGGCAAAGAAACTTGAAAAAGGGTCAGAACTCATCTGTTTGCTTAGTTAAACAAGTGAAACTTGTTCCCCTTTGAGCCACTTCAGTGAGTTGGTTTGGATTTAATGAAAGTGTTAGGAAAAATGAAGGCTGCTTCCCTTGGGTCCCCGTGGCCCCACACCAGCCTGGGGGAGGCCATTGGACCTCATTGGAGGAAGATGGGGCTACAGTGGTACTGGGGTGTCTTCCAACACTTCCTGGCAATCCTACACATTCAAACTCTGGGCCACAACCAGCTCAGGCTCCTCACTAAAGGTTCAATCAAGTTTCTATCTGAAATTTCACTTTCAACTTCTTCCTCAGCTGGTTGTGGACACTCCTTGGGGCTGATTTGGAGGATGAGGAGCAGAATGGGGAGGGAGACAGGTTTGGAGCATGTTTCTGTTTTCAGGGAAGAGAATGCAAGCCGCCGAGTGTCCACAGAGCAATGTTCACATTGCTGTGATGAGGACTGTAAGCTTTGCCAAAGAGAGCGTGACACGTGGTTCAGGCAGAAAAGAGTTTTTTGTGGGGAGAGCAAACTGCCAACCTGCATGAGCTGGAGGTGTGCAGAGAGAAGACAAAAAGCGGGTGGAAGGGAAGGGTGGTTGAGAGGGATTATATCGAGAAAGCCGGGGAGGTGTGACCATAGAGGATGTGGAAGGGATTGGGACCTTCTCACTGTCCCAAGGAGGTGTGACTGGGGCAGTTCAGGAAGTGATCTCAGCAGATGAGGAAGTAACCTCAGAGACTGGAGTCTTTTGCAGTCTCTCAGTCAGGTGATTGGCAGGCAGGAGATGACTGGTTTCAGGAGGATGATTTCTGATAGGGCTATCTGCTGTCTTTCACCAAGAGGAAGCAGGGAGGGACTGTTCTGGGAAGATCTAACAAGGAGAGGAAAACCTCTCCCTAGAAAGCTACATCTCTGGTAAACACAGATAGCTGTTGTTGCCCTGTTGCTGAATACACCCAACCATATTGTGATACCTTTTTTCAGTGAACAGTCAATGCATGAATTACCTTGAGAGAACCATACCTGTTTTAGATATGTATCTAACATTGAGCGGAATGGCTGTCATTCAAGGTTCCTTCACAGGAACTGGACTCAGGGCTCACACACAATCGATACCACACAATCCAACATACTCATCGCTCAGCATTCTCGTGTACAAAATTCACTCTTTTTGGACATGGATTTTGTGCTTATGACATCCAAATATAGCCATTCATAGATTTGCATTTGTCTGTTTCTGTGTGTCTCTATATTTTCTTTTCTCATCTCTTACCACAATGACCATACTTAATCTGAATATTATTGTTCAAGAGTAAGGGAAAGACCCAAATTCTATATGAACAAGGCTGGGCAAGAAATGCTAATTTGGCAGCTTGCTTCTCCTTTTAGAGATTTCCTATTAAACCACTACTTGTTCTCTGCAGCTAGTCAATCACAAGGATCCTCTGTTCTTGCTGGAGGCAGCTCTCATTGTCTGCCAGTGACCCAGAGACTCTTTGGGCTACAGGAAAGCAAGTGTCCTACTCCAACAGGCTAGGGGCAGAGACAGGGCCTGAGAACATAGATAACCAAGGATCTCTTCCAAGTGGTCAGTTTAAAACAAGCAAGCAAGCAAGACTTATTCAGAATCAAAGAAAAAAGACTATGAGAGCCAGGCTATGGGGCTGCCTTTCCCAAGGTCCCTGGCTGCTATAGTCTATCTGTTCACAAAGGAGAAAGAGACACAAAGGCCCACAGACCATATGCTTGAGAAGGACGAGGACATTAGTGATCACCTGTGGATGCAGAGGGAAGGGCAGAGATGCAGGATGCTACACCTATATCCACCGCAGGTCTAGGGCCTCTTTCTCACACAAGTCCTAGAGCTATAGCAACTCAGGTCTGCACACATATTCTCTCCTGGTTCAACTGCAGCCAGGCTCCTGGAAGAAAAACCATCTTTTCTATCAAAATATGTTGCTTAGTTCTTCTTGCTTTGGCCCGGTGGCTTGGCTCTTGTTAAGGAAAAAGAGGACTTGCTCTGAACTGTAAGGTTTTGTCTTAAACTGGTTTCTTTTCAAAATGAAATTAAAACACACCTCAGGTCGTTCAAGAACTAGCAGAGGCTGTGGGTATATTATGAGATTACTTACGTACTGTTAATCTTATTTCTAAGTCACCTCCATATCTTACCCTATTCAAACTAGCCAATCACAAGCAGATGGTGAACCTGAGCTCAACCAATCTGAGCAGAGAAGGATATACAGGGTTATATATAACACTGGGTTTAGGGTGGAAAAGGTCTCCATTACTCCTCCTCTCCCCCCCCCCCCCCACACACACACATGCAGTGATACAGGGAGCATGGGTAGGGAGAGAAGAAAACAAATACAAGGAGAACAAAGTTTCAGTACCACTTCCTGTCAAAGTCATTTCATCTCCACTCAAGGTCTTACCCAGTTCTCCAACGTAGACAGGTTCTCTAAGAGCTGGGAGAGCTGCCACTCTGGGACTTTCAGGAGTCCTGCTCCTTGATGGTGTTAAGTAGCAGACAGGCAAGCAGCCATGGTTGATAGGGGCACCTAGGATTTCCAGCTCCTTAGAGGAGCAGAGCTCCTCTTCATTATTGACTGGAGGCCACATATAAAATCATCATAGGAGTCCAGGGAACCAGCTAAAGCATCATTAACATGCATGTTGAAATCTTTGAGGTTCCTGTCATGTCATGGTGGCCTCTAGGTATCTATCTTTGCTGTCAGGGAGTGCATGGCCATGCTCAGAGCTGGAATCTTCCAGTACCTCCTTTCACATTCTGAATTCTTGTCCAGGAAGGCTCTTGAGTTCCACTTCTTCAGGCTGAGCACTGAACCACTAGGCTTCATTTGAGGGCTTTGGTTGCTACTTACTTGGTCGCTGGCATGTCAAAGGCCTAAAGGTCTATGATGTTCAGAGATCTTAGAGCTGGGACATATCTGCTGGGTTCAGACAAGTGGCTACTCTGTGCTCCTTTGGAGCCTCAGATAAATTGGCTCTTGATTTTTCTTGGTTTACTGAGGTATAAGTGGCAAAAAGATTGCATATATCAATTGTGTTTAATGTGGTGCTTTGTGTGTGTATGTGTGCTGGTACTACGTCTTGAACTCAGAGCCTCATGCTCTTCCTTGGCTTTTCTGTTTAAAGCTGGTGCTCTACCACTTGAACCACACCACCACTTCTGGTTTTGTGCTAGTTAATGAGAGGTAAGTGTCTCATGGACTTTACTGTCTGTGCTGACTTCTAAACCTTGATGCTCAGATCTCAGCCTCCCAAATAAGCTAGGATTGGTTTACTGATGTGAACTACCAGCACCCTGCCAATGTGGTGCTTTGACATATATACAAATTGTATATATACATACATATATATATATATATATATATATATGATTACCACATGAAGCTCTAATGAGTATCATTTTGTATTATAACCTCTGTGTGGGAGAGATTTAGTGAGGACAGTTAAGACTTGCTATCTTAGTGATTGCCAAATATATATCATAATTATACATATTATTTTATGCACTGCACCACAGATCTGTGGAACTGTGTCACCTTGACCAACTGGAATATTGTACCATTTGACCAACCCTTTATTTCCCACCTCACTTCCAGTCCCTGGAAACCACCAGTCTGTTCCCAGCTTTCTTCTCTATCAGTTTGGGAGTATGTGTCATGACACTAGATAACATATATGGAAAGGCTTTTTAAATATAAAGCATTAGCTTTTAATTTTTGTGTGTGTTTATTTCTTTTGGGACTGTCTTGCTATGTAGCTCAGGCTGGCCTTGAACCTGAGACTGTCCTGTGTCAGCATTGTGAGTGCTGGGAATACAAGCCCTACTCTGAAATATTGTTTCAATTGATAAAAGCATGAAACAAAGGTGATGAGATGGAATACCACTTAATAGCTCTTGGAATTAGCCATCACTAAACACCTATCTATTCAAAGCCACAGTCAAGTGTTCCCCATTCAGTTTCTCATTCAGTCCTTACCAGTACTCATTTGACACAGGAATCCTTACATTTACCCCATATTGTAGCTGAAGAAGCCAAAGCTTGAGGATTCTATGAAACAATTCTATAAAACAATGGAACCCCAAATACATGTAATTCATAAAGATTTGCTAACTTCAGAGACTGAGCCCCAAGTTGGTGGTAACTTGGTAGTCTCCAAGATCTAGGCCTTTGGCCATGCAAGTGTATTTGCTAGTATATGTAGGGTGAGCTGGATTTACAGATTGACTTGCCATAAGTTGACTTATAAGGGGCTGGTAGAATTGATCTAAAAGTTTAATATATTATTTTGTCTTGAGAGATATATCTGATTAGTGGACTGTTAACAGATCAGGTGAAACCTTTTCTTGTAGGAAAGTTCTAATAAATTGTTATGGGAATCACATCACATCATTTGACACCAAATGACATAGTAACCAGTACATCAATGATGACATTGATCAACTGTGCATAGTGCTAACTGCTTCATGTGTATTAATTCACTTAATTTCTACAATAACCCCATTTCATAGGTAAGGAAACTAGGGCCCAGCAAGGTTAGGTAGGTAACTTATGAACACAATGACTGGCAGGGACTTTGTGACTATGATAGATTTTTGTAGCTGTGAAAAAATGCATCTCACAGGAAGAAAGATTTATTTTGGCTCTTGGCTTTAGAGGTTTCAGTTGGCTGGCTTCACTGTTTCTGGGCCATAGTGAGGCAGAACATCATGATGGAAGGGTGTGAATAGCAGAGTTGCTCTCCTCATGGAGGCCAGGAAGGAGAAAGAGGGGGTGGAGAAGTAGGAAACAAGAGTTGACCTTCAAAGCCATGGCTCTCTGTGGTCTATATCATCCAGCTAGGCTAGGCTTCATCTTCCAAAATTTCCATCTCTTCCCAACATAGCACCACTAGATGGTGACCAAACGTTTAACACATGAGCCTAAGAGGGAACATTTCATATTAATACCCTAAGAGTGACCCTAGGCTCTCTGTCCCCACTGAGGAATGATTTGCTTCCCAGAGCCAGGACCACATGAGAAAACTTGGATTCCAAATCCTGCATGAAAGTTGGGCACAGCTAACAGCAATTAGAGGAAGGCAGTCTGTGAGGAATTCCACCCAGGTGGCCCAGTAGGGCGAGATCAGGGCAGGTTCCTCTGATCAGGAGGCTAATCAGCACGGGGTGGTAGTGCAGGCCTGGAATGTCAATAGGATTCGGAAAGGTGAGAATCCTTTCTGAAGCAAGCAGAGAAAGTGAAGTGAGCCAGAAAAGCAATGACATGTGTAAGACATACCCAGGACATTGACTTTGTGTTGGGAAACAGAGGAAAGAAATATTACAAAAGTGTACCAAAGGAAGAGGAAGATGAGCTATCCAAGCTGATTGTGATTCTATCCAGGTCTCTAAACACATAGATCATTCCAGGCTTGTGTACAATTCTGAATGAGTGCTGGTTCCATGTCAGCCTTTGTAGGAGACATGAAGGATGAAAAGGTCACTAGAGTCCAGAGTCTGCCTTCACCGTTCAGCTGAGGAGGCAAAAGACCTCTACCCAAACTGATGGTTGTCAATGAGTGGCTGAGGGAGCCCAGACCTCCATACCTGTATGACCTAGAATGATCTGAAAGAATAAGAAACCACACTTATCAGGAAAGAAGACTGACTAAGGGAGGGCAAAACAAGGGTCAGGGAGGGTTCAGTGTGGCAGGATAGAACATGTAGGCAAAGGTGGGAGGTCCTTAGATACTCTTCCTGTTGTGGTTTGTCCCAGGTTCTTGTACTTTACGAGGTAGGACCTAGCAGCTGGGAAGTATTTAGGTCTTTGAGGGCATGCACTTGAACAGTATTGCAGCTCTCTAGCTCCTCTCTCTCCTTTGTGGTCACAAGATGATAGCTGTTACAGGGGTGGAAGAGTGTTCCTGCCATGATGTGCTGCTTTGCCACAGGCACAAAACAATGCAGCCAACCAGTCATGGATTTGAGCCCTGAGCCCAAATTATCATGATCTTGTTATAGGAATGGAAAACTAATACTCATTGCAAACATGTATGCATATAGATGCAGAATACAGGGCCAGATGCAGGGAAGGGGTGTAGACAGGAAAATAACTTATGGTCTTTACCTTCCAGGGACTAAGCTACACATCTGGCTCATTTCTGTCTGTTTTTTTTTTTTTAATGCTCTTATTACAGAAGCGGAGCACCTGGTCCATAATGAGTTATTTATTGAATGAATCAATGAACACAATTTCCATATACTATAGAAATGACTAAATGCTAAACAAAAGTGAACACAAAGGAAGCTCCGGTCAGCTGACTGAAAACATGAGAGTTGAGAATTCAGGGCCATGGAATGATACCTGCTCATCTTGGAGCGGGCCCAATAGAGGTGTCTGCAGTATTCCTGGCCACCTGCCCTGCATGCCTCTTCTCTCTGTCCCCTCCCCTTCCTGTCCTAGTGGCCTGGGATTGAAAATCAGCCTGGGCAGCACCAGAAGAGCTTTGCAGACGAGATTAAAAGCAAATCAAAGAAGAAAAATTGTGGCTCGGTTTATGTCTTCCTAATTAAAACCCCGCCAGTCTCCCTTCTTTTTCTTTCCAGCTAATGTTACACTAACGAGCTGAGTTTAGTGGCATTTATGTAGATAAAAGTCCCAATGATTGATCTCAATGGCTTGTTAAAATTAGTTTCAGTCCACCATATTGATTTAATTCCATTGCTTGAAAGTGCTAATTAATAATGATAATAAAAGTGTCTTGGCCCATTATTATCAGTGGGCAAGCAGGGGAGGGGTGGAGTGGGGGGAGATTTGCTGTTTCCAGTGTCACTTGTTCTATCTCAGAATGGCCTTTGGAAGCAGGCTGTGGGGACAGGATCTTGGGGGGCTGCGGGCTGGTCTCTTGCTGGTTATCTGGGTGCTCTCGTGGAAGGGCAGGAGGCTACCTAATGAACAGTTTTGGCTATCTCTAGTCTTATGAACTGGTACTTTTGTACATGTGTGTTGGTCCTGGGGCTTGAACTCAGGGCTGTGGCACTTTCCTTGAGCTATTTTTCCCTCAAGGCTGGTGCTCTACTACTTGAGCCACACCTCTACTTCCTGTTTCTTGGTGTTTGATTGGAGGATAAGAGTCTCATGGACTTTCCTGCCTAGGCTGGCTTCAAACCATTATCCTCAGATCTCAGCCTCCTGAGTAGCTAGGATTACAAGACTGAGCTACCAGTGCCCAGTTGGAGTTGGTTCTTCTTCTTCTTCTTCTTCTTTTTGGTTGGTTGTGGGGCTTGAACTCTGGGCCTGGGAGCTGTCCCTCAGCTCTTCAGCTGAAGATGAGCATTCTGCCACTTGAGCCACAGCACCACTTCCAGTTTTCTCTTGGTTTATTGGAGATAAGAGTCTCACAGACTTTCCTGCCCCAGCTGGTTTTGAACCGTGATCCTCAGATCTCAGCCTCCTGAGTAGCTAGGATTACAGGCATGAGCCACTGGCTCTCGGCTTGGAGTTGGTTTTTAAAGAAGTTAGAGGGTTTAAGCTCTGGGGAAGGGAGGTGTTCAGCTCATCAAGTTTCTGGCTACCATAGGGCTGGGCTGGGGAATCTGAGCTCTAATGTCATCCATCCAAACCCAGTGCAGCAGGGAGGCATTCTGAGGAGAAGACCTCTGAGCCTTTAGACGAGGAGGGAGGGGACATTTTAGAGAGGAGGAAAAGGGTCCAGGGAAATAGAGTTAATGAGGGGGAAGTAGAGATTCCTTCACAATTAATGGATTAATTTAGCTTTAAAGGAGTCTTTTCACTTGAGAGGATTCTTCTAGCCACAGTGGGCATCAGAGGAGGGGGCCACCAGGAGGGAAAACAGCACCTGGAGAAAAAAAGCCACTGTTCCAAAGTGGTGGCCAAGACCCTGTGGGAGAAACCGCTATACAGGGTAGAGGTGGGAAGAAAGGGAAGTGAGGGGAAAGGCCTGTTGTTTGGCTAGCTCTCCCCAACCCTCTAGGATTCTCCTGTAGATCAAGTGGTACCCTCTGTCTGTCTGTCTCCCTGTCTCTTCTCTCTCTGTCTCTCTGCTTTTTTTTCTCTTAGACCCCCCTACAACAAAATCTGTGTCCTTTATTAGTCCAAGTTTCATTAACCACATGTGATTTGCATTTTGGAGCAGCTGGAGGCCTGTAATCCTTCCTCTGTTGAACTTTATGACCATCAATGGTGCATGGATTATACCTTGAGAACTAGGAAGAAGAGGGAGGGGATAGTCCGAGAAGGTCCTGGGGAATGTGGTAGAGAAAGGGGGTCCCAAGACACACAGGTTAAGGACAGTCGCAACTGGAGATGAGGAGTCAGGGACCCTCAGAAATAGATTACAGGCCCCACAAGAGAGCCCAGTGATCAGGGGACCAAGAAGTAGCCTTATTTGTGAGGCTGACTCTGATCCGATGTCTCTATCATCCTGTTTGTGGCTGATTCTCTGGGCTGGGCTGTCTGGCAGCAGTAAGGGTGTGAAGACACAATTCTGTGAGGGATGTGGCTTCTGAAGTTAAGCAATCTGAACATTCCAGTCCTGCATGAAGTCTCCAAAGGGATCCATCTGATAGGAACACTCCTGGAAGTGCCCTTTATTGAAGGACATTATGAAGTACCTTCCATGTCCCCCTCCCAAAGATGAATTGGAAATGCATACTACAGAATGCAAACTCTACATGATTTACTCTACTGTTAACTCAAGCATAATTATATGCAATAATTATACTGTGTAGTTCTATATTAATTATAATCCATCCTCATTAAGGAATTAACTGAACCACGTGGGGCTGGGGTGGGGAGAAAGTGATAGTTTTTATTATGATTTACTCTGTACTTTTCTCCTAGCTTATGCTATTTTTCCTCCTCCTGTGCTGGTTTAGTCAGCTTCGAATTGCTGTAACAAATGCCTGAGATAAATCAAATTACAAAAAGGAGAGGTTTATTTCGGCTCACTGTTTTGGAAGTCCCATTTCATGATCTGTTGGCGCCAGTGCTTTGGGCTTGTGAAGAGGCAGCGCGTGAGGGAGGGAGTGGTGGTAAGCTGCTCATCTCAGAGAGGCCAGGAAGCAGGGGGGTGGGGATGGGCTCCTTGTATCTCCTCCGCAAGGATTTTCTTCCATTAGTAGACTTGTCTCTGCTGGGCCCTAAGTTTGTAGCATCTCCCAAGGGTCCTACAAATGGAGATCAACCCCAACAAATGAGCCCTGGAGAATACTCACATACACCCATGGCATGTGCATAGCACTACATTCTTCCCCCTCCACCATGGTGTGGGTTGGGATGCTATGTTCTTTGATCAAGGGCCTCATTCCTAACCACAGACAGTTGTCTATCTCAGTATTCAATTCCTCAAGATTTACTTCAGCATTTTTACCCATGATGCTCCTGAGGATGGATGCTTTTTTTTCCCAATATGATCAGCCAAATGCCAACTGCCAGCTTTACTTAATCTGGGATTTCTATTTGAATGATCCTAGCTTTCTGTTTCTTGCGGCCCCCTCCCTGCCTGCTGCTCCTGTATTGAGCTATTGAACATAGTGCCTTGCACCGTGATAGGGTAAGGGTGTTTGAGCTCAACTCATTTTGGGGGAAGAGTGACTTCCAGATTGAGTCCAAGCTTAGAATAGATTGCCTTTGGTGAAAAACCTGGGGACCCATATGCTTCCTTGTAACACTGTTAAACATCTCCCTGCTTCGGTGCAGGAATATTCCATTTAACTCTTTCATATACATCTCATGGAGTTTAAGAGTGTACTCAGCTAGAATGTGGGTCCTGATAGGGAATTTAAAATAATCCACTTATATCTCTATTGTTAAATAAAGGCATTATTTCTATTTTTTTATTTTAGGATCTAGAACTCTATGAATGGTGGGGAATATCACAGGTTCTATCATCCCCTGGTTCCTTCTGTTGCTCCTTGTTATTTTGCTATTCCATTAAGTTTATTATTGTTATTATTATTATATCTTTAAGTCGCTGCATAAAGGAGTTGTTTATGAATATTTCTTGATCAATGCCACCCCTTTCAACAGTTCACTCATCCCTCCTCTCCATTTTTAAATTTCCTTTTCTCCTTACAGCTTTTCCCTTTGCCTCTTTCTTCTACCTCTATTTCTACCTCTATTGCCAAGGGTCCTTACAGACCCTTGTCTGTAAAGTTGTCTGGATCAACTATGGGAAAGAAAGTAAGCAAGTGAGTATGGGGGCGAGGGTGCTGCAGTTATCCACGATACAGGATATAATATGTGCTACAGGAGGGACAGTGTTTCCTGTTGGGACTCCTGACACTAGGAATTCAGACTCTATTTGCCCCTCATGACATGGCTTGGTGGTCACAGGGGTTATGCAAGGGGACTAGTGCCTCCCAAGTGACATTTTGAAGCAGAGAGTTAGTGATTATCTATCTGATGAGTGGAGTATACAGCAAGATGTTCCAACAAAAAGTGCAATGTGAAAGCCTGGTAGACTCATATCTGGAGGTTGTGAATTTGACTGCTTCCAGGGCTGAATCATAGGACAAGGATGATAGAGGAGTTTCAAGAAGGGAGGCAGGTGATAGGAGAATGATTTCAAAGTCTAATCCAATACAGTTCACTAGTCTAAAACTTGAATTTGCTATTGGATCTGTGGGCTCCCTGCTGGATGGGAAACTCTAGACAAAGACTGAGGTCAGGAGTTTGGCAAATATAAAAGTAGAACAGAAAGGGAGGAGGAATGGAGAAGGAACACAAGGTGAGATTTTCCATGCTTTGGCAGCCAAAGTAGAGAAGATGAGTGGTTGACCACGGGCTACAGCAATGGTAGACTAGAGTACCATCAGCCTGTTTCATAGATTAAGCTGAATCCCCAGCATTGGTCCAGTGTAGACAGCTCTATAGTTCAAAGGCTGGAAACTCCAGGGCTAGTTTCAGCTATCCAGGTTCTTGGATGTGGTTGAATATGGAGGAGAATCCAGGCAGGGGTGATGAGTCACAAAAGGAGAAGGGGAGAGAAGTTTGGTGGCCAATCATGTGGCTGGATCAACAAATAGGCATGGGTGTCTGGAGTGAGCCTCTTTGCACATCTCCTCCCATCTTCAGGTTCTATGGAATTTTGTTTCTGGGTTGTTAGCATAGAGTTAGCCACGATGCATCTATTTATGCCACTGAAACCAGCAAATGCTGCACAGACCTGGGACATTTCCTTGGGCTTTCTGGTTGGTGAGTAGGACATCTTTTCATGCCCTCTTGTGTTGGCAGTAGGGAATCCTGGTCTGTGGGATTAGGGATACTATGTACTCTGGACACCTAGGGGCCTATGTTTTAGGAGCTGGGGGACAGACATGTAGGTGACAGAGAACAGAGCATCAGACCTGCCAGCTGCCCTGGCTGCCACCTGAAGTAGTGCTAATGAAAGTTGTTGTGCATAGCTACCAGCAGCCCTACTTTTAGCCTGCTGGTCATTTGCCTTGCTCTGGTTGGGTGTGTGTCATACACTATTGGGCGGTTAAAATAGATACTGGTTTCTGGAGTTGGCAGCCTGTACCAAACTTAGACATTAATGCCCTTTGACCTAGTAAATCTTCTTCTGGGAGTATGTCCTGAGAATTCAAGCCTGAATATTTTTCACTTCATTGTAATTTACCATATAAAAATAGACAATTGGGTTATAGCTTTGTTTGAAATTCTCCTAAATCCCCCAATTCTTTTTTTTATTTTATTTTATTTGTGAACATATTGTACAGAGGGATTACAATTACATGGGTAGGATAATGCATACATTTCTTACCAAGCATTGCAGCCTCCTCCTTTGTTTACCCTTCACCTCCCTTCCCAGCCTCCCCCCTCTCCCCCAATCCTTCCCCTGCCCCGCACCGACGTTGTAAAGCTCGTTTTTGACATGACAACTTGTACTTCTTATTGTTGCAACAGGTCCACCTGAATCCTTAAACGACTTGTTTTTCCCCATCTCCTCCACAAGTTATACTGACATCAAATATAGTGAAAGCGGGGGTTATACTGTGGGGGAGGGACATACAAAGCAACCAAGAAATAATCTTATAAATGTGTTAGAAACAATCCCATGAAAGAAAAAAAACATTAAAATACATATCTAAGGGTTCATTTTCCTAACATCACATTATCTGACCTTTTCCGCTTGACTCATACATATACTAGATATTGCAAATAAGGGAAACCATGGGACCTGTGTTTCTTTGGGTCTGGCTTACTTCACTTAATATGATTTTTTCCAAGTTTTTCCATTTCCTAACAAATGGGGCAATGCCATTCTTTCTAATGGAGGCATAGAATTCCATTGTGTATATATATACCACATTTTCTTGATCCATTCATCTACTGAAGGGCATCTGGGTTGGTTCCATATATTAGCTATGCTAAATAATGCTGCAATAAACATAGTTGTGCTGGTAGCTTTAGTGTGGTCTTGTTTGTAAACATTTGGGTAAATGCCCAAAAGTGGGATTGCTGGGTCATAGGGGAGCTCTATGTGAAGTCTTTTGAGGAACCTCCATACTGCTTTCCAAAGTGGTTGAACAAGTTTACACTCCCACCAACAATGAAATAAGGTTCCTTTCTATCCACATCCCCTCCAGCATCTGTTGTTGTTAGAGTTCTTGATTTTTGCCATTCTAACTGGAGTGATGTGGTATCTCAGTGTTGTTTTGATTTGCATTTCTTTTATGGCTAGCGATGTTGAGCATTTCTTCATGTGTCTATTGGCCATCCTTCTTTCTTCTTCAGAGAAGTTTCTCTTTAAGTCTTTAGCCCACTTGTTTATTGGGCGGTTGTTTCTTTGAGGATTTGTTGTTGGGGGTAAATCCCCCAATTCTAAAGTCACCTAAGTTCAGCCAAATGGTTAAGGACTCTATGGCAGATCTTAGTGGATTATCAGGCAGTGGTTTAAAAGGCTGTGAAGGAACTTTATGAAAAATACAGACTGCTTCTGACAAGAATAAAAAGTTGCCGAGCCTCATTTTTCCTGAGTGTATATTTGGGAGCCATGCTCCCATGTTGACCATATTTAGGAAATACTTTGTGCTATAGGCCCCTCTCAGGACCACACAATGCAGATCAGCACTAAGCTTCTGAGAACTTCTGTAGTTTAACCTATTGCTTCTCAAACTTATTTCACCCTGGAGTCCATTATCCAGCCAACATCTATTAGCATTCCCACACATTAATGTTCTTCAGAAGAGAATTTTGGGAAATGGTGATACCAAATCATTGTAATTAGGTTAAAATGTCCATCATAACACAGGAAAAAAATGTCAGAATTAAAGTAGGGACCAGGGGTAGCAATGATGTAAAAGATTATTATTAATATTGTTTTGTGCTAGTCCTGGGGCTTGAACTCCGGGCTGGACTCTGAGCTTTCTGCTCAAGGCTAGCACTTTACCACTTGAGTCACAGCTCTACTTGTGGGTTTTTGGCAGTTAATTGGAGATAAGAGTCTCAAGTACTTTCCTGCCCAATGCCTCAAACCATGATCCTCAGATCTCAGACTTCTGAGTAGCTAGAACTGAAGGCATGAAACTGTGGTGCCTGCCTGGCTCAAAAAGATTATTTTCCAATCTTTTATAATGCTTTTTCAGAAATTCTTTAATATACACATATCATATTATTAAATAAAAATTTTAAAAGTTCCTATCTAAAGAAGTTTGGGTCATTATGCAGGTTATAACTTCATGCAAGCTTCAGGATGGCTATATTCTGCCAAATGGATAAGATGTCCACACAATTCAGTGGGTTGTTTGCCAAGTGGAGCCTGTTACATGGTGGTTCTTACTGTGTGTGACAGGTTCAGTGTGTGAACTTGGGAACAACTGAGCTCACAACAGAAAAGACATAGTCTTTTAACAGCTAATAAATTTCTATCTAATAATAGTTAAAGGTCCTTGTCAGATCATTTTCACACATAGTAACTGAAACTGAGTAAATAAGTCCTCACAGCAACTCTTTTTGTCTTGTCTCTGTACTTGGGTTTGAACTCAGGACCTCACACTTACTCAGCTTGCTTGCTTAGCCGTTGCTCTACCACTTGAGCCACACTTCCAGACTGACTTTTTGCTGCTTATTTTGGAGATGGAGTTTCTTGAACTTTCATACTCCAGTTGGCTTTAAGACACAGTCCTCCAGCTCTCAGCCTCCTAAGAGTCCAGAGACTGGACTCTTGATAAACGCCCAGTGCAACCTCCTGCTTTGGGGGCCCATGACCACACTGTGCCCACAGAGAGGACTTTAAGAGTTTAGTCACAAAACCTTTCCTGACTATAGCTGAGAAGAACAGTGCCCTTTTTTCTTGGGTTGGAAGCCAGGGAATAAATAGGTCTTCATTTCCTCTGGCCATGTCCTCCACTCTACAATGGAGGCCAGGCAAGTACAAACAGGAGGAAGAAGGGGAATGATTTGCTGCTTCTAGTCCCCAGAGTTGTAGGAGAGAGGCTGGCTGTTCTTTTTATGTGTTTTAACGAGACATCCTGTCCCCTCACTTTAATAAATCTTCCTTTCTTTTCCTTTCTATGTTTTTTAAAACCTTCTTTTCAAAGGATGTTGGAAGAGGTGATTGTAGGATGTCTTCCATGCTACTTTTGAACTATATTACACTCTAGATCGCTTTGACCTGGCTTGGCAATACCAACCAAGTTTAGAAATGGGAGACATATAGCTACAAGGGCTGAGGCAAAGGGATGGGCTGTAGGTGGACTCCAGATCACCTCCATTCTCTGTGTTGTGGGTGTTTTAGATATTAGGTGCCAGAAGAATGTTGCTGAAGCTGGAAGGAGGTTACTTCTTGGGCAGGTAAGCTCAGGAAACAGAAGAGAATGAAACAGGGATTTCAAAGAGGTAAGTCTGAGATTGGCATGTTCTTGCTGAAGTTCAGTCAAGAGAAGACCCTTCAGAGGCTGACTCATGCTCTTGTTCCTATATGAAGTCTTCCCTCTGACACTTGACAATCTCTTTTTCCACTGACACATTGTCAGATGCTTCATTTGTCATGCTTAGTATTGTTGTTTTGTGTGGATAGTCAATTTTTCCCTTTCTTGAACTCAACTCAATCATAAATTCTATGATATCAAGGGTTATTACTGACAGTACTGAGTCCATGGTCAGTTTTCAATAACTGTTTGACCAGTGAAGAATGCAATGCTCATTTTTCTTCTCAGATGAACAAATATGCATGAGTGTCCCTTATAAAGTAGAGTGGGAGATAGAGAGATGTCAAAGGTGCAGAGGTGAGTGAAAGGAAATCAGAGTCTTGAATGGAAACTTTAACAAAACCGAGGGCTTTTATGCTCAATCTATGATTTTCTAGGGCTTTGCTTAAATAATTCAGAGTATAGGCTCCCTAGATAGTTGGGAGCCATAACCAATAGCAGGGTAGCTGGAGCATGCTGCAAAGAAATTGTGTGGTACTCATTACTGTTATGAACAATAATGACAATTATGATAATAATGATGATGATGATGGCTATGATGGTGATAATGGTAAAGCAGCCGTCCCTGCCTCTGCCTGTCTCCTGGGTGAGTGGGAATCTCTTCTTTTTCTATTGAAGCAAAGTCTATGGTCAGCAATGTAGCTGTGGTCTGGCTGTCTCATGTCACAGGAGCTGTGAAGGTCGGGTCAGAAAGGCTGGCTGGCAGCTTGGGGTTGGCAGAGGGAGGGAAGTCATTTCCAGTCCCTTTGGTCTTGACTGAAAACAAAGTGAGGGTCCCTGAGTTGTCCTATAAACGGTAATGATAACACAATTATCATGCAAAACAAAAATTAAGTTTAATGGTGCAAAGCCAGGGTGTACTGGGGAGGTAATTCATATTAATTATGTTTGGATTAAAAGCTTATTTCTTTTGTTAGCATCTGCAAGTAGAAACTTAGCTGTTTAAAAAAAAATCCGCATATAATTACAGCCTCTTATGGAGGAGCAGTGTTGAACTTAATGGGGCATCCCCGCTCTCTTCAAGCTCCTGGAGAATGGTAATATTTCACATTTTATGAAACACAGAAGAAATAAATTACAGGTTTAATGATAAGAACTACTTGGGCTCATAATGAAATCTGATTGGCCAGTTAATCCACTGAGACCCTCAGATGTGAACCATCCAAAAGGGGTAAAAATGATGAAAAATGAAATTAAATGGAAAAACCCTCACCCGCAGCTTCTTTTGTGAAAGCCAGGGAAGCATCTGAGCAGGAATGAAGCCCTGGGGTGAGGAAAAGAACCCTCTCCTCAGGTTTAGGGAGTGTTGAGTCAGTGGAGACATGTGTTCTATAGAAATAAAGTTGGGGAGAGCTTCTCTAGAGGAAGGTGGAAAGGGAGCCTGTGAGCAAGGAAAGAGGGAAAGAAGGGAGAGAAATGGTTTCTCTTGGTGAAAAATCTCCCAGGATTCCCTAGGAGCAGAATATTGCCTTCAGCAGGAAAGACAAAAGCAGAATGAGGGCTCAGTGGGACTGGGCTGGGCTGAGCTCAGTTGATTACAAACAAGGAACTACTTGGGCAGAAGAGAAAGGTGAATGTCTCCTCTGATTCTTAGTTCATAAGATACCTCTGTACTTGAACTTAGAGGAAGGCTTCACAGAGTCTGATTCTCCTTTTTGTGCTTCTGTAGGGCCTGGGCAGGAGGCTGGCCTCTACCTGGTAGAGCTTTGGAAAGACCTTCAGCTTTGTTTTGAGAGGTAGGAAGGGCATAGTAGAAAGAATCTGGGGTTTGGATTTGGACAGGCTTAGGTTCCAATTCCTGTTCCAATGTTTATCTGCCTTATTATCTTAGGCTATTTTATTCTCCTAGTTTCCTCATTTGCAAACTGGGATTGTTGAAAGGTTGAAATGAGAACTGTAAGTATAAGAATTAAATACAAATAGAGATTGAGACACATGAGAAGCTCAGAAAATAACCATGACCACTACTATTACTGTTAAAAGCATGAGACAATGTTACTGTCTTAGCCAAGTTTTATGTATTAGTACCTACCTATGAGCCCAGGGAGGAAATCAAATAAACAAACTGACAAGAATGTAAATGGTTGTCCCAAAGTCCAGATCCTCAGCTCAATGACAGTGCTATCTCCAGTGCCATGTTCTTCCTAGATCTTTGATTTTGAGGCTTTCATTACACTGCAGAATGGGTAGGGGGCAAGGGATAAATAAAGCTTCTTCCAGGCTCATCACTCAGGTCATCTTTATCACTAGCTCACCACTGCTGTCTCCCCTGGGGTAAAAACATGTGGGTATGGAATGGGGCTGGAGGGGAGAGTACTCATGGGCTATTCCCCCAAGGCAGAATGACAAGACACATGCAGAGCCAAGATAGAAATTTGGGGACTAGGACAGGTGTTCTACCAGATAGACCAGGTAGCTGATGGGAGAACAGAATGGAAATTTCACTGAAGGCAGTACCAGAGCAAATGTCTGGAGCACTTCATTATTAGATAAGGCAACTTTAGGCACAGGATGGGGATGTGGCCTGAGTTTCAAGAGACTTGGAGGTACTGAGATCCCTGTGGATTTCTGGGAATTTCTCTCAGATTAGGCCGTCCTAGGCATTACTCTTATTTCCCTGGCTTGGTGGTCGCAGCATACCTCATCTTAATGGAAGATGTCTAAACTGGAGAGATGTTGGGTATCATCCAGCCTCATCACTCTAAGAATGTGCGAGAAAATGTAGCCCATGAATGATGTCCAGAATGAGGCCTGTTATATGAAGACACTGTAAAATGATAGTTCTTTAAGGAACTTGCCTGAGGCCCCACAATGCTTAGGCTGCACAGTAGCTATACAGTAGCTTAGCTGTACTTAGCTATACAGTAGCTCCCAAATTTTGAGTATCTCATGTGTCAAAGGACATGCCGGTAATTTTGTGATGTCTGTCTCATCAAATTCTAACCCATTTAAAGCAGATGCCATTTCCCCCAGTTAGCTGATGAGGATAGGAAGGCTTGTGACACTAAGTGATTGGATCAGGCAATGAACTTCCTCTTGACTTCCAAGATGGAGTTCTCCCCATTTACCCCACTAGTTACAAGAATTGGGCACAGCAGTTTTCTACTATTTTTCCATGTAACTAACATACCAACATGGCACATATTTATCTACCAAAAAACTTTTGATGCCTCTTAGAAATGAGTATTTGCCTATTTTGTGCAATATCTGGTCTGTTACCCACAGTTACATTAACCAGAGTGTCTCTTGGACACTGAATTCTTATAATGCAGAGGTTTTACTCTTCAATTCCCCTAAATGCTTTTCTTGTTCTTCCATACCTTTCTTGGCTGACTCTATCCAGAAAGTAGAGTGGCACAACTCTCCCCACCTACCCTGTTCCAGTGTTGGGTTAAATTAATTTCCTTGGTAGTACTTATCTCTACCTGAGATATTCCTTTTTGTTTAGGAATAGGAACTCTGAGAAACTATAGAAATAAAGTTGGGGAGAGTTTCTCTAGAGGAGGATGGAAAGGAAGCCTGTGAGGGAGGAAAGAGGGAAAGAAGGGAGAGAAGTGATTTCTCTTGGTGAAAAATCTTCTTAACTGCATCTTTGTCCAGTAAATGAATGAATGAGTGAATGAATGAAAGGAAAGAAGGAAACTAGCCTTCTCCATCTTCACTTCCAGTGTGCTTACCTGGTGTTCCTTTCAGATTTGGTTCTCCTTCAGCTGGAAGCTCTCTGTGCATGTGAGTGCTCCTATGTTTGTGTGGAGTACAGCAGCATGTAGAATATAATACAAGTTGCCACTCTGCCCTTTCTGCTGGTATGCTGAATGACAGGGTGTGGGGAGAGAGACTGGCAGCAATAAGAAGCAATTCCCAGTCAGCCTGGGATATGCACAGTGCTATTTAGTTATTGTTCAGGTGTTAGGGGCCTTAGCTGGTTTCTGAGAGCCACGCCCTGGCTGAGGGGAAGAGAAAGGCTGGTGACTGATGGCGGGGCTGGAGGACTGGCAGGCTGGCTTCATCTTCTCTTGTTCTCTCCCGTGGTAGTCCAGCTGAGGATAGTGGACAGTCAGTCTTCTTACCTATCATTCCACAGTGAAGGGGAGCCTGAGAGTAAGAGAAGGTCTTCTAAGAATGCCCTTCACTTCCATATTGTCTCAAACAACAGGGTCAAGCAGTCATAGTTCTGCATGTGGACACCTTAGAGGGATGAGCTTAACCCCAGCTCTGGCTGTGTAAACTTGGGTAAGTCACTTGACCTTTCTGTGTCAAGCTCTCCCCCTGTAAAAGCAGCCGGAGAATAGAACCCACCTCTGCGTAAATGAATTGATATTAATAAAGTATGTAGAATAGTGACTTGCACATGGGAAGTACTGTGCTGTAAACATAATTATTTGTGAAGTAAATAAACATGATCATTTTTAGATCTCCCATGCAGATGGGATTATGTAAGACTCCCCTATATAATGTAGCCTTTCTTTATTCCTTATAACAGTGGGGACTTTATTCTTCCTTCTCCCCCTCCTCCTCCTTCTTCTATTAGACCTGATGGTAAGTGAACTGGATTGTCTTGAACACCAAGGTTTGGTAAGTCCCATACATATTTATTTAGACATATCAATCGCATGATTCCCATTTTGAAGATTTGAAAACATTGTTACATGTTGAGTTTTTAGTGCAATGCTACGTGTCCCTGGTCAGAGGTGTTGACTCTATGGTGAACACACCTGTAACCCTACATAAAAACTACAGGCAGCTGGGCTGGGAAGGTGGCTCAGTGGTAGAGCGCATGCCTTGCATGCCTGAGGTCCTGGGTTCAATTCCTCAGCACCACATAAGCAAAAAGAAGAAAGCCAGAAGTGGTGCTGTGGCTCAAGTGGTAGAGTGCTAGCCTTGAGCTGAAGAGCTGAGGGACAGCGCTCAGGCCCAGAGTTCAGGCCCCATGACCGGACCCAAAAAAAAAAAAACAAAAACTACAGGCAGCTATATTTCATTCAACTCCCTGAGCTCTTGGACAATAGGATGTGCAAGTAAAAAGAAAGGAAACTCCCACTAAGCACAATTATGTTTTATATTTCTTAATAAAGCTTAGCAGTGCCTGGCAGTGCTCTGCCAAGGGCAATTCCCTTGTCCATGACATTGTACCAAAAGTTTTCTGTGGGTGCTGGAAGAGATAAGGCCAGTACAAACAGAGTCTAAAAGAGATACTCAACTCAGTGCTAATAGCTCATGCCTGTAAGCTACTCAGGAAGCTGAGATCTGAATATTGCAGTACAGGTAGGAAAATCTATGAGACTCTTATCTCCAATTAACTACTAAAAAGCCAGAAGTGGAGTTGTGGCCTGAGGGGTAGAGAGCTAGCTTTGAGCAAAAATTTTAGGAACAGCATCCAGTCTGTGAGTTCAAGCCGTAGGACCAACACAGAACAAACAAACAAACAAAGATGTCCAGAATTGATCTGGTGATTAATGGAGGTAGTTGTGTGTAAGGTAGGTGGCCTGATTATGGGCTTTTTCTACAGTCAGTCTGCAATGGATTTGGGAGGATGCAGAGGCAGGATCTTGGCTTGGTGGGATTTGTATACGAATCGTAGCACTTACGTGTTAGTTTACTAAAGCTATTATAATAAAATCCCACATAGAATGGGTGGCTTAACCACAAAAATTATAATCTTTGTAATTCTGGACACTGGAAGTGTAGATCTAAAGCCTCTTTCCTTAACTTTCTGCCTCATTGCATTATTGTCTCTATAGATGGACAACTTGGTGTCTCACTCTCGTCTTATAGCAACACCAATCATATTAGATGAAGGTGTACCATATGATTTCTTGTATCTTTAGAAGCCTCATCTCCAAATTCAGTCAAATGCTATTGTACTGAAGGTTAGGGTTTTAACATATGGACTTTAGGTCAAAATTCATCCTACACAATCCTTTTGTTTGAATTTATTGTGTTAACTACTTACCAAATAACTATATGAACATATTTTTAAAGATAAGATCTTGCTACATAGACTAGGTTGTCCAGAAATTCACTATATAGTCCAAGCTAGTCAAGTTTGTGATTTTCTTGCCTCTGCCTGCTAAATGTTGGACTTACAGTCATGAGCCACTAGTTCAGTGCTAGAATTACATTTTAAGTGAAAGGAATTAACTTAATTTTTGTTAACAATTTTCTGAGATTCTCATGACAAGTTATAAAATAATTGAAGATTTTCTTGGGGGGTGCTATGAAATCCTGGTGAGGAATCATTGCTCTCGGGACAGTTAAGAAGGAAACACACTCAATATAGCTATTGGGAGAGGGTAATGCTACAATTTTGGATACATATGATCTGCCAAGTTCAATATATTGCCCAAGAGATAACAGCTATTCTAGCTTTCTTTATTTTTCTTCTTTTATTAGGATGCAAAGTGTGTCCAAGTTTTGTTTTAATATCTTATTTTTAATAAGTTTTTATTGTAAAAATATTGTACAGAGGGGTTACAGTTACATGAGCAATGTAATGAGTACATTTCCTACCAAGCATTGTCACCTCCTCATTTGTTTATCCCCTACCATCCCTTCCTTCCCCCATCCACAACTACACACCTACCCTCCTGCAAAGTCCCTCCCGCCACACCCCCTCCCCGCCAGCCTAAATTGTAAAGTTTGTGTCTTCTACATCTCATTGTTACAATGGGTCAACCTGTATCCCTATTTAAGCATTTTGTTTTTTTCCTTCTCCTCCCCAAATTAGAGAAGTGTATATACAAGATGCAGGGCACCAACATCAAATACAGTGAAAACAGGGGTTGTACCATGGGGGAGGAAAATACAAAGAAACAAAAAATATCACGTGGTACATTATAAATACGTTAGAAACAATAGCAAGAAAGAAAAAAACAATTTGTGTCCCTATCTTGGGATTCATTTCGCTTAACATCATCTTATCTGGTCATGTGTACATAGCTTTTGACCTTTTCTTCTTGTCCCAGACATATATTCATTATTGCAAATAAGGGAAACCATAGGACCTATGTTTCTTTGGGCCTGGCTTACTTCACTTAATAGAATTTTTCTCAAGTCTTTCCATTTTCTAACAAATGGAGCAATGTCATTCTTTCTGATGGAGGCATAGAATTCCATTATATATATATATATATATATATATATACACACACACACCACATTTTCTTGATCCATTGATCTACTGAGGGGCATCTGGGTTGGTTCCATATCTTAGCTATGCTAAATAATGTTGCAATAACCATAGTTGTGATGGTAGTTTTAGTGTGGTGTTGTTTGTGATCATTCAGGTAAATGCCCAAAAGTGGGATTGCTGGGTCATAGGGAAGCTCTATGTGGAGTCTTTTGAGGAACCTCCATACTACTTTCCAAAGTGGTTGAACAAGTTTACACTCCCACCAACAATGCAGTAAGGTTCCCTTCTGTCCACAGCCCCTCCAGCATCTGTTGTTATTGGAGTTCTTGATTATAGCTATTCTAACTGGGGTGAGGTAGAATCTCAATGTTGTTTCAATTTGCATTTCTTTTATGGCTTGAGAGGTTGAGGATTTCTTCATATGTTTATTGACCATCCTTCTTTCCGCTTCAGAGAAACTTCTCTTACGGTCTTTAGCCTGTTTATTTATTGGGCAGTTGTTTCTTTGAAGATTTGTTGTTGGGGGATTTAATTTTTTGAGTTCCAAGTATATTTTAGATATGAAACCATTGTCCGTTTTATGGCTAGTGAAGATCTTCTCTCAATCCATGGACTTTCTATTGATCTTTCTAGCTATGTCCTTTGCTATGCAGAAGCTTTGCAGTTTCATGCAATCCCATTTCTCCAACATTTCTTTGATTTGATGTGTTTCTGGGTCTCTATTAAGAAAATTTTGGCCTGTGCCAAGAAGACCTAGGATTTCTGCTTCCTGTAATGTTTTCAGGGTGTCTGTTTTGACTTCGAGGTCTTTGATCCATTTCGAGTTGATTCTGGTGCAGGGTGATATATAAGGATCTAGCTTTAGTTTTCTACAGTTGATTAACCAAATTTTCCAGCACTATTTACTGAACAGGAGGTCTTTCTTCCATTCAGGTTTTTAGCTCTCTTATTGAAGATTAGGTGGCTATACGTCTGTGGGTTCATTTCTGGGATTTCAATTCTATTCCATTGGTCCTGAGGTCTGTTCTTGTGCCAGTACCAAGCTGTTTTGATTACTATAGCTTTGTAGTAGAGTTTGAAATTTGGTGTTGATATTCCTCCAGTACTATTCTTTCTGTTAAGGATCATTTTTGCTATTCGGGGTCTTTTATGGTTTCAAATGAATTTTTGGATTGCTTCTTCTATTTCCTTGAAGAATGAGGTTGGAATATTGATAGGTATCGCATTGAATTTGTAGATAGCCTTGGGAAGTATTGCCATTTTCACGATGTCTATCCTTCCAATCCAGGAGCACGGGAGGTTTTTCCACTTTCTAAGTTCTGTTTTGATTTCCTTTTTCAGGTTTTTAAAGTTTTCATCATAGAGGTCCTTCACTTCTTTGGTTAATTCCTAGGTATTTTATTTTTTGTGGGGCTATTACAAATGGAGTTGCATTCCTACTTTCAGCCACACTTTTCTCATTGTTGGCATACAGAAATGCCATAGATTTTTGAGGGTTAATTTTATATCTTGCTACTTCACCAAAGTTTTGAATCAGCTTGAATAATTTGGGAGAGGAGACTAGGATTCTTTTTTTTTTGGGGGGGGGGGTCCAGTCGTGGGGCCTGAACTCTGGGCCTGGGCACTGTCCCTCAGCTCTTCAGCGCAAGGCTAGTGCTCTACCACTTGAGCCACAGCGCCACTTCTGGCTTTTTTCTTTTTGCTTATGTGGTGCTGAGGAATTGAACCCCGGGCCTTAGGCATGCAAGACAAGCACTCTACAACTGAGCCACCTTCCCAGCCCTGTGGGATTCTTTAAATACAAGATCATGTCATCTGCAAAGATGGAGAGTTTTACTTCTTCTTTCTCTATTTGGATCCCCTTTATGTTTGCATCTTGTCTTATTGCTGTAGCTAGGCATTCTAATACTAAACTGAAGAGAAGTGGAGAGAGTGGATATCCTTGTCTCATTCCTGAGTTAAGAGGAAATAGCTTTAGTTTTTCACCATTAAGTATAATGCTGGCATAGGTTGTCATATACAGCCTTTATTGTATTGAGGAATGTTCCATGGATTCTTAATTTTTCCAGAATGAATATTGTTTGATCATGGTGTATGTTTTTTTGGATGAATTGTTGAAATCGATTGGCAAAAATTTTGTTGAGAAGTTTTGCATCAATGTTCATCAAAGAAATGGGTCTATAATTCTCTTTCTTTGATGAGTCCCTGCCTGGTTTTGGGATGAGGGTTATGATGGCTTCATAGAATGTGTTCAGTAGTGAACTTTCTCTTTCAGTTTCATTGAAGAGTTGGAGGAGTATGTCTGAGCTCTGCTTTGAAGGCCTTGTAGAATTTTGCTGTAAAACCATCTGGTCCTGGACTTTTCTTAGATGGGAGGTCTCTTATTGCTGTTTCTATTTCAATGCTTGATATGGGCCTGTTAAGATGGTTTAACTCATCTTGGTTTAGTTTCGGCATGTCAATATTTGCTAGGAAAAGGTCCATTTCTGCCAAGTTCTCAAACTTATTAGCATAACGTTTTGAGAAGTATTCCCTTATGATGTTCTGAATCTTGGTTGTTTCTGTGGTGATGTTTCCACTCTCATCTCTGAGTTTATTTATTTGGGTGTGTTCTCTTCTTTTTCTGATAAGATTTGCCAAGGGTCTGTCAATTTTGTTAATTTTTCGAAGAACCAACTCTTTATTTTATTGATTCTTTCTATAGATTTTTTGGATTCTAATTCATTTAATTCTGATTTAATTTTGATTATTTCTTTTCATCTACTGGATTGGGGTTTATCTTGCTGCTCTTTTTCAAGGAGGTTCAGATGTCTCATTAAATTGTTGGTTTCAGATCTCTCCAATTTGTTGATGTAAGAATTCAGAGGTATAAACTTGCCCCTGAGTACTGCCTTTGCTGTGTCCCAGAGGAGCTGGTAGTTTGTGTGTTCATTTTTGTTGAATATCATGAACATTTGAATTACCTTTCTAATCTTTTCCATGACCCACTCGTGATTCAGCAGTGTGTTGTTCAGCCTTTATGTATTACAGGACTTTCTTTGGTGGCTTTGGTGTTGAGTTCTAATTTTATTCCCTTGTGGTCTGAGAGAAAGCAAGGTATAACTTCAATGTTTCTGAATTTGGACAAGTTTGCTTTGTGGCCTAAAATGTGGTCTATCTTGGAAAATGTTCCATGTGCTGCTGAGAAAAATGTGTATTCTGATGGTGCTGGGTGAAATATTTGGTGGATGTCTGTTAAATCTAGTTGATCTATGCAGTTTAGATCTGCTTTTTTTCTGGTGAGTTTTTGCCGGATTGATTTATCTCGTGGGGATAGTGGTGTGTTAAAGTCCCCAACAGTTAATGTCTTTGGATCTATGTGGGATTTGAGGGAAAGTAGTGTTTCTTGGATAAATTTGGGTGCTCTGTTGTTTGGTAAATAGATATTTAGAATTCTAATATCCTCCTGAAGGAGAGATCCCTTGATTAGTATGTAACGACCTTCTTTATCTCTTCTCATTAATTTTAATTTGAAGTCTATTTTATCTGACATTAGGATTGCAACTCCAGCCTGTTTATGGGGGCCATTCGCTTGGTAGATTTTGTTCCAGCCTTTCACATTGAAAATGTGTTTGTTTTTATGGGCAAGATGTGACTCCTGAAGGCAGCAAATAGAACGATCTTGCTTTTTAATCCAACTAGACAGTTTATGTCGCTAAATGGGAGAATTAAGTCCGTTAATGTTGAAAGATAGGACTGAGAGGTATTTGGGAGTTCCTGACATTTTATCCACCTTCTTGGGGGCTGCAACAACTGGGTTGTTCCTATGGTTCTTGGATTCTCAGTTTGGGTGCGGTTTTTTGGCCTTTATTGTTGTCTTCTTGGTTTTCTATGTGTAGAACATCTTTAAGAATCTTTGTAGGGCTGGTTTGGTGGAGATATATTGTTTCAATTTTTCTTTGCTATGGAAGGTTTTTATTTGACCTTCAGTTATGAAGGAAAGTTTAGCTGGGTATAGTATTCTTGGTTGATAGTTGTCTTTAGGGCATGGCATACATCATTCCAGGCTCTTCTTGCTTTGATTGTCTCTGCTGAGAAATCTGAGGTGATTCTAATTGGTTTCCCTTTATAGGTGATTGATCTTTTCTCCTTGACAGCTTTAAGGATCTTTTCCTGGTCTGAATTGATCCTGTGTGGATTATAATGTGATGGTGGGATGTCCTATTCTAGTCTGGTCTATTTGGATTTCTAAAAGCCTATCTTTTTGCATGTTTGGGAAGTTCTCTGCTAGGATCCTGTTAAACAAATTTCCTAGATCATTAATTTCTGTCTCTAGGTGCTCCTCTATACCCATTATCCTCAGATTAGGCCTTCTGATGGTGTCTTCCAAGTGTTGAATAGATCTATCATATTTCTTGGATTTGTCTTGGATGATTGTAGGTTCCTTCTCTATAATATCTAGGCTGTCTTCAATCCCCGAGATTTGATCTGCATGGTCTAACCTACAATCAAGACTTTCTACTTTGTTTTTTATCTCTTTTCCTTCTAGTTGGTCGGCTTTGATGGCTTCAAATTCTTTGTTGGAGCTTTGTTTTAGATCTTGTATGAACTTCTTTACTTCCTTAATTTGGTGTTCACTGTTTATTCTCAAATCACTTAGTTGATTGGTTATGGTTTCCTTGGACTCCCATTCCTTCCTTCTGTTGGGTTCCATTCATCATTCCCTTTGTGGTCTCCTTGACTTCTTTCAGCTCTCTGTTTATGGATTCCATGAATGCCTTTAGTGATCTTCGTGTATTCTCATCCTGCTCTCTCAATTCCTGTATTACTCTTTGATTAGCTTCCTCATGTTCATGTAATTCCTGTAGTTCTCTTTGAGTGTTCTCAGCCTGATCACGCCATTCCTGACTTTCTCTTTGACTGATCTCAGCCTGCTCATGCCATTCCTTTATTTCTCTTTGAGTGTTCTCCAGCTGCTCATGCAATTCCTGTATCAATCTTTGAGTAGCTTCCTCACACTCATGATATTCCAGTATTGACCTTTGGTTTTCCTCTTCTCTCTCCCTATCATGCTCATACAGAGTCCTTTGCAGATTTTCAATCTTTTCATTTACCATGTTTACCAGTAGTGTTTGTAGAGCTTTTTGGGAACTCTCCTCTGGATTATTCATTATCTGTTCTGTCCCCTGATTATCATGAGTGGGAGTTGAGATACTAGGACTTGCCATTTTTCTTGTGTTTTTCTTGTGTTTTACAGACCAAAGTCTGTAGTTGCACAGTCAAAAGTCTGCAGATACAATCTAGTTCAACAGATATATCTATTCAACATCAAACAACTATGTATTAATGGGCTATGAACCACAAAGAACAATTTGGCAAACCAGAAATTATTAGGTTTAGAGAGAGATGAGGGTAAAAATAGGAATAGAGGGTTGTGGAAAGGCAGAGGGAGAGTTAACTAAGTCCTAATCTCAAAGCGGGAAATAGGTTGGATAGAATGATAGTAGAGAGAGAGAAAAAAGAAGAAAGAGAAAGAAAAAAAAGACAAGAAAAAATAGAAAAGCAAAAATTAAAATTAAAAAGTGCAACACTTAAAAATTATGCAATTTTAAAAACATATTCAGAGAAGAACATGGATAGAATAAGAGAAGGGGAGGGATATAAAGAAGATGTGAAAAAACTTAAAAATAAAAATGCTTAAAATATTATATAGGATCCTCCACAGTATAATCCCTGCTTTCACTATATTTGATGTCAGTATAACTTGTGGAGGAGATGGGGAAAAACCAGTTCTGTAAGGATACAGGTGGAACTGTTGCAACAATGAGAAGTACAAGTTGTCATGTCCAAAACGAGCTTTACAACGTCGGTGCGGTGGGGGGGGGGGGGGGGCGGGGGAGGGAAGGGGGGAAGGAGAAGGATTGGGATTGGGGGGGAGGGGGGAGACTGGGAAGGGAGGTGAAGGGTAAACAAAGGAGGAGGCTGCAATGCTTGGTAAGAAATGTACGCACTATCCTGCCCATGTAATTGTAACCCCTCTCTACAGTATGTTCACAAATAAAATAAAATTAAATTAAAAAAACAAAAACAAAGGAGGAGGCTACAATGATTGATAAGAAATGTAATTGTTATCTTGCCCATGTAAGTGTAACCCCTCTGTACGGTATTTTCACAATAAAATAAATAAGTAAAAAAAAAAAAAAAAAAAAATTATATAGGTATAAAGAGATAGTACTGCTATTAAGGAATTTAAGTCTAAGAGGTTTTGAATTGAGTAATAAATTTCTGGATTAAGTGTGTACACAATGGGGGATAAGGTCTAATAATCGACTATGGGTATGAGGATGAGCAGAACAGAAAGAGAAGAAAAGGTGAAGAGAATGAGAAAGAAAGAAAAAAAGGATCAAAAGGTCAGTAGAGCTAAACAAAAAAAATTTTTAAAAAGAAAAAAAAGCACACACACACACCCCTAAAATAAAAATTATAAGAGGAAGAAAAAAAAGTTAATAGAAAACAATTTTTTAAGTTAAAAATTAAAAAAAGTTTTAGAAAAAAAATTTTTTTATAAAAGGTACAAAAGAAGAGTTCTTTGATTTTTTGGTGGGGGATGGGAAGATCCTGTATCTCCCTTGTGTCTGTAACCAGTCTGTTTTTGGAGTCTCTGGTCTGTTTGTGGTGTTTGATTCTCCTGTGGATTGGATTGTTTCTTTAAGTCAGTTTGTTTGAACAGGCAGAAAAATGCTCTGCTTTACCCAGGATTTTGTGATCCTTCTCCCAAGCTAGTTCAATGGGAGGGAGATCTGCTTTGAGTATCACAAAAGAGGGAGATGGCTGTTTCCTCCATTTTGGAGATGCTGTGATGAGGCTTGTTCTGGGTAGGGTTGAGGCCTTTCAGCAAACAGTAGCTTCTCCCTGAAGGGCTTGCTTCTGAGACACTCATAGAGCCCAGCCTGGAGCCATTCTCAGGGTTTATGTTTACTGAATTTCAATTGATTGTGAAGGCTGCTGTAGGGAGGGGCAGCCTCTGGCTCTGTTTACTCAGTGAAGAAAGCCACTCCTGAGGCTGGTGGGCCCGGGCTGGGTAACTTTTCCCTGGGTGGAGCTGAGTCTGGCAGGTCAGGTTAGGTTCCTGTGACATGCTAAATGACTCTTGTTTTCTTCCAAGGCCTGAGTTGGAGCTAGCTGCTCAGCCAGGCCTTTGTCAGTATCAAAGATGTAGATCTCCGGCAGTGGAGGGGGAGGGGTGGCCTTCCCTCCTCTGCTCCCTGAGAAGGAGTGAGGGCGTCAGGCTTCTACTCACACTGGAGTCTTGGTTCCTGGGTCATCTCTGGTCTGCGAACTGCAGGATGAAGATGTCCGCTCCTTGTCAGTTCTTGCTGGTGTTGAGTAGAATCCACTCACCCGCTGCGTCTGGCGCCTTTGTCTTGGACTCTGTGTTGCAGGTATGGTGGCTACGGCCCCGCCACGGCTGCAGCTGCAGCCTTGGTTGCTGACAAGTGCTCTGTCTCCTTGCCTGGATTTTCCCTCTCTGACCTAACTCTCTGTACTGTGATGGCACATTTGGTGTGATTCTCTGGCTTAGTACTGTTCACTGGAGCACTAAAACTGCTTTCTATGCAAGAGCTTGTTTAGCTTCTAGCTTCTCCTCCACCATCTTCCCAGAACTCCTCAGTTCTATGTTCTTTCTATATAATATCTATGCTGCCTTCAATCCCCAAGATACGATCTTCTGCATGGTTTAACCTACTTTGTTTTTTATTTCCTCTCCTTCTAATTGGTCAGCTTTGATGGCTTCAAATACGTTGTTGGAGCTTTGTTTTAGATCTTGTATGGACTTCTTTACTTCCTTAATTTGGTGTTCAGTGTTTATTCTCAAATCACTTAGTTGATTGGTAATGGTTTCCCTGGAATCCCTTTCCTTCTGTTGAGCTCCATTCAGCATTACCTTTGTGGTATCCCTGGATTCCTTCAGCTATCTGTTTATGGATTCCATGATCTTTGTCTATTCTCATCCTGCTCACGCAATTCCTTGCATTACCTCTTTGATTAGCTTCCTCATGTTCATGCAATTCCTGTATTACTCTTTGACTGTTCTCAGCCTGCTCACACAATTCCTGTATTAATCTTTGATTAGCTTCCTTATGCTCATGAGATTACTGTATTAATTTTTGGTTAATCTCCTCATGCTCGTGAAGTTCCTATATTAAACTTTGGTTGGCCTTGTCTTGCTCCCTATCATGCTCACACTATGTCCTTTGTAGGCTTTCAATCTTTTCATTCACCATGTTTACCAGTAGTGTTTGTAGAGCTTCCCTACAGGGAATTCTCCTCTAGAGTATTCATTATCTGTTTTGTCACCTATTATCATGAGTGGGAGTTGTGATACCTAGACTTGCCATTTTTCTTGTGTTTCTCCAGCTTGTTCTGCCCATTTGGTATGAAAGTAACACCAATTTCATGCTAGAACACTATTTAAAGCAAGCATCAACCAGAGTCCCGTAGCTGCATGGTCAAAATGGCTTCAGATACAATCTAGTTCAACAGATACAATCTATTCAACATCAAACAACTATGGATTAATGGGCTAAGAACATCAATGAGGGATTAAGCAGACCAGAAATTAAAAGGTTTAGGGAGAATTATGGGGAAGAATAGGATTCGAGGGATGTGGAGAGATAAAAGGAAAGTGAATTTAACCAAGTCCTAATCTCAGAGAGGAAATGGATAGAACAGAATGAAAGGAGAAAGAAACAAGAAAAAATGAAAAAACAAAAATTTAAATTAAAAAAATGAAACACTTAAATTATTTAAGTATAAAGAGATAATACTGATAGAAGAAAAGACTAGGATGAGAGGAGAGAGATAAAATGAAGAATGAAAAATTAAAAAATAAAAATTTTTAAAATGGAATACTTAAAGATTATATAGGTATAAATAAATAATACTACTATTAAAGAAGTTAAGCCTAAGAGGTTGTGAAATGATTAATCAATTTCTGAATTAAGTATGTACACAATTAAGGGTAAGGTCTAATAATCGACAATGGGTATATATCTGGGGATAAGCAGAACAGCAATTAAGTTGCAGGGGAAAAAAAGGACCAAAAAGTTAAAAGAGATACACACACACACACACACACACACATACACACACACACACACATACACTCCTAAAATAAAAATTATGAAAGAAAAACATAGAAAATTTTAAAAAAATTAAAAAAATTAGGTAAAAAAAATGAGTTAATTGATTTTTTTTTTGGTGTGTGTGTGGGATATCTTGTATCTCCCCTGTGTCCATTAGCAGTCTCTTGGTGGAGTCTTCTGTGGCTTGATTGGTTTCTTAATTCAGTTTGTTTGAGCAGGCAGAAAAATGCTCTGCCTTACCCAGGACTTTGTGATCCTCCTCCCAGGCTAGTTCAGGTGGGAGAGAGATCTGTTTTGAGTATCACAAAAGTGGGAGATGGCTGTCTCCTCTAGCTTACAGTTGCTGTGATGAGGCTAGGTTCTGGGTAGGATTGAGGCCTATCAGAAATCAGTAGCTTTTCCCTGAGGGGCTACATTCTGAGACACTCACAGAGCCCAGCCTGGAGCCATTCTCAGGATTTATGTTTACTGAGTTTCAATTGTCTTTTACCTCTCCTGCTGTCTAGGCTGCAGTGGGGAAGGGCAGCCTCTAGCTCTGTTTACCCAGTGAAGAAAGTCACTCCTCCTGGAGAGGAGGTTCCTCTGCCTGGGTGGGATGACTCCCCTAGATTGAGCTGAGCCTGGCAGGTCAGGTCAGATTCCTGTGACCTAGTGAATGGCTCCTATTGTTTTCTTCCAAGGCCTGAGTTGGAGCTAGTTGCTTGGCTGGGCCTTTGTCAGTATCAAAGATGGAGTTCTTCTCCAGTGTTGGGGGGAGGGGCTGCCTTCCCACCAATGTTCCATGAGAAGGAGTGAGGATGTCTTGGGTGTACTCATGCTAGCCTCTTGGTTTTTGGGCTGTCCCTGGTCTGCGATCAGCAGGATGAAGATTTCTGCTCCTTGTCAGTTTTTGTTAGTGGTGAATAGAATCTGCTTGCACACCACCTGGCACCTTTGTTCTCTGTGTTTTTATGGCAGTGGTGGCAGATAAAGGCAAGTGTTCAGATTTGTCTCCTTGTGCCTGGATTTTTCCTCTCTGGCCAAACTCCCTGTACTTTGATGGCACACTTGGTGTGATTCTCTAGCCTAGGACTGTTCACTGGAACACTAAAATTGCTTTCTATGTGAGAGCTTCTTTAGCCTCCAGCTTCTCCTCGGCCAGTCTATGATCACCAGCTCTTAAATGACAGTATTAGGATTTGACCTGAATGTTATTTTATGCCCAAGTCTACATGCTACCCATCACATCAGGCTGAAACAAAACCAGTACCCTAGCAGATAGCTGGATCTCTGTACTTGTTTGCTCACTGGCATTCCTATCTGTGCCAGCCTTACGAGGAAGCCACCATACTCAATCCTTACCTGGTGGGCCATTGTAGAACAATACTGTTAGTTTACAAAGCTGTTCATGCGATCTGGGGAGTGGGCTGACTTTCAGACCTTGCTCTCAGTCACCTACCATTAGGCCAATTACAATATATTATCTCCATGACCATAGTGATTATTCTGGAAGGCCAGACCTGTAATGTGACCTGGGCCAAACAGAGTTCATGCTGGAAATTTCAAAATGGACAGTAAGAGATATAAATTCTCCCTTTTCTTCCAAGGTATAGAGTGAATATGTGAGCAGAGCTCTTGAGATATGGATCCTGGGAAGCAAAGGAGAAAATACAGACTGCCAAGTTGTATACAGAACACAACTTTCAGAAGAGAGAACAGAGAAGCAGAGGCATAAGATGGAACAAGAAAATCCTGAAAGCATGGAAGTCCTGGATATACCTATTGTCAAGGTCAAGTTCTACCTTTCCTGGGTTATATTAATATTAATAACCTTTTTTGCTTTTGTTAGTGTACACTGGATATGTGACACTATGACTGGAAACCCTGGTTGAAATGCCAGCCTTTGAGAAGATCCCCATTAGGACATTTGTGGTGCACTGTGATGAATGTAGGATATGTAATCAGGTGGTTGAAGTTGGCTCTGATACCTTATTAAACTGTACAATTTGGAAGAGACTCAGTTTCTTGCAATTTTAGTTAATTTGGTTGTAAAATGAAGATCATGATGGTACCTTTTGTGTTTAATAATCTGGAGTTCTTCTGAAGATAGCAGAGATAAAATATGGGGTGGGGAGTTAACAAAACTTTAACCATGGTGAGTAAATAGTGGCCCTGACCTGAGATTACATAGGGGAGCTACCTTTCTGGTACCACGTGAAAACATTTTGCTACAGAAGAACACTGAAAATTACCAAACTAGTGAAACACACTAGGTATTGTGGTTTAAGAATTAGACAACACACTAGGTATTGTGGTCTAAGAATTAGACAACATCATTGACAACAATAATGTTGTCTAATTCTTAGACCACAATACCTAGTGTGTTATTCTAAAGTATCAACACAGTCCTTAAAAATTTAAAAAACCCTCAGAATGTATCTAATATCATTGAGGAAAAAGGGATATTATACTCACCAAACAAGAACAGAGAATCACAAAACAAGAACAAATCATTTTGCAAAAGATCAACAGACAGAGATATGAACAGTATGACCAATGAATGATTGGAGGGGTGTAACCAAACATTTATCAACAGATTATTAGATGCTAGATTCAGGTGGTGCAATGATTGGCAAAAACAGACATGGTCTTTGGACTCATCTTTTAATTAATTAGAAAAAGTGGCATTTATAAGATGCCTGCTTCAACAACTTAAAACTGAATGTGATTCTACAGGACTTTGTAGAATGGGTTCCAACTGATCAAGGAGCTCAGATAGAGGAAGTAGCATATGCAAATATGTAAATATAAATGAATGAAGAAAGGCCATGGTAGGGGACTGGTGGGAGTAAGGAGAGTTCTCAGAGAAGTTGAGGTTGCCGAAAGATAGAGGGGAACATGCTGTGCCAATAAGGAGATATTTAAAGTTTGAACTTAAAGCAAACTTTAGTCTAGAAGGTAGAGAAAGTCTCTCTTGTGAAAGGGCTTAAAAACCCTTTCTATTACTCAGGATTGAAAATCCCCATTTTTTCAGAGAGAAAATACAGGCTTTAGGTTTGAGAAATTTTATTATCACAGTCAGCATTTTGCTGAGCACAGGAGGAAGTGAAACCACCTATAAGAATCGGGTGACAACAAAGCTGAGAGACTGGACTGGGAGAGCTGGAGTTCACATATGGGAATATAGCCAGCTGACCCTAGGATAGCCACTGTGAGCTGTGAGCCCTCTGGAGTTCAGCACAGCCTAGGCTGTGGGGACAGGAGGGTATGGCAAGCTGGAAAAGAAGCAGGCATAGTATAGAGAAGGAGGGAGAGAGAGGCTGAGGGGGACAGAGGAGCAGGGAAAAGGCTTACACTTATCTCCTGGACAATGTTACAGTTTTCTATTCCAGGTCCTGTAAGGCCTTGCTGAGCTGGTATTCCACTTTTTGGATTTCCATAAACTTCCTTTTACATTTCTGCTTTTATTCTTACAATGAATACCACTTTAGCCTCCTAAGAAAGGAAGGAAACGAAATAGAATATAGTTTCAGACTTAGATAGTGCTCTGTTTACAGTTGAGTGAACTGTTGAGTACTGTCTGAGATGTATGGAGCTTTTCTAGTAATTGGCTTGACATTGTATCCTGGCATCAAGGGGTAAGAGAAAGACATTTATTTCTGGGCCATAACTATTCACATAGCTTGTGAAATGTTATCAAGATGCTGGGCACTAGTGGCTCATACTTGCAATTCTACCTACTTTAGAGCTTGAGATCTAAGGATCATGGTTCAAAGCCAGCCCAGAAAGTAAAGTTAAAGAGATTCCATCTTTAGTTACCAGCAAAAAAATCTAGATTGGATTGTCTTATTTGATTGTCTTATGTCACTAGCCACAAATGAACAAATTGAATGAGAACATAAGGCCCTGAGCAAGCCCTAGTACCAGCACAATAAAAGAGACAAAACCAAAACTAAAATAAACACAGACTTATCAGGATGTCCCTGAGAAAGATGAACTGAGATCTGGCATTCTATAATCCGTGGAGTCTAGTAAGTTTGCTATTTGGTGTGGCATTTGGTTGTTTCCACCAAGTATGAGTTTGATCTTTGTCAATAACTTCCTAATATTTTCTTCATGAAGATATAAAAATAACTTTTTATAGTTTTGCCATAGAGAATCTGTTCCAGAATGGTGTTCCTTGAAAGACTATTGTAACTAGACATATAATTGTACCTCATGTGATAAAACACTGCTTGGTTAAAAAATTGGGGAAAACTTGGGGCTGGTACAGTGGCTCCGTGGTAGAGCGCTTGCCTTGCATGCCTGAGGCCCTGGGTTCGATTCCTCATAAGCAAAAAAGAAAAAAGCCGGAAGTGGTGCTGTGGCTCAAGTGGTAGAGCACTAGCCTTGAGCTGAAGAGCTGAGGGACAGCACCCAGGTCCAGAACTCAGGCCCCATGACCAGAACCAAAAAAAAAAAATTGTGGAAAACTTATGAGGATTTAAAATGTATATTAGTATAATAAGGCTGTGAGAGGTCCATCGGTAAAGAAGAGGGTTGGGTGCAGCATGATAAAATCATTGTGGCCACAAGAGGAAGTGAATTTATTACATATAGAGGTGCTGGAAAGATTGCTGCATGCTACCAGTGCCATAGAGGAAGTACAAGATTTTGGCCAGTTGTAAAAATGCACAAGTGTGGAGCCTTATTGGAGTTCCTTGGAAAGTGCAAGGCAGGACCAACAGTGTAGGGACAGCCAGACTGTTGTAGGGCTTAGTGATTCCAGTAGATTTTGAGCTGTGGGACAGTGTCTGAGTTGCCTGGTAAGTGACTCTGGGATGATTTAAGGCAATATGAACCCTGGCTTGTGTGTGAAGGCTGGAGAAGTGGTGGGTGGGATATTTGCTTAGAGTTGTTTGGTTTGCCCATAGGAGATGTGCCTCTGGTCGATCCTCTTGCTATTTCTAAGGAAGGGCTGGACTGGGAAGTGTAGTTTTTCCCTGGGCAAAAATATTTTTAAGATGTCAAAACATTATAAGATATATAGTTTTTAATGATCAATACTGTTATATGGAGATATTTTGAAAAAGTGTTTCCAGTTGGATGTCTAAAGTCTAGATTTTGGGGGATTAAAGCAGATCAAACCAGAGGATGAGTTCTTCATGAAGAATTTTTATCTATTAATTGGGATCTAGTCAGGAAAATAGAAACTAACTTAAAATTTTGAGCAGAATATTTAAATGCCATATATTATAAGGATCTTAGTCGAGTAACACAGAAAGAAGTAGTATGGTAAGTCAGAGATTAATTGAAGAACAAGAGTACAACATTAATAAGGTGGACCTTGCAAAACCTAAGACTACAGAAGGTAGGTAGGTTACAACCTCAGGAGAAGGAAGGAAAGAAGAGGAGAGAGAGAGAGCAAGAGATAAGAAGAGCGAAGAAGAGAGTACAAGGGTGTGTGTGTGTGTGTGTGTGTGTGTGTGTGTGTGTGTGTGTGTGTGTGTGTATGTGTAAGAGAGAGAGGGGGGGGGATAGGGAGAGATATACATCTCTACATGTTAATTCTCCTTCCAGCCAGTCAAGTGAAATCTAATAGGAAGCCCGCTGCCAGAGATATGGGAAATGTAGTTTGCAGACATCTAGTTCCTATTATGACAGAGGAAACTAGTTATAGGATTACATGTAACAAAGCTCAGTTTTTGTTTAGGGCAGTTTCATGAAGATTTACACAATTACTAGTTATTATTATGATGCCATGTTCAAGTCTTAAAGAACTTGTCAAACAATAATTAATTAACAAATTAATTCATAGTTTAGTGCTGTTAAGTCCAAGTATCCCAATGAAAAGCACATAAATAAGCTTTTCTTACATTATACAAATGTAAGAAAAATGTATGTGATAAAGATGGTTCTAGTAATAAAATGTATTGTGGGGGGAAAAGAACCTAAAGCACACTTAAAAGCAATGCTCAATTATAAGTGATGAGCCAGGAGAATTTAACATATTAGTGAGACTATCATGCAGTTATTACAAATAGTAGGTATTGGTATTATACAATAAAATCCTCTTTATACAATAGATATTGAGTACTTGCTATGTGCCAGGCATGATAATTAACTATAGACTTATAAAGATGAATGAGATATGGCTCCTTGTTCTTAAAGGCTGTAGTTCCCTAGAGAAGGCAGCCTTATAAACATGAAAAAGCATTTACAAATTATACCAGACATTAGAATGGCAAAATTTTATGTATACAAATTTTCTATAATGAACGTGTATGATATGTATAGTAAAAGAAATAAATTCTTGTAATACAGTTTTTACAACTGTGTAAAATATATATAATTATTGGAAGAGAACACAAAGAGGGAAAAGAGTTGTTCTAGGCTAATCCTACTCTGATATTTAGCTTTATGTCACCTTGGTCAGTACCCAGTAATTTAGTTAAACACTAATCTAGGTGCTGCTGTGGAGATATTTTGGAGACAAGCTTCTATCTACAGTTAGTTGACCTTATATAAAGATGCTCATTCTCAATAATGTGGATGGACCACAAAGATGGAAGGTCTAAAGTTTTGTGGAGAATAGGAAGTTCTGCTTCAAGATGCTCTGGGATTTTGGACTTTCCAGCCTGCATAGTTGTGTGAGTAATTCTTCTTCCTTTTTAATCCTTAAGTAGTACAAATGGAGTTCAATTCAACATATGTATTTGAGAGTACAATGCACCTTGATGGATGTCATCCTTTAAATCATTCTCCCTCATCTCCCCCACCCCCATTCATCACCTTAATTTACCTAGTTTCATTTTCACATACATATGTTAAATTTTATGACTTCATTTTACCTACCCTTCCTTTCTCCATATTTCTGCCACCCCTTTGACCTCATCTCCCCTGACAACACATGCTCTAGCTTCCAGGTATTCATTTAGTTAAACTATAAGTTAGTCATTCAAATATACCTTTAATATACCCTACCTTAGTTAACATGTTTGTGTTATATATATACATACACACATATAATCCTGTATATATTTACATATACATTTATATGTATATACATATACATTTATATATATAGATTTAACTTCTGCATATGAGAGAAAACATGTGTCCTTTGTCTCTCTAAGCCTGACCTATTTCATTTAACATAATTTCCCCTAGGTCCATCCATTTCTCTACAAATGACATAATATCATTCTTCCTGAAGGATGAGTAAAATTGCATTGAACGTACATGTCACATTTTCTTGAGCATTCTGTTATTGTAGGGCATCTGGTTTGTTTCCATAACTTGGCTATGGTGAATAGTGTAGCAATGACCACAGGTGTACAGATGTCTTTGTAATATTTTGGATAAATGTGAGCCAGTTCTTTAAGCCTCCTTATTTTATATAAGTACCACACACACATATACACACTTTTCATAGAAATACATATTTTTCACAGACAGACAGACATACACACTCCTCCTATAGTTCTTTTTCTCTGGATAAACCTAATCGATTGCCTTATAGTTTGGATTTGAAATGTTCCTGACTTATGTATTAATGAAAGGCTTGGTTCCCAACATATGACACCAATAGATGGTGGAACTTTTAATAGTGGGGGGCCTATATGGAGGAAGTTAGGTTATTGGAGGTGTACCCATAAAGGGGAGATATTAGCACCTTGCCCCTTTCCTCTCTCTCATTCTCCTTTCATGATGACCACGTGGAGAAAAGTTTTTTCTTTACACACTTGCACTATGGTACTCTGCTATCACAGGCTCAAAGCAACAGAGCCAAGTGACCTGAGACTAGCACCTCTGAAACTATGAGCTAAAATAAATTATTCCCCTTATCAAGTAGGTTAATTGAAGTATTTTGTCACAGTGGCAGTGTTAGGATTTGGATGTGGAATGTGAAGTCTCATGTGTTGAAGGCTGGTTTGCTAGCTGATTGATCCAGTCATTGAGAGGTCTTTGGATCATAAGGATTCTGACCACATGAATGGATTCACCAAGGGATGGCTTCACAATCTGGTGACATTCTTGGGAGGTGGGAACTTGGGTAGGCCCTAGTTGGAGGAAGTAGGTCACTGAAGTATGTCCTTGGGGCTGTATCTTGTTCTGGGCCCCTCTTTGATTTGCTTTCTTGTTCTGGTTGCCATATGGTGAGCAGTTCTTCACTATTTCCACCAGGATATACTTCACTTCAGGCCCAAAGTAATAGAACCAGCTGCCTAGGGAATGAAAACTCTGAAACCATGAACCAAAACAAACCCTTCTCACCCTAAGTGAATGTCAGAGTTTTTAAGACAATGACAGATAGAAAATTGACACCAATTAATATTTTATTTTCATTGCAACTCTAATCATGTATAATTTCCTTATAAGCTTCTCTGCTTATCCTGTAATGAGGCTTCTCTTTGAGTCTCTTTTCTCATTGATGCAACTACTTCTACCTTCCACTGGTCCACAGATGCACAAAGACTGTCTGTAACAGCAGAATCTCATGGAGTCAAAGACCCAAATATGTAAGCTTATGTGTTTTCTCTTTCCCTCCAATTAATTCTGCACAAGGCCTATAGCTAGTCTCAGTGTCAAAGCCTCAACAGTCCTATGTATGCTTGGACTCCCCTAGCCCTTTGGTGGATCCCAGAGAGCCTTACTACCTTTGGGACAGCTGCCCACTATGTTCTCTTACAGAGAACACAAGGTAGTTGATGAAGACCAAAACAGAAGTCTCATGAGTCCTAAGATACATTTCATCTTTGGTCTTCAACCAAAAAGGGATTGAAGAGTGATTCCCTCACTGCTCATTTCCCCAATCTAAAGCACGGTCTGTATTTCTTGGGAGGTAGCACCGTCCAATGAGTATAAACTTGGAACCTAGAATATTTCATTTCAAACTCAGTTCATGGCAACTTTCTCATTGTATAACTACAACAAATATACCTATCTGCTCTGTGATTCAACTGGCAAGGTGTGATAAAGCTGTCTAATGCATTATGCAATGTTTTTAGCTTACAGTAGGGGTGTCCCACTGTAGAGCACATGGGCAGCAAAGATGGCGCTGAGAGGGGGTTGAGTGGGCAGAGCCTAATTTACTGTAGAACACATGGGCAGCCAAGATGGTGCTGGGAGAGAGTAGAGTGGGCAGAGCCCAGTTGATCTTCCGATCAGTGCCTAACCAGCCTGTGAAGGCTCAGGTGCATGATAGGGTGTGACCTTGACAGTGATTGGTTCCTCTTCCTCCCTTGCCATGCCACCTGCCCTTTTTAGCTTTAAAAAGAGCTGCTCTCTGTTAATAAAGGAGTTTTCTACCTGCTGGATTTGGCTCCCCGCTGTGTCTGATTGTCTCCTGGGCTGAGGGAGGATGGGGAACGGGCGAGCTCTGAACTTACCTTTCTTCGGACCCCGTCCGTCACGGATGAAGACCCAACATCCCACAAATGGTAATCTCTATTATCATTGAAGGTGAGAATAGACTTTGAACAAGACTTTTGACACATGGCAGCCATTTGAGACACAGAGACCTTGCTCCATCTCCACCTCCTAGGTCTTCGTGAGGAGAAAGAAACAATGCTTACAAAGCATACTGAATCCTCAGAGGAAACAGATTTTTATGATCATTTAATATTGCCTCTATGTTAGTAAGAATAATGTCTTAATCAACTCTATAAAGCAGAGCCAGCTTACACCACACAACAATTTTATATTTACAGCTACGTGTTTTGTAGACAGTAAATAAATAGCCTTTTAAAAAAAGGCTTCGTCCTCTACTTGGTACCTTTTTAATAAGATGTGCTGATGGGCAGATGTGTAGTTGCATAAGAACATTCTCCTAGGTCCAAGGACTCAATTTGAGTCAGCTTTTATGTATCTGTATGTGAATTGTGCACTTGAGGAAGCATCTGCCAGGAACGTTCTAATCCCAACCAAGCTTCCTTCTAGCACCCCTGCCTCCCTTCTTTCCCCAGCCCTCAACCAGCTGATGTGTGCTTAGGAAATGCAAACTAATTTTAAAATTCGCTGGAGCAAAACATGATTAGAATGGTTAAGTCTGCTGCCAAAAATAAAATCAGCTAATGCATTCCATATATTTAGATTTCCAAAATTAAGTTGAAACGATGCTTAGTTCATCCAAAGTTTGGGTTGATACGCATCATCCCACATCTCTCATAGGTGAGCCTATCTTTTTTTTGCAGCAATAAATTTGGTCCCTTTATAAATTGTATCACCTTTTCAAGGATGATTTGCTCTCTCATCCTGATAAAAACTAGGTTACATACCCTGTTTACGATAGTGAAGAAACTCCACAGTGTTGGGGAGAAGGATGAGACATGAGATATAAGACACTTCTAGCTCTATCTAAACTAAGGTCTCCCATGCTTTAGGACCCTCTACACAGCTTTGCCAGATGGTCAGAAGTCCAGGTGGGAAAAGACATGCCCTTCAACGCAGGCACTGGCACTCCATTTAAGGCTTAGAAGTCATGTTGCTGCCTCCTAGGAGCACAGTCTCCTTGGGGAGATATGATTGGTGTTGCAGTATAATACACACTATAAAATACGACTAATTGCTGTTTTTTTGCATTGATTATTAAAAGAAGATCAAGGGAGGAACCATTAATAAAGTCTGAAACAGTTTGAGGATGGAGGAGGCACCTCAGGTCGGTAGAACAGAGAAGTGAAAGGAGGAGTACTTCTGGTGAAAGAACCAACTTCAGCAAATGAAGACTATAGAATGTCAGCTGGGCACTTTGGCTTAAGCCTGTAATCCTAGCTACTTTGGAGGCAGAGGTAAAGGGATTATGGCTCAAAGCCAGCCCAGGCAATATTCATTCTCAATCAATGGGTGGTTGCACTGGCAAGTGCTTGACATCCCCAGTGACACGAGGAAAGCACAAGGAGGAGAATTACAGCCAAGGCCAGCCTAGGCATGAAGTAGGACCCTACCTTGAAAATAGCTAAGGCAGAAAGTGAGTATTGGAGTATCTGCCTAGTAAGTACATATTTCCAAGGTATGATTGTAGCAAAGGAAACTAGCCTGAGTGGAAGAAAAGCCTTATGATAGGGACTATAACATAACATGTTTTCATTTTCGTTTTTACCTGTAGGAAAAAAGATAGGTGTTTGAAGACTCCAGATTGCAAGATACAGAAAATAATGAGATGTTTCAAAAGCAAAGGAGGATTTATTTCAAGGTAGAAGGAATGCTCTGGTACTTAAGGACAAAAGCACATGAGAAATTGAAATTGCATTACATCTTTACACACACACACACACACACACACACACACACACACACTTCTGTAGTCTCTCTAGTTCAGTGTTCCATTTTGGCACTCTTATGGCAGCTCTTATAGCTGCTTCCAATCTAGAACCCCCTCATTGCCAACCAATTGGCTGTTACTCTACTTCAATTCCAAACTCCAAATAGAGAGAACCAGATTGGTCCAATCAACTATGAGTGGAGGTCACAAGATACTGCACAAACATGGCTGCCAGTTCCTTTTCTGGAGTGTGAGAGTGGAGAACAGCTCTAGGCAACAGAGGAAAAGTTGATTCACGGTACAAAGATAGCTAGGACAGGTATCTTGCCATCTTGTTCTTCCAGAGATATTGAGGATAATTGCATGAAAATGTTTCACTTGGCTGGAATTTTTGTAGGGTTACCTCATTTTGTGTAACTATTGCAAAATTTCATATTCTGGAAGCAGAGAAATTGATTTGTGAACATTGCCTTCATTAAGAAATGGATTATTACTTTTGGGGAGACATACCAAGATCAAGATCCTTTCCAACTTTGAATAATACTTTCCCATTATGCCTCTCTTCATGCACATCCTATCTGCAGTGCATCTTCTGTTCCTCTTTTTGGAGTCCTTCTTCCATTAGGGTTCAGCATCCCCACACTGAGTTGTTGAACCCAGGCCTGAGATTCTCAGTGCTGGAAGGTCCTGGGAGGTAGAGATGAGCTGTGCAAGTTAGCCAACAGCTGCCAACTAGCTAGAAGATGATCTACCTGTGAGTGGGGCTAAATGCTCAGTTCTCTTTTGCATCCCTCTGTATCTGGCACAGTATCTGTCATCTACAGGTATTAATGAATGCTTACACTGAGATGAATGAATAAAGTTATTTTCCAGATATGACTAATTCATAGCAAAGGAGAAACTGAAGGGGAGAATTCAGCTTTATTGGAAAGTAAGAGAAATGATCCGAACAACACGTCTGTTCCTGAGAAAGCATTATCTATGACGCTATTTCTTTTGGCCCGGCCAGAGGTGCCTCCCGGAGGCTGGAAGTCCCCAACCTCTGTTTGGTTTTGGGGTGCACCTTGACCTGCCTAAACAGCACCCTGAGATCTTATTTATGTTCTCTTCCCAAGGAGGAATTTTGGGTCAAGCCAACCTCAGGTGCCACTGCCTTTCTTGGAAAAGGCAGGGAGCTGGCTCCAGCCACAGAAGAGAAACACCCCACCCCTTTCATGGTGGCCTCAGGTGGAGGCAGGTAGAGAGGAGCCAACCACCCCTTCATCTGCTATGCCCAGGCCCCACCCACCAGGCAGAGCCCGCAGGTGAGAAAGGCAGTCCAGGGGGTGGCCCTCCCTGGCGCACTTCCTTGCCTTCCTGAGAAGAAGGCAACGGATGAGACAAAATGAAAAATATAATGATGCATATTATATTAATCACGCTCCCTTTTTCTGACACAATAAATCTTCTCTTTAAACTCATGGTAGCGATTGCATCATCTCCCTCTCTCCTCGAAACAGCACAGATTAAGATAAAGTGATAGTGCTGTGTCAAAAGAGAGCTTTACTGCCACACTTGGGATACAAAGAGAGAGGTTAATTTATCATCGCTGGGGAGAACTGACAGAAGAGAGATATACTACCGAAAGGGGATTTAGCACAGGGCCAAGAAACTTCACACTATTTTTACCATCTGTCACATGCTCTAATAAAGCAGGGCAAAATATGAAGAAAGGAAAAATGAACTATCAAACACTGATGTAATGCAGCCCATAAATCTAATTTAATTACTTTGCATGGAGACAGGTCCTCGAGTCTGTGTGAATATACTGGATTTTCTTGGCAACTTAACAACTAAGTGTTTTAATAACATCACACTATAATTTATTCTGCTTGAAACACAAAACCCCTTTTGTGAGAGTTTCATTTTTTGAGAACTGTTAATTTTTTCGGCTAATGTCAAAACTGGCATAAATTCACATGTGAACTTGAAGCCTGACTGTGAAAAAGGCTTAGGTTACTGCATGCCTTTTTCTTGTTTGGCACTATCCCCCCTTCTGCATGCATTAGAAATAATTGGGCTTTGTTGATGACTTAGGTGAGGAGAGTTGTCTTGCAATTAGACTTTAATATAATGACAAAGGGGGTGTGAGAGGAAAATCTTTGTAAAATATAAAGAAGTAGGAAAATGCAATGAGGGGGAAAAATTCCTTGTTTTCCAGTTGAATAGCAAAAGCCAACCTATGATAGATGTACTTGGAAGCAAGCTATCCTCAGAACCATGAGACTTCCGCCCTAAAGGATGGAAGAACTTAAGGCCAAAGGGACGCTGGGAATGCAGGTCTGCCCTAGAGGGAGCCACCGGGAGCAGAAAATAAATCAAAAATAAAATTAATATTCATCGGATGTCTTCCCAAATTTGGATGCAGTTACAGAAATTATTGTTAATAATGAAAGCCATATATCAAAGGTTATAAAATTCATCTGTGCTAGAACACTATTTTTTTAGGCATTGTTCTGAACCATTAAAGATGACATATTGCGTTTTGTGTGCCTCTGTGTATAATAAGATACATTTAGGTCTGATTCTAACCTAAACTGGCAATTTTGGCATTGAACTCAAGTTCTTAAATGGGGGCTGTGACACTCCAGTCCAGATGAGGTCGGCTGAACCCATCCATTCTCCCATGACCTCACCCAATAGAGCAGGATGGATGGGTAATTAATTTGTTAGATCATCAGTGATTCATGTTGGAAAAATAAAACTCTAAGCCTCCTGACAAATTCAATTGAAATATAATGGGAAAAAAGATTTAAAAAACAATAGCAAAACAAAACAAAACAAAATCCACTCTAGTCTCTCTCCCCTCCCCATGCACAAAACCCCAAACCTTACTGAAAGAAATACTAAATGTAGAGATGGTCTCTGAAGATCATATATTTATTCCTTCAATGACATTTAATAAATCTTTCCTCCATGGAAATCTCCCCAGGACATATGTAGAGGGCATGTGCTGTCAGGTCACAGAGATGTATATAATAGAAAAATGACTATGGTGAGGACCTTCGGAGAGTTGAACCTGGCCACTGGCATCAGTGGAGTTCAGGGAGGGGCCAGGTGTGGTGTTGGTCATGACGTGGGATCTGGATGAAGTGGAAGATTCATCTGACAAATTCTAACAAGTCCTGGAACCATCAGGAAATTGATCACAAGATCTGTATTGTTGAGTATTTATTAAATGCCACTGGTGATTTGGTATGTGTTAAATACCCAGAGCTGTTCAAGAGCCCTGGAGCCAGGAAACTTGAGTTGCGAAGGTTTTCAGAAAAGTGCTTTCAAATAAATTTCTCCTCATGCTTGTTTCCGAAAGTTCATACTCCCTGGTTCAGACTTGGAAAACACTCAATTCTTGTGGTTTCTTGTTCTGTTGAATTTGTGTGGGAGAAAAATGTACAACCTTGAACTCTGAATGAAGCCTAGTGTGAAAAGTAGTGGTTTTCAGCTGTGCTATTTCAAATGCTCTCATTGGTATTTTTAAAGACTTCTCACATATTCTGTTACTGACCTGGGTCCTGGAAGAGAGAGAACATTAAAAATTAAAGAGAGAGAGAGAAAAAAAATCAAACTGCCAGTATTTACTTATGAAATGACTTGGTTATAACCCAGCAATCTAACTGCCTGAAAATTAGTGCACAAATTGAAAGTTTGAAGGGTTTCCTTTTTGGCATTTTGATTTCCTCATCTGAAAAATGGGGATATTAATACCTACCTCCTGGGGTTGTTGTGAGGATTAAGTGCCACTACATATGTAAAGCATTGAGCAAAAGAAAATGATGGTTGCAATTATTATTTTGTTATAATTATTTTGATTTTCACCCCTCCTTCTCTTCCCTGCTGCATTCCTCCCTCATTGCTTCCCTCCTCCTTTTCTACCTACTCCCCTTTTTATGCCCTCTCCCCAAGTACTTTTCTCAAGAATCCACTTCATTCAGTATCCCCCTTCTGGTTCAGTTGTGGACTGCAGCCCTGTATCTTTTCTGTTTGTTTATAAAGCTGTCTTCAAAGCAGGAAATGAAAACAACAAATAAAAACATGACCCTAGATAGCCAGCATACTACCCAAGGTGGGCCTAGGCTCTTGTCTGGAAATGAACCTTACTATGGTAGAAATAAAAAGAGCACCTGAGTATGCTATGTGGCCATAGAAGTAATTACAATGGAATATTTCATGTTTTCTGAAGCCCAGGGATATTTTTATAACCCGTGAGGCAGCCAATGAGAAGCATACCAGAGGTTAAAAGCCAGCTGAATTTATGGCATTGTCTCCTTTAATCGGTAACTGTTAGCCCAAGTGCCCGACATGAGGTGAACTTGACCTCTCATAGAAAACAATTGTACTTGAACTCTCCATGCTGCTCGGTGGTTCTTCATATTCCTCTTTTAACGGATACCTTGCTTTAACCTTGCTGGTCCAGATGACAGATCATTTAACATTAACTGATTATGCAGGATACTCAGGTCTAAGCTGGGAGTGTATTAACACTGAGTTACTCAGGCCCTAAGAAACAGGGCCTGAAACAAAATCCAAACAGCCACAATTCCCATTGGGAAGGCAGGAGGCTGCTAGAACATCTTTAACCCACATTGGTCCTGGTGTGGCAACCTAGGAGTGCCATACTGAATTTCAAAAACCTCATCTCCAAATTCTTCCTAGTTTCTTGCGAATTCACCATGTTTGGTGCATCCTTACTGTGTGCCAGGCAGCATGACTGGCATATCTTCCTGGGCTGAGAATGCACAGGAAGAAAAATGGGCCCTGTTCTTCCAAAGTACCAAGGGGAGGAAAGGATATAGATATAAGCTTGATTGTGATCTGCTCTTTGATTGAAGTCTGAACCAAGTTCTCTAGGCTGAGGAGGAGATGTAGGAAAGTGGGAAGGTTTTCAAGGCCAGGCACCATTTTGAGCTGATAGAAATGTGAGTAGCATTTGTGTACAGAAAATGAAATGGGGAAGTGGCGCTGTAGCTCAAGTGGTAGAGCGCTCGCCTTGAGCTGAAGAGCTGAGGGACAGTGCCCAGGCCCAGAGTTCAAGCCCCACGGCATACAAAAAAAAAAAAAAAAAGAAAATGAAATGGGTCTGAATGGCTTTGGAGCCCAAATATTCTCAGATTTGCTATTTGCTGAAGTTAACCACCAGGAAATCTTCAGGCTTATTTCCCAGCTACCTGGGCCTTGTCCTTCACGTCCCAGGGTCCAAGGTAAAGGATGTTCTACTGGGTCTTGCCATACCATCTGATAGGCACTGACTCAAGAAGACGGTCCGTGGATGCCTTTTGACCTGAAAGAAATCCTGAGGGTTTCGCGGTGGATGTATGGCAGGTTTATTTTGATGTGCCCAGGGCAGGATGAGTTTATTCTTGTGGCCTGCTAATCTGCACAATGTGCATTGTTGAAGTATCATCTAGGTTTCCTCAGGGAAAGGGCATGGTTACAGCCAATGCTTACTCAACACCCTTCCTCTGATGATCTATCACCATGTTCATTTCTCCAAGGACTGTCACACAGGTCACACAACTCATGAGTAACAATGCAGAACCTGTCTTCTCTGTCCCAGATCATGGTCATCTTCCAATGCTAGCCAAGAAAGTAAAACGTAGGATGATTTGTTCTTGTGTACCATCTTATGAAATTATTGACAGGTATTGATTGATAAGACAGGTATTGCATTTGTTTTACAGTTGAAGAAACTGAGATTAGAAAAAAGATTAAGTAGCTCATTGTCAAGTAGGCAGTAAAGTAATGGGCCTGACTTCCAAGTGATTTCCTTTCTGTTCTCCTATGCTGAATCTTCAAGAGCAAAGCTCAGTGGTGCTTCCAGATGCATTTCACTGGACAACTGCTGCCCTTATGGACTACCACCTGGGATCCCTGTCCATTCTCCACCTGGAATACAGGGCTGATCATCCTCGCCAAAGAGACATATTCTGGATGTGATATTGACATTATAACCAAATGTTTCTCCAATATGGTGGAGCCAAAACTCCATCTCATTGTTGTGGATGGGAAATGAATGATAAATGCAGAGGCATTTCATCTTAACAGAATTCAAGAGCTAGAGGGATTTAGTTAGTAGTTGGTGTTTACCTTAAAGAAGATATATTCACAGACCTACAATGAGTAGATAATCCTAAGGTATATTCAGAGCCAGGGTCACCAAACATTTCCTGTAAGTGGCCAGATAGTAAATATTTTAGGCTTTTGGGACCTGACAGTCTCTCATAACTATTCAGTTGCTGCACAATCATGCAAAAGTAGCCATATACAATCTATAAGATCTGTAAGAATGAATTAGAATGGCTATATTGCAAGAAACCTTTAATACGAATGTCAGACAATTTTCTCTTTTTTAAAGTAAGTTTGTTTATTGTGAGAATACTGTACAGAGGAGGGGTTACAGTTACACGAGCAAGGTAATGAGTACATTTCTTATCAAGCATTGTTGGCTCCTCCTTTGTTTTTCCCCTACCATCCCTTCCCTCCCATCTCCACAACTACACTCCCCCTCACCCCAGCCTAAATTGTAAAGTTCGCTTTTCAACATAGTGTCTTATACATCTCATTGTTGCAATGGGTCAACCTGTATCCCTGTTTAAACAATTTGTTTTTTCCCTTCCCTTCCCCAAATAATACCAACATCAAATATGGTGAAAATAGGGATTATACTGTGGGGGGAGGAACATACAAAGCAGCAACAACAACAACAAAAAACCACGTGGTACCTTATGAATAAGTTAGAAGCAATAGTAAGAAAGAAAAAAACCACTTGTGACCTTATCTTGGGGTTCATTTTGCTTAATATTATCTTGTCTGACCTTTTCTGCTTGTCCCAGACATATAGGAGTTATTGCAAATAAGGGAAACCATGGGACCTATGTTTCTCTGGGCCTGGCTTACTTCACTTAATATAATTTTTCCAAGTCTTTTCATTTCATAACAAATGGGGCAATGTCATTCTTTGTGATGGAGGCATAAAATTCCATTGTGTATATATACCACATGTTCTACTGAGGGGCATCTGGGTTAATTCCATATTTTAGCTATGGTAAATAATGCTGCAATAACCATAGTTGTGCTGGTAGCTTTAGTATGGTCTTGTTTGTGATCATTCAGGTAAATGCCCAAAAGTGTGATTGCTGGGTCATAGGGAAGCTCTATGTGGAGTCTTTTGAGGAACCTCTACACTACTTTCCAAAGTGGTTGAACAAGTTTACACTCCCACCAACAATGCAGTAGGGTTCCCTTCTGTCCACATCCCCTCCAGCATCTGTTGTTATTGGAGTTCTTGATTATAGCCATTCTAACTGAAGTGAGGTGGAATCTCAATGTTGTTTCAATTTGCATTCCTTTTATGACTAGGGAGGTTGAGCATTTCTTCATATGTCTATTGGCCATTCTTATTTCCTTTTCAGAAAAGTTTCTCTTTAAGTCTTTAGCTCACTTATTTATTGGGCAGTTGTTTCTTTGAGGATTTGTTGTTGGGGGATTTAATTTTTTGAGTTCCAAGTATATTTTAGATATGAGACCCTTGTCCGTTGTATGGCTAGTGAAGATCTTGTTACACAATTTTCATATGTCGCAAAGTATATATGGATTCCAGACCATTTTAAATTGTAAAACTACTTTTGGTTCACAGGTCATATCAGAACTGTCAGTAGGATGGATTTGACTTGTAGGCCATAGTTAGCATGGCTTTGTTTGTAAGACTTCATTATCATGTATTTGTTGTTAGAAAAATTTAGCATGTAAATCAAAATGCAAAATATTTTTGATGTAAGATTTAAATATACATCTACTTTTTTTTTTTTTTTTAGGGGAAAAGGGTTCTTCTGGTTGAGAGCTCTGGATGCACTTACATCCCAGAGCATATACGATGACAAAGCTCAGGAGAGTGACAGACAAAGAAAGCATCAGGTCAGCTGACAGTTTTTACACAAGACAGAATACAGGTGGATTCCTAGCCATATTGGGCAATGTTGCCTTCTCTCCAAGTCTTTGTTCTATGAAAGCACTTTGTGTATGGCTGACCTTTAGGTTAATTTGCAATATCTCCTTCATAACAAGGCCTTTGTTTTCTCTTAGAAACCTCACCCTCATTTTTGTGAGCTTCTCCTGCTTTTGCCACTCAAGATTAGAAAAAAGGTGTCATTTCTGAAACTCCCTTAAGTAGGTTTTGGGGAAGTTGCAGGAGTGAGTTAGACTCCAGCCAAACAAGAAGCTCAAGTACCCAAAGAATTTAAAAGTCTTGAGACAGCTCAAAGTAAAGCAAAAATTGAGATTTGTGAGTATGTGATTTCTTCATCTTGGGCTAATCAAAAAATTCCACAGACTTAAATAAAAGGAATTTATTTATTGTAGTTCTGATAGCTGAAAGTCCAAGATCAGGGTGCTGACAAATTTGCTTACTGGTAGGGGTGTACTTCTTGCTGTGTCTCACATAGTGGAGAGAGAGCTCTCTAGTGTTTCTTTTCATGAAGACACTAATTCTATTCCATTAAGGTCCCACCCTTATCATCTCAATTTTCCGTAGTTACTTCCTTAGTGGACTCATTTTCTCATGCAGCCATACTGGGTTGAGGTGTTAACACATCAATTTTATCAGGCCATCAAAAAAAATTCAGTCTATAAGTCAAGGAGAACAGACCCTCTGCAGATTCCTCGCCAATTTCTTATCACCATTCTCTGGCTTGATGGAACCATTGGCACATTCTCTAGCATTCTCTAGTTTGGTTTCCACAGCTGTGGTTTTCCTGCCTCAATATGACTGCTTAGTGTTGACATCAGCTCTTCTTTTCCATCTCTTGCCACTACTTTGTTAAATTAAATGAAAAACAAAACAGAAGAAGACAAAGGCTTCTTAGATATCTGGTCTTCCTGGCAAAAACTCACAAATGACTTGCTGTATGTGTGAGCTGGGCCTCACACATTGAGGAAAAGATTTGGGCCCACAGGTAGCCTTCTAGGAGCCAACCCTGGAGAACTGGCCCGATGCTCTGGGTCCTAATGGTTGTACAGGCTTTTCTGGGAACATGTTCTCCACTCTCTTACCTGTATGTCATAACTTAGCAGGTATAGGTAGAAGGAGCCCAGTACCTATTCTTCTGACCAGGGTGCCACTGCTATAGCAAGTCTGCATTCTACTGTTCACAAAGATGACATCTTATCACCCCTTACCCCCCGAGAAGGATTAGCCAGGGGACTTATTTCAGGTCAGAATTTAGTTTATGACTTGAGCTCCTCTTTCTTCTTGGCCCTGTCCTGACCCTGCTCTGAGAAAGGGTTATGCTGAGAGACAGGTTGGCATGGCCTGGTGTTAAGAGGACACAGGGAAGAGACTCCAGGCATTTGGTGACACTTGTGGGAAGGAACACTGCTCAACCTCCTGTTTCTCACTGTATTCAGGGACCAAGCTTATGAGTCAGCACTGAGAGTGGAATACATCTGGTGTCCAGATCCTGGCTCCATTTGGGTTAAAGGAGCAAGGATGGTAGGAAATATGGAAGGAAGGTTGCCTTTTCTACCCTCCTCCTGCCTTTCTCTCTGGATACCCAGGGCCCAGTTGTCTTTTGTCCTTCATTACCATGGGACTCTTTCCAGGAGGTGAGCTCTTAAAGACTACCCCTTCTAGAAGACAGTAAACTTACCTTTGTGGCATATTTTGAGAGATACTAGAAGACTTCTGTATCAGGGAGTGCCACAAAATCCTTGTGTAAGAACTATTCCAAATGAACGGCTTAGAAATATAATTTCTTCTCATCATTCTGCATGCCAAAGTGCATTGACTAAGGTTGAGTAGATCCAAGTTGGGCTTTTCTGGGCCGAGTAAGCTTTGTTCCATGCTTCTTATCTTCCTTCTGGGACCTGAGGACTTGGTAAGACATGGTCATTGACAATGCTCAAAGTGCAGTAGCACAAGTATAAACATTCAAGGAGTGTGGGCCAAAGTGCATCTCATGCCAAGTCAAGAGGCAGAGTAAGATGCAAGGTAAGGATCACAGACACAAAAGGGAAAAAGAAGGTAAAACAATCAAGCTTCCATCCCAAACATCTCTCCCCAAAGACCTGTGACATAGCTTTTAAAAAAATGAACCTTTGCAATGGCACAATATTGAAATAAGGCCCTGTGTGCAGTAGGACATTTATGAGCTCCTCTGCAACATACAGGCAATTAGCCAGCAGTTAAGAAGGTTCTGAGGAGCGAGACTCAGGACAGTCATTCTGCAGGGGAATTTAGGCTACAGGACACCCCGCCCTTCCCAGCCCCCTAACTTCTTTCTTCCTGTCCAACCATACCAGAGTTGGGGAGAGCATCTTCTGAAATGCTTTCTCTGCTCAAAGAAACACAAGTCATTTTAGCAAATTTCTAGGCTGGAAATGTTGGGAAGACAGCAGCTAACTCGGCAGGAAGCACATCCCGGTTTCTCAGTGATGTCAGACTGTTTGCATCTTTGTGTTTCTGTTTGGGCACATGGAACACGTGAGGCTGGGTGGGCGGCTGAGTGGGAGTGTGGAGGTCTGTGTTTGTATGCGTGTGCGTTGTGTTCATGTTTTTGCCAATATGCCTGTCTCAGTCGTGCTCAAAAATCTGTCTTTATAGGCTGCAAACAGAACGAGGTTTTCAGTATTAGACAATATTATCACTAAATAGTTTTTGGTTTTTAATGTGAGTTAAGAGGATCGGACCTATTCCAAAAGCACTGAATAAGAACAGCGTGTGTGTGTGTGTGTGTGTGTGTGTGTGTGTGTGTGTGTGTGTGTGTGTGTGTGTGTCCTGTGCTATGTTTGTTCAGAGGTTGGGTATAAATAGAGAGAGATGTCTTTCGCCTCACCATCTCTGTGATTCTATTTCTGCTGTAACTGAAATGAATTTGGTAAATTATCATAGAAATTATACAGTTGTAGAAAAACTACTCATGTCTTAATTAATTACATATTACTTCTAATAATAGGTTCTCTCTATATCCATCTGTATATGATTTTTAAGCCATTTAGTAGTACCGTGTATTGATGATTCCTCCTTTTTTTTTTTAAACAAGTGGGGTTGATGCTCTGGTATCCTCTCTAATGCAATGCAGCCTCTGGTATTTAAATTCTATTGTGGTGCATGATTGGGTAGATTGGTTACTGGTGAGTACACCACCCCTGGTGCTATCTCCTAGAAAACCTCAGAGCATGCATGCATAAAGGAGATGGTAGATTAGGTTACTGGGGAAGGAAATGTACAAATGTACCTTTGCAAGAAGATTAACGGATGGTAGCAGTGAGTTGCTGATGAAGGCAGTTTGTGTAAGAGCAGGCCCTAGCTGCCGGGGCTCATCTGTCTCTGCTGTCACTCTCCTCTTGGCTGCCTGTGCAGCAGCGAGCTGTCTGGGCTCCCTGCTTCCCTACTCTGCCTCCTCCCTCCACAGGAATCCTGCTCCCTGGTAGAAGGGGGTTAGGAGAGATACTGTTAAGGTGTATTGTTCTCACTTTTTCTAAGTGCCTTTTGTAATCTTTAGAAGCTCAGATCCTTCCTTGGGGTGAGCCTGGCAGCAGTGGGTTATACCTGTTTTGGCCTTTATTCATTTGTGGCCGACATCTCAACTAATGCTTTTCCTTGGAAATCATGGCATTTCCATGGCTCTGGGAAGAAAGGTGTCAGGACCAATGTACACATCTGGCTCTTTCAGTTTCCACCAGACACAGCATTAATGATACACCTGCTATGTGAATATGCAGGGACAAGGGGTGGCATTTAAGGAAATAGTTCTTAGCAATACTTTAACTCTCCTCTGCAGGCAGTGCTTAACTTACTTCTGTTTTTTTTTTTACTCCTTTTTTCACTCCCTTTCCTCTTCCCCTCTTCCTTCTCTGTCTCTTCTTCTCTTCCTCTGTTTCTCTTTTTCTCTCTTTCTCTCTCTCTCTCACACACACCCCAAAAATCTATTCTATGCCCTATCTTTAAAAACAATAATATCCATCCTCTCCAAACCCACAGCAATGTAACTGTATGTATCCACCTTTTACACTACATCATGAGTAGTTAGAAACAGAGATGCTCCTTGACTTGCAATGGAACTATGTTGTGGATCTCATCATAAATTGAAAATATCCTAAGCTCGAAACACATGGGTGACATCTAACTACGTAACACAGTAGCACACTGTAGAGCATCAGTTGATTGCCTCAGGATCACAGGGTTGTCTGGGAGCTGTCTGTGCTGCCACTGCCCAGCATGTAAGAGAGGCTCATGCTGCATATTTCTAGCCTGGGAAAAGATGCAAATTCAGAACCTGAAGTAGAGCTACTACTGAATGCATATCACTTCTACACCACTATGAAGTAGTTGAAAAATCAAAAGCTGAACCATAGTAGGGAACCAGTCATCCTAGGAGAACAGTCATATCTGATAAAATGATGTCTGGGTGGGAGGCTGATAGCCAACAGGGCCTTAGGTAGTTCATATAAATGAGGTTCAGCTATGGCTGGCCTAGGTTTGGGGAAGGACTAAACTTTTGGAAGTCAGAGTAACCTTTCTAATGGCCAAGATTACTTGCTAAATAAGCTAACATTAGTTGTGAGAGTCACTTTGCTTGTTCCTGGGCCTTTTGTGAGATTGTTCTTGTAGGAGATACTGCCATTAGCTCAGTGGCCAACAAGTCTGATGAGGATAAGGTGATGGGGAAGGGGAAATGAATGGATCCATAGAGGTTGGAACTTTGGAAAGTTCCTGCTTCCTGAGAATAATACTGTGTTCCAGTCATTTGCAATCAAGGAGTCAGCCAACCTCAAATCAAAAATGAATTAGGCCTACAATGATTATGCCTGCTTTGAACATGTACAGATTTTTTATCCCTTGTCATTATGCTCCAAATCATGGTCTATAACATAGCATTGACACTGTATTTGGTATTGTAATTGGCAGATATCTCAAAATATAGGAGAAGATACAGATAGGTTATATTGCAAATATTGTGCCATTGTATATAAGTGACTTGACTATCCACAGATTTAATATCAGAAGGCGGACA